>NC_025993.2:46583157-46767852 GCF_000442705.2 Elaeis guineensis
GGATGGAGTTACCAGCAGCTGAAACTGAGGGCGGAGCCCGGCTCCCGTAGGAGTCCGGGCGGAGCTGTGCTGCCATCGGCGTTGGAGCCCGGCTCCCGTAGGAGTCCGGGCGGAGCTGCGCTTGCTGTCGGCGGTGGAGCCCGGCTCCCGTAGGAGTCCGGGCGGAGCTGCGCTTGCTGTCGGCGATGGAGCCTGGTTCCCGTAGGAGTCTGGGCGGAGCTGCGCTGCAATCAAAGTTAAGGGTGAAGTCTGGCTCCCGTAGGAGTCCGGACGAAGCTTACCAGCAGCTGAAACTGAGGGCGGAGCCCGGCTCCCGTAGGAGTCCGGGCAGAGCTGCGCTGCTGTCGGCTCCCGTAGGAGTCGGGGCGGAGCTGCGTCGCTGTCGGCGGTGGAGCCCGGCTCCCGTAGGAGTCCGGGCGGAGCTGCGCTTGCTGTCGGCGGTGGAGCCCGACTCCCGTAGGAGTCCGGGCGGAGCTGCGCTGCGACCAAAGTTAAGGGTGAAGTCCGGCTCCCGTAGGAGTCCGGACGAAGCTTACCAGCAGCTGAAACTGAGGGCGGAGCCCGGCTCCCGTAGGAGTCCGGGCGGAGCTGCGCTGCTGTCGGCGGTGGAGCCCGACTCCCGTAGGAGTCGGGGTGGAGCTGCGTCGCTGTCGGCGGTGGAGCCCGGCTCCCGTAGGAGTCCGGGCGGAGCTGCGCTTGCTGTCGGCAGTGGAGCCCGGCTCCCGTAGGAGTCCGGGTGGAGCTGCGCTGCAATCAAAGTTAAGGGTGAAGTCCGGCTCCCGTCGGAGTCCGGACGAAGCTTACCAGCAGCTGAAACTGAGGGCGGAGCCTGGCTCCCGTAGGAGTCCGGGTGGAGCTGCACTGCTGTCGGTGGTGGAGCCTGGCTCCCGTAGGAGTCGGGGCGGAGCTGCGTCGCTGTCGGCGATGGAGCCCGACTCCCGTAGGAGTCCGGGCGGAGCTGCGCTGCAATCAAAGTTAAGGGTGAAGTCCGGCTCCCGTAGGAGTCCGGACGAAGCTTACCAGCAGCTGAAACTGAGGGCGGAGCCCGGCTCCCGTAGGAGTCCGGGTGGAGCTGCGCTGCTGTCGGTGGTGGAGCCCAGCTCCCGTAGGAGTCGGGGCGGAGCTGCGTCGTTGTCAGCGGTGGAGCCCGGCTCCTGTAGGAGTCCGGGCGGAGCTGCGCTTGCTGTCGGCAGTGGAGCCCGGCTCCCGTAGGAGTCCGGGCGGAGCTGCACTGCAATCAAAGTTAAGGGTGAAGTCCGGCTCCCGTAGGAGTCCGGATGGAGCTTACCAGCAGTTGAAACTGAGGGCAGAGCCCGGCTCCCGTAGGAGTCCGGGCGGAGCTGCGCTGCTGTCGGCGGTGGAGCCCGGCCCCCGTAGGAGTCCGGGCGGAGCTGCGCTGCAATCAAAGTTGAGGGTGAAGTCCGACTCCCGTAGGAGTCCGGACGAAGCTTACCTGCAGCTGAAACTGAGGGCGGAGCCCGGCTCCCTTAGGAGTCTGGGTGGAGCTGCGCTGCTGTCGGCGGTGGAGCCTGGCTCCCATAGGAGTCGGGGCGGAGCTGCATCGTTGTCGGCGGTGGAGCCCGGCTCCCGTAGGAGTCCAGGCGGAGCTGCGCTTGTTGTCGGCGGTGGAGCCCGGCTCCCGTAGGAGTCCGGGTGGAGCTGCGCTGCAATCAAAGTTAAGGGTGAAGTCCGGCTCCCGTAGGAGTCCGAACGAAGCTTACCAGCAGCTGAAACTGAGGGCGGAGCCCGGCTCCCGTAGGAGTCCGGGCGGAGCTGCGCTGCTGTCGGCGGTGGAGCCCGGCTCCCGTAGGAGTCGGGGCGGAGCTGCATCGCTGTCGGCGGTGGAGCCTGGCTCTCGTAGGAGTCCGGGCGGAGCTGCACTACAATCAAAGTTAAGGGTGAAGTCCGGCTCCCGTCGGAGTCCGGACGAAGCTTACCAGCAGCTGAAACTGAGGGTGGAGCCCGGCTCCCGTAGGTGTCCGGGCGGAGCTGCGCTGCTGTCGGCGGTGGAGCCCGGCTCCCGTAGGAGTCGGGGCGGAGCTGCGTCGCTGTCGGCGGTGGAGCCCGGCTCCCGTAGGAGTCCGGGCGGAGCTGTGCTTGCTGTCGGCGGTGGAGCCCGGCTCCCGTAGGAGTCCGGGCGGAGCTGCGCTGCAATCAAAGTTAAGGGTGAAGTCCGGCTCCCGTAGGAGTCCGGATGGAGCTTACCAGCAGTTGAAACTGAGGGCGGAGCCCGGCTCCCGTAGGAGTCCGGGCGGAGCTGCGCTGCTGTCGGCGGTGGAGCCCGGCCCCCGTAGGAGTCCGGGCGGAGCTACGCTGATGTCGGCGGTGGAGCCCGGCTCCCGTAGGAGCCCGGGCGGAGCTGTGCTGCTCGAAGTTGATTCCGTCGAGGATCTCGGCTGTGGGTATTTTATACCCAACAATACATATTTAGATTATTTCTTAGATTAGATCTAATTTTTAATCTGATTGTTAAATCTGAAATTAAAATTTTTAGATCAATCACAAACTGTAGGTCATCCTGCTGTAAGGTTTACCTCTTACAATGCAAAGGTTGTCCTAGTTCGTGTAGATCTATCTTTAATCATAAATTTGTTAGATATGATATAGATTAATTTTATGATTTACTAGATTTAAAATATGTTTAAATCTAAAATAAAATCTCTTTGTTAATAATTTCTGTGCAAAGAACCATCATATATTTGTCTGAAAAATTTGCACAGTTTAAAGTTGAAATTATTTCAATTACATAAATCTGTTTAGATTAGATCTAAAGTAGTTTCATGCTTATTTCACCTGCATTTTGATTATGAATCAAACATGCAACTTGGTTGGTAGAACCATGTTGTAAAAATATTTTACAAACATGAAAAATATTTTCGAAAATTCAAATTCTAACCCTCAGCCCAAAACTTAATTAAGAATTAAGAAGTTGTTTGATTAGGTTCTAGGATTGTGAATTGAAGAACCTAAGACACAAACCATAACACATTGGGTTAATGAGTTAGTGGGAATTAGATCCATTAATTGGGTTAGACCTAAGGTTAGATTAAAGATGAACTTAACCAGAGAATTAACTAAATCTAATCAATTGTTGTCTTAGATTAGTTCAAGGATTCTCTAGATTAATTACAATAGTTGTAGTTGGTCAAGTCCATATCTTTAACGAGAACCAAATGGACTTGATTCTTGGCTAAGCGATCTAGCACGAACTGTTAGGTTGATCTAATTGAAATTAATTAAACCAGTTGGTGACTAAAGTAAATCAGACCGGTGGTTTTTAATTGGCAGCCCGCTTACCTGGCCATTTCTGATGGTGTCTAAGGCAAGCTTTGGCAGACCCTCCCACCGATCGAACTTACCTGACCTCTTAGTGAAATTATATTTTGATCGGATCACTTGACTATTCGAGCTGACCCATGTCAGCTAGGTAAATCAGTGTGACTGATTTAGGTGCTCCTAGACCAGCCCTTTTGATGGTCTTCCTTAAGCTGACTTGGTGAAGCCAGTGGGAGGATCATGATAAGCTGATTCATCTGACCTCCTCCTCTAAATCAATTAAATCTTCTAAAATTATTAGGTCTTTAAAATGAAATAGTTATGGTGATAACTAGATCATAGCCTCACATTAAGTGGATGATAATGGGTCCATCAGTTGGATAATCATAGGAGGCCCAAAGGCCTGGTGCTTATCAGCTGATGGAATTGTCATTCATAATATGATTTCTTGACTGCATCTTTCTAAATGGTGGTTAGGTTAGCCAACCAAAGTAGGGCCTAATTATTCATTAGCTAGATGGGCCAAGTATAGTCATGTTAATGGTTGGACCTAACCAGACCTTTTCAGTGGAGGCCAAAGCCTACTGATTAGGGACTGGGGCAAAACTAAAATTATTAAAATTTGTTTAGAAAAATAATTGATTATGAACCTATCCTTAGATGTACATGGGTTGGCCAACCAAAGTTAGGCTTGTATACAGTCTAAGTAGATTCTAGTACCCACTAAGGAATTAGGGTAATTTCTCGAATTGGAGGTAGAGGCTACCAATTTGAATAAAATAGTAGGAGAAACCTTTTGATTAAAGTCCAAATCTTTAGGTTTAACGAATCAATTACTAATTAGGTTATGGTTTTTCTTTGTGCAGAAATGTCCACTTCCCTATCGCTCTGATCATTGTTCGACAATGATAATTTGGTGAGATCCAACTTCGGTAGCTGGTACCAAAAGTTGAAGATAGTCCTGGAGCATGAATGGATCCTATATGTAATAACGGATCCTGTACTTGAGGAGCCAGCTGCCAATACATATGGAACAGTCAGAGATACTTATCAGAAGTGGCTCAGTAATCGGACCACAGTGCGCTGCATCATACTAGCTGCCATGAGCAATGAGTTCAATCACAGATTTGAGATGGCTCAGCCAAAGGACATGCTTCAAGTGTTAGAGGATGCCTTTGGCACACCCGATGATGTGGAGAGGCACAAGACTGGTTGTGCCATCTTCAATGCCAAAATGTGGGATGGTGCCTCTATCACTGATCATGTATTGTACATGATCGAGCTGATGGAGCGTTTGAGCAAGCTCGGCTTTCCCTTGCATGAGCAGCTTGGGAAAGATGCAGTACTGAACTCATTGCCCAAGTCTTATCTCCCATTCCTCACTCATTATAGAATGACAAAGCCTGAAGTAAACTACCACGGGTTACTAGGGTTGCTTCAAAACTTTGAGAAGGATCACCAACTCCACAAGGAGTCGGTGAACTTAGTGAGAGGTTCATCTTCTGGTTCTTGACCCTTTAAGAAAGGAAAGAAGAACAAGAAGAAAAAAGTGAAGAAGGTGCAAGTTCAGGCTGGGACATCAGTGCAGGGCCAGACCAGAAAGATCAAGCCCGATAAGAGTCAAATTGAATGCTTCTTTTGCAAGAAGTGGGGACATTGGAAGAGGAACTGTCCTCAGTACATTGCTTCTCTGGACTCGAACAGGCAGAGAGAGAAGCAAGCTGTTGCTGGGCAAGGTATTTATATGATAACTCCTTACAATTTCTCTATTTATAATATAACTGACTGGGTATTGGATATCGGTAGCCCTTACCATATTTGCAATTCATTGCAGGAGTTGCAGGTCAGTAAGAGATTCGAGCAAGATGAGAGGTTCCTGAACGTTGGAGATGAAAGATCAGTTTCAATTCTAGTATTAGGAATCTTCAAACTTGTATTTGAGTTCCATGCCGTTGTTCTTAATGATTGTCATTTCTGTCCTAGTTTTTTTTTGAATATTATTTCTGTAGGCCTTCTGGTCAAAAATGATTATGAAATTTTAATAAAGAAATAAGTTTGTAATATCATTATGAATGGTGTTACTATTTTTTGTGGATATTTGAACAATGATGTGTATATGTTATCACAACCTATAACATAGTCTATTCTACTGGTAAGCACCCTAGATTAGATAGTATATCAGATATTTACTTATGGCACTATAGGCTAGGTCATATAAACAAGTATAGGATAAATAGGTTGACTCAAGAGGAAATCCTTGAAGTCAGTGATTGTAAATCACTTCCAACCTGTGAGTCTTGTCTTCTTGGTAAAATGACCAAGTCATCTTTTACTGGAAAAGGTGAGAGAGCTACTAAGCTCTTGGGCCTAGTACATACTGATGTATGCGGGCCCATAAGCACAAGTGCTAGAGGTGGATATTTCTACTTCATCACTTTCACAGATGATCTATCCAGATATGGATATGTCTATCTGATGAGACATAAGTTGGATTCATTTGAAATGTTCAAACGATTCTGAAGTGAAGTAAAAAAATAAACTGGAAAGAGTATTAAAATTCTTCGGTCTGACCGAGGAGGGGACTACCTTTTTGGTGAGTTTCTCACATATCTAGGAGAGAATGGGATTCTCTCCAAATGAACTCCTCCAGGAACACCATAGCATAATGGTGTATCTAAAAGGAGAAATCAGACTCTGTTAGACATGATCTGATCCATGATGGGTTTTGCCAGCTTGTCAATATCCTTCTGGAGATATGCACTCGAATCAGCCTATTATCTGTTAAATAGGGTTTTAAGTAAGTCTGTAATTGAGACTCTATATGAGATATGGACAGGGCATAAGCCAGCACTTTCACATCTTAGGGTTTGGGGGTATCCGGCCTATATCAAACGATTAGTTACAGATAAACTTGGACCTAAGTTTGACAAATGCACATTCATAGGGTACTCCAAAGAGACCAAAGGATATTTTTTCTACCATACTAATGAACAAAAGATGTTCGTCAGCCTTAAGACAACCATTTTAGAAAAAGAGTTCCTTGGTGAAGGAACCGTTGCCTCTAAGGTTGAACTTGATGAAGTTCAACAGGTAGAAGGATCGACACTAATAGTTAAACTTGAGTCAGATTTGATTAGATTAGATCCAAAGCCCAATGTACCAGCACCATTAAGGCGATCCAGTAGAGTACCGCATCAGTCGGACAGATACTATGGTTTCTTGGTCCGAAACGGTGATCCCATTGAACTCGATGAGAATGATGAGGATCTGATCACCTATATAGATGCAATGCAGAGACCTGATTCTGAGAAATAGCTTGAAGCCATGAAATTCGAAATGTAGTCCATGAAGGTCAACAATGTATGGACATTGGTTGACCCACCTGAAGGGGTTAAACCCATTGGGTGTAAATGGGTCTTCAAAAGGAAGAGAGGCGCAAACGAAAAGGTGGAGACCTATAAAGCCCATCTGGTTGCCAAGGGATATCGTCAACATTATGGTATTGACTATAACGAGATGTTCTCCCCTGTGGCAATGCTCAAATCCATTCAGATAATACTTGCAATAGCTGTCTATCTGGATTATGAGATCTGACAGATGGATGTAAAGATAGCTTTCATGAATGGAGAGCTGACCGAAGAGGTGTATATGATACAACCTGAGGGGTTTACATCCATAGATGAGTCCAAGGTGTGCAAGCTTCAGAGATCCATTTATAGATTGAAGCAAGCTTCTCGAATTTGAAATATGCATTTTGATAAGGTGATCAAAATGTATGGCTTCATTAAGAATGGAGAAGAGCCCTGCATCTATAAATGGGCAAATGGTCCAGTTGTGGTATTCTTTGTCTTGTACGTGGATGACATTCTCTTAATCAGGAATGACATCCCCGCACTACATGGAATAAAAGTTTGGTTGTTATCATAGTTCTCCATAAAGGACTTGGGTGAAGTATCCTACATCCTAGGGATGTAGATCTATAAGAATAGATCTAAAAGGATGCTTGGGGTATCCCAGTCCACGTACATAGACACTGTGCTGAAGAGGTTCAGCATGGAGAATTTCAAGAAGGGCTATTTACCGATAGACCATGAAATTTCTCTCTCTAAGAAGGATTGTCCGATAACTCCTGAAGAGAGAGAGCGTATGAGTAGAGTCCCATATACTTCGGCCGTGGGATCCATCATGTACATCATAATCTGTACAAGGCCAGATGTGGCATACTCACTAGGAGTAGTGAGTAGATACCAATCTGATCTTGGAGAAAATCACTGGAAAGTGGTTAAAGCCATCCTTAAGTATTTGAGAAATACTAAGGACCAATGGTTGGTTTATGGTGAGTCAGATCTGAAACTTATGGGGTTCACAAACTCCAGCTTTCAATTTGACCATGATGATAGCAGAAGCATGTCAGATTATATCTTTACTCTGAATGGTGGAGCCATCTGCTGGAAGAGTTCCAAGCAGCATACTGTGACAGACTGTTTGTGAGGCGGAGTACATCACAGCATCGAATGCCACGAAGGAAGCTGTGGCTGAAGAATTTCATCACCGAGATCGGAGTAGCACCCTCCCTCGATGATCCAATCCTGCTCTACTGTGATAGCACTGGTGCCATAGTTCAGGCGAAGGAACCCAAAGCACACCAGCAGATGAAGCACATTTTGCACTGCTTCCACCTGGTCCGGGAGATTGTGGATCGTGGTGACATCGACCTTCAGAAGATCGATGGAAAGAAAAATCTGGCCGACCCCTTCACTAAAGCCCTGGCGATAAAGGAGTTCGACAACCACAGGTCGAAGATGGATATTAGATACTATGCCAAGTGGCTTTAGGACAAGTGGGAGTTGTTGGGAAATATGTCCCAAAAGCCAATCGTAATCTATTGACAGTTGAGCAACCTTGTATTGTGACTGATTTGTTAATAAATCAAATATATTTTTGGTATTTTTATCATAAGTTTTTATCTTCTAATGAACTCTATTGTTGTGATGAAGTCCTTAGGACTATTTAGGTTCGATAAAGAGAGGATTTATTGATTAGTCCTTAAAACTGTTCACGATCAAATGATGGGCTGTTAACAAGGACGACAGCTTCTATCGAGCATAGGTAACTGTAGGCCATATGGGTTGATTGTCCTCTTAATCAAGGAGTGTGAAGATACTGGTATGACATACAGGTGAGATATAAGGGTACATCATCATTGAACGTGACCAACTCTAAAGCATTCTGCTGTCGAGAATGTCTCTGATGGGATATAGGTATAAGTATCCCTTAGACCTAAGATCGCCTCAGTGACTTGCAAGCAAGTTACTTTGCTTTGGTATTGGACTAATTGAATTTCTAATTCAATGATAGAAGGCTTCTAGGCACAATCAAGTACTTGTGAAGTCAGAGTGTGATCAAGATGGGATTGACCACTCCAAGAGTTGGAGAAGAATGAGTCGCTGTATTTCAATTTAGCAAAACCTTGGTTAGGATAATCCATCAGATAGATTTGATATTTTGAAATACAATGTGGACAACCTGATCAAAGTTGACGGTTGAACTCTGAGGTATCCTATGAGCATTTTGGTCAAGGGGATGAATTATATGGAAACTATATCCGTATGGGTTCTAAGGATGTTGTTCTACACTTTCGACCTATCCAACCGTCGGGTACCATTGCTAGATGGTCACTTCGATTGGTACAAAAATTTATTCTTGTGCTACCGACTTAGGTTCGGACCTATAAGGTCACACACATTAGAGTTCATGATCTGATCGGATGGTTGATCAACGATTAAGAATCATTCTAGGGTTAAACGATCAATATGATTGACATTTAACCTAGTACAAGTATTGCAGGAGGATCGATTAGCAATTTGATTACTAATTGACTTAATTTGATTAAACCAATGGGCTAAGATTAAGTCTAATTGAATATGATTTAATTAAATTTGGCTTGGGCTTGATTGGATCAAGTCTAATTGGTTTATTGTATTAGCCAAGTGTAAGGAAAAACTAGTCCTAGTCCAATTAGGACTTGAGTCAACCTAATTTCTAATTCAATTAAAAAATTAAATTAGATTTAAATCTAATTTAATCTGATTAAATTAAATTCTTAATTGGGTTAAGACCTATTTTAATTAAATTTATTTGGTTTTAGTTTGATTTGATTTGAGAATCTAAATTTGAACAAGTCATAGATTGAATCCTAGTAAGACTAGGATTCCACCTTGCATCTGAAGCAAAATTCAGTGCAGGGGTAAAATGATAATTTTAAAACTTTTTTAAAATTATGATTTTATAGTGAAAAAATATTAATTAATCTAATTAATTAACATAAATTTATTCGACACTAGGATCTAAATATGATATATAGCATGCATGCATTTAAATTTGAAATTCAAATTTGAACAATAAACACTTCACTGTAATGTGTTCAGAATACAATACCTTTGTGCGGATAGTAGATCACCATAATCTGATCACCGTTGAAAGAGTTTGATCATCGTGATGTAGCCACACAGTGTGTCTGGCCTCTGCGGATCATCCATACGAAGTTTTCGATCTGATCGACTCCTCACGAGTGCTAGCTCGTTGTAGAGCCCTTTCGATGGTCGATGCTGATCGAACTCCTTCGATCGATATCTGCCGATTCTTTGGATTCTCTGGATCATCAGCAGACGTGCTTGAGAGGATGATGAAGATCTTCCTGAAATTTGGTGGGCTCACGACACTCGTAGATGGTTGATGCTGATCGAACTCCTTCGATCGATGTCTGCTGATTTTTTGAATTCTCTGGATCATCAGCAGATGTGCTTGAGAGGATGATGAAGATCTCTCTGAAATTTGGTGGGCTCACGACACTCGTAGCTCACCTTCTCACTTCCCTAACCCCAGGCTGAAACCCTGGGGAACTCACTGAAACCCTGTGCAGCTTCTCGGAAGGATATGGACCTTCACCTCACGCACAAGGATTTCTTACACCCAGATTTTCTCTCTAAAATTTTTCAATTACCCACGCCCAACTCTTCTCCTCCTTTTAAAACAACAACAAACATCTTATCCACGTGAGAGGATAAAGATCAAATTTTGAATTCAAATGGAAACTAATTTATCCCTATCCACTAAGGGCGTGAGAAGAGGAGGGCGTGGCTTAATTTGTGTGTGAGTGATTTCATGAGAAATATTTTCTCGTGTAATAAATGAGGCGTTAAAAGAGGATAAGGTCAAGGCGCTAAGATTGGTTGCTCATTCAAATTCAAACTTTGTTTTGAATTTGAATGGCCAACCAATCATCCTTATCCACTTATTTGGTGCATTAAAGTAGGGTGTGAGGAGGGCTTTGCGTGAGGAAAAATTCATGAGAACTTCCTTCTCGTGAATTCAAATGGGCACAGTGGAAGTGAGGTGTCGCAAGGAGAATGGGTCAAGGTGGTTTCATTATTTAAACCAACCTAATTGAACCAAATAAGTTAGGCCCAATTAGACTAATTTAAACCCAACTTAATTAGGTTTAATTAGGCTTAATAAAATCTTAATCAAATCAGGAATTGATTAAGCCCAACCCCTGATCATATCAGGGACCAAACCACCTCGACGATTAGGTCAACTCTTAACCTAGTCGGGTCAAACCCAACTGAATCCAATTCAATTGGACTTGATCCAAAAATAATTACTCAATCAAATTGAGTTAATTAGTAATCAAATCACTAATTAAATTTTTCATAAATATTGAGTCCAAATCCGATAGGCAATCGGGTATCAAAGTCTATCAATATGAAATCTTGATCGTAGAGTCCCAAACCAGTGGGACTCTTGACCCCGGTACCCAAAATGTGCGGGACTTATGATCAGAGAATCCTGATTCTCGATCACAGAGTCTCAGACACGTAGGACTCATAGTCTACAAACATTAAGACTCTTCATCAGCCATCAGATCAGATAGGAACCTTTAATGTGTGTGACCTCGCAGGTTCGAACCTAAGCGGGTAGCACAGAAACCAATTCCTGTACTAATTGAAGTGACCATCTAGCAATGGTACCCGACATCTGAATAGGTCGAATAGTCATAATCGTAACACTCAAAACTTACGTGAATATGGTTACTGTATAATTCATCCCTTTTGACCCCTGTGTTTAGGATGACTCAGGGTTAAACTGTCAACCCTGATTAGATCATCCGAATCGTGTTCAACTCAAACAGTCCTATGACTCCTCACTAGGACTACCCTGACCAAGGTTTTGCTAAATTGAAACACGATTGGACACAGCTCCTAAACTAGAGTGGTCAATTCCATCTTGACACATGCACTGACAAGTCAAGTACTTGACTACGCCCAGCATCCTTCCGTCACTGAATTAGAAATTCAGGTAGTCCAGTGCCTAAGTGTAGTGAGTTGCTTGCAAGTCACCGTGACGGTCTCAAGTCGGAGGCACAGTTATACCCATATCCCATCGGAGCAAATCTTGACAGCAGAAATAGCTCCGGAGTCGGTCACGTTCAGTGCAGATGTACCCTTACATCTCACCTGTATGCCATACCAGTGTCTCCACACTCCTTGGTTAAGAGGACAACCAACCTATATGGCACACAACGATCAATGCTTGATAAACATTATTATCCTTGGTAACAACGTATCATTTGGTCACGAACTGGTTTAAGGACTAAACGATAAATCCTCCTTTGTCGAGTCTAAATAGTCCTAAGGACTTCACTACAACACAGGAGTTCATTAGAAGATGAAATAATTTGTGATGAAAAATGCCAAAATAACTTTTATTAATTTATAATTCATGTACTAATACAACAAAGAGCACAACCGTCAATAGGCTGACGATTGGCTTTGGGACACTATTTCCAACAATCTCCCACTTGGTCTAAAGCCAATCGGTGCAGTATCTAATACCCATCTTCGACTTGAAGTCGTCGAACTCCTTCACCGCAATGGCTTTAGTGAATGGGTCGGTCAGGTTCTCCTTTCTGTCGATCTTCTGAAGGTCGACGTCACCTCGATCTATGATTTCTAGGATGAGATGGTAGCGGCACAGAATATGCTTCGTCCACTGGTGTGCCTTCGGTTCCTTCGCCTGAGCAATGGCTCCAGAGCTGTCACAGTAGAGCAGAACTGGACCAACAAGGGAGAATGTTACTCTGAGCTCGGTGATGAATTTCTTTAGCCACACCGCTTCTTTGACAGCATCTGATGCAGCGACATACTCCACCTCGCAAACTGAATCAGCCACTGTGTGCTGCTTGAAACTTTTCCAGCAGACAGCCCCACCATAAAGGGTAAAAATAAATCTCAACACACTTTTACTGTCATCATGATCAGACTGGAAACTAGAGTCTGTAAATCTTATAAGTCTCAAGTCCGATTCACCATAAACAAGCAACTGGTCCTTAGTATTTCTTAAATACTTCAGGATGGTTTTAACAACCATCCAGTGATTCTCTCCTGGATCAGATTGGTATCTACTCACTACCCCTAGTGAGTATACCACATCTGGTCGTGTACATATCATGACGTACATGATAGATCCCACTACCGAAGTATATCAAAATTCTACCCATACGTTCTCTCTCTTGAGGTGTTGTCGGACAATCCCTCTTCGAGAGAGAAATTTCATGGCCTATCGGTAGATAGCCTTTCTTGGAATTCTCCATGCTGAACTTTTTTAGCATAGTATCAATGTACGTGGAGTGGGATAAGCCAAGCAGCCTTTTAGATCTATACCTATAGATCCTCATCCCTAGGATGTAGGAAGCTTCTCCTAGATCCTTCATGGAGAATTGTGATGACAGCCAAATCTTTATTCCCTGTAATGTAGGGACATCATTTCCGATTAAGAGAATGTCATCCACATACAATACAAGAAATATCACAACTGGACCATTAGCCCACTTATAAATGCAGGGCTCTTCTCCATTCTTAACGAAGCCATATGTCTTTATCGTCTTATCAAAACGTATGTTCTAACTCCGGGATGCCTGCTTAAGTCCATAAATGGACCTCTGTAGCCTCCAAACTTTAGACTCATCTATGGATGTGAATCCTTCAGGTTGTATCATATACTCCTCTTCGTCCAGCTCTCTGTTTAGGAAAACTGTCTTCACATCCATCTGCCAGATTTCATAGTCCAGATGGGCAGCTATCGCAAGCATAATCCAAATGGATTTGAGCATTGCCACAGGAGAAAACATCGTCATAGTCTATACCATAACGTTGACGATATCTCTTGGCAACTAGACAGGCTTTATAGGTTCCACCTTTCCGTCTGCGCCCCTCTTCCTCTTGAAGACCCACTTACATCCTATGGATTTTACTCCTTCGGATGGGTCAACCAATGTCCACACATCGTTGACCTTCATGGACTCCATTTCGGATTTCATGGCCTCTAGCCATTTCTCAGAGTCAGATCTCTGCATTGCATCCATGTAGGTGATCAGATCCTCATCGTTTTCATCAAGTTTGATAGAATTGTCGTCCCGGACCAAGAAATCATAATATCTGTCTGGTTGACGTGGTACTCTACCAGATCATCTTAAGGGTGCTTGAACAAAGGGCTCCGGATCTGATCTAATCAAATCCGATTCAGGTTTAGCAACTTGCGTCGGATTTTTCACCTACCGAATTTCGTCAAGTTCGACCTTAGAGGCAATAGTCCCTTCACCAAGGAACTCTCTTTCCAAAAAGATTGCCTTAAGGCTGACAAACATTTTTTGCTCATCAGCTAGGTAGAAGTAATACCCTTTGGTCTCTTTTGGATACCCTATAAAATTACACTTGTCAGACCTAGGTCCAAGCTTGTCCGTAATTAAACGTTTAACATAAGCCAAACACCCCCAAACCCTAAGGTGCGAGAGTACTGGCTTACGTCCTATCCATATCTCATATGGCATTTTGATTACAGACTTACTCAGAACCTTATTTAGAAAGCAACAAGCTGATTCGAGTGTATATCCCCAAAGGAAGATCGGCAGACCAGCAAACCCCATCATGGATCGAACCATGTCCAACAAGGTCCGATTCCTCCTTTCAGACACACCATTATGTTGTGGTGTTTCAGGAGGTGTCCACTGAGAGAGAATCCCATTCTCCCCAAGATATGTCAGAAAATCATTGAAAAGGTATTTACCTCCTCGATCATATCAAAGAGTTTTAATACACTTTCCAGTTTATTTTTCTATCTCATTTCGGAATAGTTTGAATATTTCAAATGACTCTAACTTATGCTTCATTAAATAGATATACCCATACCTCGATAGGTCATCTGTGAAGGTTATGAAGTAGAAATATCCACCTCTTGTACTTGAGCTCATGGGTCCACATACATCAGAATGTACCAGAGCCAAGAGTTCACTAGATCGCTCACCTTTTTCAGTAAACGGTGACTTGATCATTTTACCAAGAAGACAGGACTCACAGGTTGGAAGTGATTCACAATCATCTACTTCAAGAATTCCTTCTTGAGCCAACCTGTTTATCCTGTTCTTATTGATATGACCTAGCCTACAGTGCCATAGGTAGACTTCTGACACATTATCTATTCTAGGGTGTTTACCGGAGGTTTGAACCATATTAACAGGTTGTGATAGAAAGTAAATTTTATTATTAAATTATCCAATAAATATTGTAACACCATTCAAAATGATATTGCAAATATTTTTTTTATTAAAAATTGATAATCGTTCATGACCAAATGGCATACAGAAATAATATTTAATAAAAAGCTTGGACAATAGTGACATTCACTCAGAATTATATTTCGAGAATTGATTACAAGGTTCATGATTCCTAATGCTAGAATTGGAACTTTGCTTCCATCTCCAACGTTCAGGAATCTCTCGCCTTCATCAAATCTCCTACTAACCTGCAGACCCTGCATCGAATTGCAAATATGATAAGGGCTTCCGGTATCTAATATCCAGGCAGTAGTATCATAAATGAAAAAGTTGCAAGGTGTTATCATATAAGTACCTTGCTTCTTCTTCGGCCTGTTCGGGTCTAGTGAGGCAATGTATAGAGGACAGTTCCTCTTTCAGTGCCCCTGCTTCTTGCAAAAGAAGCACTCCATCTAGCTCTGGTCGGACTTGCGCTTCTTGGTCTGACCTTGTACAGACATCCCAGCATATGGTTGCACCTTCTTATTCTTCTTCTTCTTGTTCTTCTTCCCTTTCTTAAAGGGTCGACGACCATAAGAAGACCCTCCCACAATATTTACCGACTCCTTATGGAGCTGGTGGTCCTTCTCAAAGTTCTACAGCAACCCCAATAAGTCGTGGTAGTTCACTACAGGCTTTGTCATTCGAAAATGAGTAAGGAAGGGAAGGTAGGACTTGGGCAGAGAATTAAGGATCGCATTCTTACCGAGTTGCTCGTGCAGGGGAAAGCCCAGTTTACTTAGGTGCTCAATCATTTCGATCATATACAGTACATGATCAGTGACTGAGGCTCCATCCCTCATCCGAGCATTGAAAATGGCACAACTAGTTTTGTGCCTTTCAACGTCGTCAGGCGTGCCAAAGGAGTCGTTCAACATTTGAAGCATCTCCTGTAGTTGGGCATTCTCGAACCTGCGGCTGAACTCATCATTCATTGCCGCCAGCATAATGCACCGAATGGTGGTGCGATCGTTGAGCCACTTCTGGTAAGTGTCTCAGACCTCCCCTTTAGCGTTCGGGACTGGCTCCTCAGGTGCCGGATCCGTTACTACATAAAAGATCCGCTCATGCTCAAGGATGATTTTTAATTTTCGATACCAGCTATCGAAATTAGGTTTCATGAGCTTGTCATTATCTAATAATGATCGGAGCGAAAGGGTAGTGGCCATAGCTGCATAAAGGAAAATCAGACCTATATTAGTACATAAATTATTAATACTAAAGACTTGGACTTTAGTCTAAAGTTTCTCCCAGTATCTTTTACGAACTGGTAGCCTCAACCTCCAATTCGAGGAATTACTTTAATTCCTTAGTGGGTACTAGAATCCACACAGACTACACACGAGCCCAACTTTGTTTGGTCAACCCATGTGCATCTATGGGTAGGTTCATAACTAGTTGTTTCTCTAAACAACTTCTAGTAATTGATTTTGCCCCAGAACCTAATCAGTAGGCTTTGGCCTCCACTGAAAAGATCTAGTTAGGTCCAACCATTAGGATGACTTGATTTGATGAATCAGACCAATAAATGACCAGGCCCGACTTTGGCCGGCCAACCTGACCACCATCAGAAAGACTCAAACCAAATTATCATATTATGAATGATAATTTTATTAGTCAATAAGCATCAGGCCTTTGGGCCTCCAATGATTATTAAATTAATGGACTGATTATCACTCACTTAATGGGAGGCTATGACTTAGTTATCACTATAACTTAATCATTTTAGGGACCTAATAATTTTGAGGATTTTATTAAAGGATAGTGAGAAGAAAATATCATATCCAGCCAATTTCAATCCTCCTACTGAGTTCACCAAGTCAGATTAAAAAAGAATTTAATTAAAGCCGGCATTAGGAGCACCTAAATCAGTTCCACTGATTTACCTAATGATATGGGTGAGCCCTAATCACCAAGTGATCTAATCAAAACCTAATTCACCAGGTTGGCCAGGTAAGTGAGATCAATGGTGGGGATAAGCCATTAACTCGTCAGAGATCGAATCACTGCGAGTAGCTCCCGCTTAAGAACCACTGGTCAAACTGTCGAACTTACCTTAGACACCAACCAGTTCATTAGTTTTAATTTGATCAACTTAGTAAATAGAGTTCCACCACGTAGCCATGAATTAAGTCTATCTTGGTCTAGTTAAAGACATGGACCCATTCAACTACAACTATTGGAGTTGAGTCTAGAGTGTCCTTGACCTAATCTAATTAAATTTTTGATTAGATTTGACCAATTACTCTATTTTAGTCCATTTCTTTAAGCTAACCTTAGGTCTAACCCAATTATGGACCTAATCCATCTAACCTATTGACCCACAAGTTTATGCAATTGTCTTAGGTCTTAATTCACAATTCTAGACCAACTTGACAACACTTAATTCTTTTAATTAAGTATTTATGCTGATGGGTTAGGGTTTGGCTTTTTGAAAATAATTTTCAGGTTTGAAAGGTTTTATTTTCTGTTCACCAAATATGTTGACTCATTTCACAAATAGATCAACACATTTCATAAATAGCAATCCTATTGCTAATTACATAACAGAAAATAACTCAATCAAAATAAATCATGAATATTTCTTTAGATCTAATCTAACACATTCATGATAAATTTTATAATTGAACCTTTACAATTAAGTCCTTTTGCTGCTTCATCTGCATGGGATATAATTGCAGTGGCACCCCTACCGCCATAGGAGACCCCATCGAATGAGAAGAGAGGGCCTTTAATCCCTTCTTTTCTCCTATGATCGGACGGCCATGGCAACCAACCCAATTCGATTACTTGCTACTTGGATCAAGTATATCTAAATATACCAATTTCAAAATTTAAATTTCAAATTTTAAATTTTAAATTTTAAATTTTGAATTTCAAATTTCAAACAAATTTCAAATTTCAAATTTCAAATTTCAAAATTTTAAATTTTAAATTTTAAATTTTAAATTTTGAATTTTAAATTTTGAATTTCAAATTTGAAATTTCTACCAAATTTTAAATTTCAAATTTCAAATTTTTAAATTTTAAATTTTGAATTTTAAATTTTAAATTTTAAATTTTGAATTTTAAAATTTGAATTTTGAATTTCGAATAACTTTCAAAATTCAAAATTCAAATTTTAAATTTCAAATTTTAAATTTAAACTTTTAGATTACAACTTAATCTACGCATGCAAATATATATACCATATCTTAGAACCTTACTCTGATATCATTTGAAATGAAATTCAGTGCAGGGGTAAAATGGTAATTTTAAAACTTTTTCAAAATTACTATTTTACAGTGAAAAATATTAATTAATCTAATTAATTAACATGAATTTATCCTACACTAGGATCTAAATATGATATATAGCATGCATACATTTAAATTTAAAATTCAAATTTGAACAATAAATACTTAACTGTAATGTGTTCAGAACACAATACCTTTGTGCAGGTAGTAGATCACCATAATCTGATCATCGTTGAAAGAGTCTGATCATCGCGATATAGCCACACAGCGTATCTGGCCTCTACAGATCATCCACATGAAGTTTTCGATCTGATCGACTCCTCACGAGTGTTAGCTCATTGTAGAGCCCTTTCGATGGTCGATGCTGATCGAACTCCTTTGATCGATGTCTGTCGATTCTTTGAATATTCTAGATCATCAGCAGACGTACTTGAGAAGATGATGAAGATCTTTCTAAAATTTGGTGGGCTCACGACACTCGTAGCTCACCTTCTCACTTCCCTAACCCCAGGCTGAAATCCTGGGGAACTCACTGAAATCCTGCACACCTTCTCGGAAGGATATGGACCTTCACCTCACGCACAAGGATTCCTCACACCCAAATTTTCTCTCCAAAATTTTTCAATAACCCATGCCCAACTCTTCTCCTCCTTTTAAAATAACAACAAACATCTTATCCACGTGAGAGGATAAAGATCAAATTTTGAATTCAAATAGAAACCAATTTATCCCTATCCACTAAGGGCATGAGAAGAGGAGGGCGTGGCTTAATTTGTGCATGAGTGATTTCATGAGAAATATTTTTTTGTGTAATAAATGGGGCGTTAAAGGAGGATAAGGTCAAGGTGCTAAGATTGGTTGCTCATTCAAATTCAAACTTTGTTTTGAATTTGAATGGCCAACCAATCATCCTTATCCACTCATTTGGTGCATTAAAGTAGGGGGTGAGGCGAGCTTTGCATGAGGAAAACTTCATGAGAACTTCCTTCTCATGAATTCAAATGGGCACAGTAGAAGTGAGGTGTCACAGGGAGAATGGGTCAAGGTGGTTTTATTATTTAAACCAACCTAATTGAACCAAATAAGTTAGGCCCAATTAGACTAATTTAAACCTAACTTAATTAGGCTTAATTAGGCTCAATAAAATCCTAATCAAATCAGAAATTGATTAAGCCCAATCCCTGATCATATCAGAAACCAAACCATCTTGACGATTAGGTCAACTCTTAACCTAATCGGGTCAAACCCAACTGAATCTAATTCAATTGGACTTGATCCAAAAATAATTACTCAATCAAATTGAGTTAATTAACGATCAAATCACTAATTAAACTTCTCATAAATATTGAGTCCAAATCTGATAGGCAATCGGGTATCAAAGTCCATCAATAGGAAACCTTGATCGTAGAGTCCCAAACCAGTGGGACTCTTGACCTCGATACCCAAAATGTGTGGGACTTGTGATCAGAGAATTTTGATTCTCGATCACAGAGTCTCAGACATGTAGGACTCATAGTCCACGAATATTAGGACTCTTCATCAGCCATCAGATCAGATAAGAACCTCTAATGTGTGTGACCCCGCAGGTTCGAACCTAAGCCAGTAGCACAAGAATCAATTCCTGTATTAATCAAAGTGACCATCTAATAATGGTATCCGACATTCGGATAGGTCGAATAGTCGCAATTGCAACACTCAGAACCTACGTGAATATGGTTACTGTATAATTCATCCCTTTTGACCCATGTGTTTAGGATGACTCAAGGTTAAACTGTCAAACCTGATTAGATCATCCGAATCGTGTTCAACTCAAACAGTCCTGTGACTCCTCACTAGGACTACCCTGGCCAAGGTTTTATTAAATTGAAACACGATTGGACACAGCTCCTAAATTGGAGTGGTCAAATCCTTCTTGACCACGCACCGACAAGTCAAGTACTTGACTACACCCAGCATCCTTCCATCACTGAATTAGAAATTCAGATAGTCCAGTTCCTAAGTGCAGTGAGTTGCTTGCAAGTCACCGTGGTGGTCTCAGATCGGAGGGACAGTTATACTCATATCCCATCGGAGCAAATCTTGACAGCAGAAATAGCTCCAGAGTCGGTCACGTTCAGTGCAGATGTACCCTTACATCTCACCTGTATGCCATACCAGTGTCTCCACACTCCTTGGTTAAGAGGACAACCAACCTATATGGCACACAATGACCTATACTTGATAAACGTTGTTGTCCTTAATAACAACGTATCATTTGGTCGCGAACTGGTTTAAGGACTAAACGATAAATCCTCCTTTGTCGAGTCTAAATAGTCCTAAGGACTTCACCATAACACAGGAGTTCATTAGAAGATGAAATAATTTATGATAAAAAATACAAAAATAACTTTTATTAATTTATAATTCATGTACTAATACAATAAAGAGCACAACCATCAACAGGCTGACGATTGGCTTTAGGACACTATTCCTAATAGTGCCACCTTAGCCCCCCATGCCCACTCTCTCTTATTTTGTATGATAAAACCTTCTCTCCTAGGCCTTCACACACATCCAAAGCTTTCCACTCTTTCTCTCTGACATAGAATGTGGTTGTGGACCAAGTCAAAGCAGGAATTAGTTTGGATTTCAAATTCTATGAGATAGAATTTTAGGAAACCAAAACTCTTTTCTTATAGCACTGATTTTATCCAAATTTTTTTTTGAGATTTTTATGATATTTATGGCACGTATTGTGCACCCTTTGCTGGTGGTCCATGACAGAAAAAGGAGGGGGCACCCTGAAGGAAAAAAATTGGCTTTTTTTTCTTGTAGGATCTTCTAAATCTAATGAGATCTAGGATGAAATATTTTAAAAAAAAAATTATCCTACTTTATTTTAGATCTAAGGTCTATTAGATCTGATTCTTATTATCTGATATTAATATAAAATTAAATTTAAAACTTAAAGATTAGAGGAATACCTCTAGAGTAACTAGATTACCCTGTAGATGATCGCAGCAACGCCTGAGGTTTTAAAATAGCCACGCAGTTGTTTGGCCTCTACCGGTATCTACTCAAGCAGGATCTAGATCATCTTCTCCTCACAAATTTTTTCTCTAAATATCAGATCTAGATCTGATCTACTAGATCTTCAAAAGATCTTCTGAAGCTGGAGCAGCAGCTTCTCGACAAATCCCTGCAGCCTTCTGATCAGGGAGCCACCACACCTTGGACAAGCACCAAATGGATGCCCAACCTCTTGGATGTGAAGAGGGGAGGGAGAGGAGTAGAGGGGGGTGAAGAAGTGGAGGGGTTTCATATTTTTTCTGGGTATTGAGAAAATTTTCTAAACCCTAGGCGCAGACAGGGTTTAAATAGACCCTGCTGCGCCTGCAGTGCCACATCATTCGATCAATCAAAAAATTTTAATTAATTCTAAAAAAATTCTAATTGATGGAGTGATATCATTTGATCATATCAGATAAGAATTCTACCAAACTCTCCTACTATTGATGCCAACACTGGATAAACACAGTGAGATTGACGCCCAATAGTTTGAGTCGTTCAAGGCATAGAGTCCTCATCTCATGGGACTCTATCCTTATCCACTTGGGGCGCATGCCATATCTGATTATGAAACCCACTTTGAGGGTAAAATTAACAGGTGGACACTCCACAAAAACTCTCTAATGACCTCTTGCCAAGTGGCCTTCAGTCCAAGGTCCATGGGTCAATGTTTGACCGATATCCTAAAACGAAAATGGCAGGTGACAGGAATTAGCAGGTGCTGTCTTAAATTCATCTCACAAATTAAGATAAATTTTTTTTGAGCTGGACTGGCTCCAGTCAGACTGAGAGAAACTTTCTCAAGATTCTTTGGGTGAGTCAAATCATATTTGGCTCAGTCGAGATAGAAAAGATTACACGAGGAGAAAGTTAGGCTCAATCGTGTGCTAGCACGATTTCCTTGAACCTAATTGGATCTAATCCAAATCAATCAAACTGGGCTAGCTCAAATGATGACATCCAAATCCTAACTCTTGTTTGTATGACCCAGTTAGGTTTATTTTTGTATGGTAATGAGACATGTTGTGATCTCATCATCGACATCATCGAAACTCCTTTCGATGGATTAGAACTCTTCTGATTCAGACAATTAGAATGATCAATAATCAAGATCATTCTAATTGCTCTCAAAATCTACCAGTGACATCTAACAGTATATGATGGCAACCCATCAGAAATGAAGACGAACCTCTCGGTGCAGCTACCTGTGTGATTGAGTTCCTCTATCATGAGTCCCGACTGAATTAGGGTAAAGGTGAACTTGTCAAACCCAATATCAGTCATATGAATCAATCAATTGATCCGAATCTGATGTGAAATCTTAATGAAAAACTCTTTTCCATTATTTCACTCTACCATGGCCACGGGCTTAAGGACTCGATCTTTCGATCATCATAGGACTACTCCTCTCATCTACCGAGGTTGATAGATCTCATTTTGGTACAATCTGGTTCCTACAATGAATATGCTACAGCCAACATATACCTCAGGGTTTCGAATGGCTAGGAGACCGAGTTATGGTGTAGTCAAACTATAACACATTCAAGGTGAACTGTCGATGCACTTCAGGTTAAAGAACTAGACACACAGCTTCAGCATCGAGCTAGTCATCGACGAGAAGGTAGACTTCCTTATGACTGCTCGAGATGGTCAAGCTCAGTACTCTCATTCTCAATGAATATCTATACTCTCATTCTGGTGTCTCCACACCATAGACTCAAGACACATCTATCCTAAGAAAGTGATCGTACACCAACCTTCTGGATCGATCATCATCCTCATGATGATACTATGGTCAGGAGCTGTTTATGAGTTAGTTATGTAAATTCATACCTTAAATTTTTAACTCTTGAAAATATGAATTAACATTCCTACTAACTCAAAGGATGTATCACAGACATAATGCATACAATGTGATAGTAGAATAACCATTTTATTTATTTATAGTCAAAATTATAAATTTTCCCTTAGATTTGTATAGGAATGTGTCAGCCAATCTGGCATCTGGGGCACACATCTAACACACCCAAGAGTTGGGCACCACTTGTCTTGCCCTGTTTGGATTTTTCTTAACTAGGTATTTGACCTAGACAAGAATTCTTCATATCTCATTATTTAAGATGAATTTCTTCTTAAACTTTTTATGGATTACAGAGCATTGAGAGATCTTTGGGACGTGTGAAAATCAAAGAGAAACGGTGTTGGGGCATGGAAATATAATGGACACAAAACTAAGTGTCTAGGTTAGAGCAAAGAGAAGAAGAAGAGGGTCTTCTTCTAGGGTTGCTGTGTTCACCTCTTTCCTTCCTCCATCTGTAAGTTTCTTGAGAGTGTCTCATATCTAAAACTTTTTCTCTTATTTCTCATTTTTGAAAGAGTCCAAATCAAGAATTAGGAGGCATCTGATCGACCATCGAAGAAGGATCGGCATAGTACTAGCATACTGTGCTGATTTCTTGGACCAGGACTTCTGATCGTGATTCGTGGGCTCGTGTGGATGACTCCTAGAAGTCAAATGCATGTGTGGCTCGCAACATCATCCTCCAGCCCAGATCAACAAAGTTAGAAGGTCTAACTTGCAAGGTAATAGATCTGATCTATTATATTTTACATACATTAGATGTAGTATAGAAATATGTTGATATGATCAACATGTAGTTCTTGCTCTTTATATTTTAATTTCTAATTTAATACCATGTAATAATCATGTAATAGGATCTTAGATCTAGGAATTCTCTAATTTTATAAGATAAATTTTGATTTATTTTAGTCTTCCACTGCCTGATCTGAAAAAAGTTTCAAGATCTAACCCTGAAACCCTAGATCTAGTTCCTTCATTTGATGCTCTAGGGATCTTAGGGGAGGTTCCTTTAAATAGGCATAAGAATTGAATCTTATTCAATCTTATAATACAAGTCTTACTTGTATTAAGATTTCTATTAACTTAAGTTATCCAACTTATATTACGAAGCCTATTAGGTGCCAACTATTGGAGCCCTTGCACCCATAATTAGACACCCTCTTTTGCACCCAAGAGACAGCCCACATGAAAACCAAAGGCCCTCTAATTAGTGGACATACCCAAATTGATCAAATCAAAGTGGCACCCCATAATAACTATTAAGGAGATTCATAAGGGACTGGCACCCTTAATTTATATAATCCATAACCTTAGACACCCAATAATTGGCGTCTATGAATTTTATTCATATAGGTTATTAGAAGGTAATTAAGTTAGGACTGGTTCTAATTGATTTGGTTCCTCAGGTTCTTCAGCTTGTTGCTTTTGGGAGATATTTTTCTTGAGCTTAATTATTCTTCCGATGCCACCATCTTGAATAAACTATTTTTCAAGAAAAATAGCATGTCGATTCACAATCACATTGTGATCTTTCAAAATATAGAAATAGTATCCTAGTGACTCTTTAGGATATCCTATGAACCGAGCTCTTAAAGACCTAAACTCTAACTTGTCTGCCTGCTGTCTCTTGACATAAGCCAGACAACTCTAAATTCTGAGATGACTCAGACTTGGTTTCTTACCATGTCATATCTCATATAGTGTGGTAGGAACGGTTTTAGAGGGAACCCTATTCAATACATATATTACTGTCATGAGACAATATCCCCAAAAAAACTCAGGGAGGTCCGTGAAGCTCATCATGGAACGGACCATATCTAATAGGATCCGGTTCCTCCGTTCTGAAACCCCGTTGAGTTGTGGTGTTCCAGGTGAAGTTCATTGAGAGACTATGCCATTGTCCTTAAGATAGTCTAGGAACACTCGACTAAGGTATTCACCTCCTCGATCTGATCGAAGAACCTTAATGGGCTTTTCTGTTTGTTTTTCTACCTCATGCCTGAATTCTTTGAACTTTTCAAAGGCTTCAAACTTGTGTTTCATTAGAAACACATATCCATACCTAGACATATCATCGATAAAGATAATGAAGTAGACATAGTTGCCTCTAGCCGGCACATCAAATGGGCTGCACACATCCGTATGTACTAGGGCAGTAGGTCTGTGGCCCTTTCCCTATGTCTCACAAAAGGGAACTTGATCATTTTGCCTTGAAAGCATGATTCACAAACTGGATATGACTCGAAAGTCAACGGACTCAATAGCCCAGATTTCTCCAATTTATTAACTCTGTCTTCTGCTATATGACCTAGCCTTAGGTGCCATAGATACCTATCATTTAGACTATCTCTAAGCCTTTTAATTCCCATGGCATTCACATTTTGCTCGATATGAAATACAGATACATCAATATGTAGCTGATAAAGACCATTAATAAGAAAACTATTTATAAATTTATTATTTTCATAAAATATGTTACAATGGTTCTTATGAAAGCTAATCACATAGCCTTCTTATGCTAAATATGAAACAGAAATCAAATTTCTGCTTGCTGCAGGCACATAATAATAATCTCTAAGAACTAAATCTAATCCTAACGGTAATCGCAGAGGGTAGGTTCCCACGGCCACAACAGCAACTCTTGCTCCATTCTCGATGCATAGGATTATATCTCCATCCCTCAGCTTCCTGCTCTCCTCAAGATCCTACATAGAAGTACACAAATGAGTACTAGAACCAGAGTCAAGTACCCAACTGGATGCAGAGGAAACTGTAAGATTAGATTCTATAATGAGCATACCTCCAGAAGGACCATCCTTCTTGTTCTTCAGGGTGGCCAAGTACTGAGGACAGTTCTGCTTTCAGTGGCCGTCTGAATTACAGTGAAAATATTTTTTCTTTTCAGCAGTCTTCTTCTTCGGTTCCATCTTCTTCTTCTTCCCTTCACCTTCTACTTCTTCGCAGACTTTTTCTTCTTTCCAAAAGACTTTCTCTTGGAAGAAGTCCACTCCACAGTAAGGACTGAACCTTTTGAACTCTTCAAAGAAAGCTCAGTCGTAACCAATATGTTCATTAACTCAGCCAAGGTACATTGCATCTTATGCATATGGAAGTTCATGATGAACTGACCATATGCATCGGACAAGGATTGAAGGATCACATCAATCTGAAAATCCTTGTCTAAGATGATACCGAGCTTCTCAAGCTCGTCAAGGTCCTTGATCATTGTCAAACAATGATCTTGGACTGACTGCCCATCACACATTTTAGCCTTAAAAAGTCTTTGGCAGACTTGATACTTGACTGCGTGACTTTGTTCACCAAACAACTCTTGTAGGTGAGCCAACATTTGACGAGTAGTCATAATATTCTCATGCTGGCACTGCAAATCATCAGACATTGCACCCAACATGTAGTACCTGACTTTGTTATATTCATTCATCCACTTTTCTAAAGATGCTCTCTGTTTAGCAGTCGGACGTGCTGGCATGGCAAGTGGGTCCTGGTCCAAGACGTGAGTCAGTTTTTTGAAATCCAGAATAATTTTGTAGTTCCTTAATCAGTCCTTGAAATTATGTCCAGTCAATCTGTGGGTGTCTAGTATTTTGGTCAGGGGGTTGGACGCAGACATGTTTCCTGTAGAGAGTCAAAAGTTTCTATTTAGATTTTGTAATCAGACTTAACTAATTTGTTTAGGGGTTTCATTTTTAAACAAATTAGGCTCCCACTATTTTCTCAGATCCCTACACTCCCTAGGTAGAGATGTGAAAATCTCCGTGATTAGTAATTTCTAGTGGGTGGTGCGGTCTCACCGACAGGCTCATCACCTCACCTAACAGTTATTGATGATGGGTCAACCGATGAGTGGATAACTCTTGTCCAATGATTCTCTAATCATGGTGCACCCAAAACTTGGTCTCTAATTCATGAAGCTCACCGTGTCCGAAATATTGCTCCAATCTTTAGTTAAGTCAGACCCACTATTTGCACGAATTAGATTCCTGATTGGGTCCCTCACCGTATCCGAAATATTAAGCATAGCCCATCCTCTAATCCGTAGCATCCAATACCTAATGGACATGGTTGCGTCTTTCCGATGCAACTGAACCACTGTAACCAGTCAAGAATAATCAACTCCGAGAAGGGCCCGCACATCCACAATGGTGGAAAATCTTAGATTTAATATTTTTTTAGGGAGATTTAATTTAGGTCTCATTAAACTTGACTTGACATAGTCATAACAATTATGACTAACCTAGTGGCATGGGTTAGCTCGAATTGTTGGCCACCTCAAATCAGAACTGGATCGACATATATGGCCAGGTAAGTGAGATCGATGGGAGGGATATGCCATTAACTTGACAAGAATGCATTCGAGTCGAGTAGCTCCCAATTAAAAATCAGTCGATTGCATCTGCCCAACTTACCTTAGACACCAAATTGTCAAACCAGAACCAATTGAGTTAGTCTACAATCCAAGCTCTAACCACTGAGCCAAATTAGGTCTTAACTTGAACGAGTCACATTTAAATATGATTTGACCTTGACCTAGACTTAATCCTATTAGGCTGGTCAATTATTAGCTTTCAAGATCTTACCTAACCAACTTTTGATTTGGTTTGATCAACCGCTAGACCTAATTGAACTACCCAAGCCCGAATCCAATTTTATGAAAATAACCTAGATCTAAAATTTTCAATTTTAGATCTAATTTAATTTTATAAGCTTAATTCATTAATTAAGTCTTGGGTTCATAAACAAAATATGTAAATAAATCCTAGGGTTTCAGGATCTAGGGTTTTGCAGAAAAGTAAATTTTAATTTCTGATTAAGGATGAATGCGCAGCACCCCTACACGCCATAAGAACATCCCATTGAATGAGAGGAGAGGGTCTTAAACCCTACTTTCTTCTTATGATCGGATGGCCATGAGGAACACCTTAATCAGAAATATTAATTTAACTACAAAACTAATTAGATCTAAGTTACATATCATATATATAATTTCAGATCTAACTTATACATGCTTTGCATACATCTCATGTATTAAAATCTGATCTAATTAGCATGCTTTCAGATCTGATACATTATATATAATATCTGAAAAATAAGATTTAAATTGAATTATTCAATATAAAATCTATTGTAGACAGTTACTAGAACAATTCTACAACTAGTCTAGGCATGCAACAGATCAATCTTATGTATTAATTAAAATTTTATTTTTTATTTTTGATCTGAATATAATATTTATAATATCAAAAAAATAAAGAATAAATTAGATCTAATTTATATTTTAATCATATTAAAATATAAAACTATAAGACTATTCATAGATCAAATTACTCCTAGTCTAGTCATATATCTCATACATGTTAGATTTACTTAGATTTAATTTTAAATTTTTTTGATTTTAGATTCTATCATATCTGATGTGACATCTAAAATTTATTAATATCAGATAAATAAAAATAAAAATTAGATCTAAATTAGATCTGAAATAGAGCCATCAACCTGGCTCTGATACCAGTTGAAGGAAAAAAATTGGCTTTTTTTTCTTATAGGATCTTCCAGATCTAATGAAATCTGGGATGAAATATTTTTAAAAAAATTTATCCTACTTTATTTTAGATCTAAGGTCTATTAGATCTAATTATTATTATCTGATATTAATATAAAATTAAATCTAAAACTTGAGGATTAGAGGAATACCTCTAGGGTAACTACATTACCCTGTAGATGATCGCAGTAATGCACGAGGTTCTAAAATAGCCATGCAATCACCTGACCTCTATCGATATCCATTTAAGTAGGATCTAGATCATCTTCTCCTCACAAATCTTTACTCCAAAAATTAGATCTAGATCTGATCTGCAAGATCTTCAAAAGATCTTCTGAAGCTGGAGCAGCAGCTTCTCGACAAATCCCTGTAGCCTTCTGATCAGGGAGCCACCACACCTTGGACAAGCACCAGATGGATGCCCAACCACTTGGACATGAAGAGGGGAGGAAGAGGAGCAGAGGGGGCATAAAGAAGTGGAGGGGTTTCATATTTTTGCTGGGTATTGAGCAGATTTTCTAAACCCTAGGTGTAGACAGGGTTTAAATAGACCCTGCTGCGCCATGCAATGCCATATCATTCGACCAATCAAAAAATTCTAATTAATTCTAAAAAAAATTTAATTGGTAGAGTGATGTTATCTGATCATATCAGATAAGAACCCCACCAAATCCTCCTACTGTTGGCACCAACACTGGATAAACACAGTGAGATTGGCACCCAACAGTTTGAGTTGATCAAGGCATAGAGTCCTCATCTCATGGGACTCTATCCTCATCCACTTGGGGCGCGTGCCATATCTGATTATGGTGCCCACTTTGAGGGTAAAATTAGTAGGTGGACACTCCATAAAAACTCTCCAATGACCTCTTGCCATGTGGCCTTTAGTCCAAGGTCCATGGGTCAACATTTGACCGATGTCCTAAAATGAAAATGACAGGTGACAGGAATTAGCAGGTGTTGTCTTAAATTCATCTCATGAATTTAAATAAGACTTTTTTAAGCTGGACTGGCTCCAGTCAGACTGAGAGAAACCTTCTCAAGGTTCTCTGATTGAGTTAAATCATATTTGGCTCAGTCGAGATAGAAAAGATTACATGAGGAGAAAGTTAGGCTCAATCGTGTGCTAGCATGATTTTTTTGAACCTAATTAGATCTAATCCAAATCAATTGAACTGGACTACCTCAAATGATGACATCATGAACCTAACTCTTATTTGTGTGATCCAGTTAGGTTCATTTTCGTATGGTAATGAGACATATCATGATCTCATCATTGACATCATTGAAATTCCTTTCGATGGACCAAAACTTTTCTAAATCAGACAATTAGAATGATCGATCATCAAGATGTTGGGAATAGTGTCCTAAAGCCAATCATCAGCCTGTTGATGGTTGTACTCATTTTTGTATATGTACATAAATTATGAATTAATAAAAATTATATTGGTATTTTTTCATCATAAAATGTTTCATCTTCTAATGAACTCCTTAGGACTATTTAGACTCGACAAAGGAGGATTTGTCATTTAGTCCTTAAATCTGTTCGCGACCAAATAATACGTTGTTACCAAGGATGATAACATTTATCAAGCATAGGTCGTTGTATGCCATATAGGTTGGTTGTCCTCTTAACCAATGAGTGTGGAGACATTGGTATGGCATACAGGTGAGATGTAAGGGTACATCTGCACTGAACGTGACCAACTTTGGAGCTATTTCTGCTGTCAAGATTTGCTTCGATGGAATATGGGTATAAATATCTCTCCGATCTGAGACCGCCACGGTGACTTGCAAGCGACTCACTGCACTTAGGCACTGAACTACCTGAATTTCTAATTCAGTGACGGAAGGCTGCTGGGTGTAGTCAAGTACTTGACTTGTCGGTGCGTGTGTCAAGATGAGATTGACCACTCTAGTTTAGGAGCTGTGTACAGTCGTGTTTCAATTTAGCAAAACCTTGGCCATGGTAGTCCTTGTGAGGAGTCACAGGACTGTTTGAGTTGAGCATGATTCGGATGATCTGATCAGGGTTGACAGTTTAACCCTGAGTCATCCTAAACATAGGGGTCAAAAGGATGAATTATACAGTAACCATATTTATATAGGTTCTGAGTGTTGCAATTGCGACTCTTCGACCTATCCAAATATCGGGTACCATTGCTAGATGGTCACTTCGATTAGTACAGGAATTGGTTCCTGTGCTACCGGCTTAGGTTCGAACCTGTGGGGTCACACACATTAGAGGTTCCTATCTGATCTGATGGCTGGTGTAGAATCCTACATGTTTGGAACTCAGTGATCGAGAATCAGGATTCTCTGACCATGAGTTTCACACATTATGGGTACCGGGGTCAAGAGTCCCACTGGTTGGGACTTTTCGATCAGGGTTACATGTCGATGAATTCTGATGCCCGATTGCCCATCGAATTTGGACTCAGTATTTATGAGAGATTGAATTAGTGATTTGATCGCTAATTAACTCAATTTGATTGAGTATTTATTTTTGGATCAAGTCCAATTGAATTGGATTCAGTTGGGTTTGACCCGATTAGGTTAAGACTTGACCTAATCATCGAGATGGTTTGGTCCCTGATTTGATCAGGGGTTGGGTTTAGTCAATTCCTGATTTGATTAGAATTTTATTGAGCCTAATTAAGTCTAATTAAGTTGGGTTTAAATTAGTCTAATTGGACCTAACTTATTTGGTTCAATTAGGTTGGTTTAAATAATTAAACCACCTTGACCCAATCTCCATGCGCCACCTCACTTCCATTGCACCCATTTGAATTCATGAGAAGGAACTTCTCATGAATTTTTTCCTCATGCCAAGCCCTCTCCACGCCCCACTTTAATGTGCCAAATGAATGGATAAGGATGATTGGTTGGCCATTCAAATTCAAAATAAAGTTTGAATTTGAATGGGCAATCAATTATTGTGCCTTATCCCTTTTTTTACGCCCCATTTATTACATGAGAAAAGATTTCTCATGAAATCACTCCATGCACAATTTAAGCCATGCCTCATGCCTTTAGTGGATAAGAGATGAGTTGTTGTCCATTTGAATTCAAAATTTGATTTGAATTCAAATGTGCAATTATTCATCTTTATCCTTTCTTTTGGATAAGACTTTTGATGTTGTTATAAAAGGAGGAGAAGAGTGGGGCGTGAAAGAAGAAGATTTTTGGAGAAAGATTCTGGGGTGTGAGAAGTCTTGTGTGTGAGAAGGAAGTCCGTATCCTTCCAAGAGAAAAAGAAAGAAAAGAAAGAAAAGTGGGTGCAAGGTTTCCGGTGAGTTCCCTAGAGTTTTAGCCTAGGGTTCGGGAAGTGAGAAAGTGAGCTACGAGTGTCGTGAGCCCACAAAATCTCATAGAGATCTTCAACATCCTCTCAAGCATGTCTGTTGATGATCTGGAGCATCCAAAGAATCGACAGACATCGATCGAAGGAGTTCGATCAGCATCGACCGTCAAAAGGCCTCTACAACGAGCTAGCACTCGTGAGGAGTCGATCAGATCGAAAGCTTCATGTGGACGATCCACAGAGACCAGACATATTATGTGGCTGCATCGTGATGATCAGACTCTCCTGACGGTGATCAGATTGCGACGATCTACTACCTGCACAAAGGTATTGTGTTCTGAACACATTACAGTAAAATATTTACTGTTCGCATTTGAATTTCAAATTTAAATGAATGCATGCTATATATCATATTTAGATCCTAGTGTAGGATAAATTTATGTTAATTAATTAGATTAATTAATATTTTTTTGCTATAAAATCATAATTTTAAAAAAAATTAAAATTACCATTTTACCATTGCACTGAATTTTCCTCACAAATGGTATCAGAGCGAGTTCTTAGATATGATATATATATTTGCATGTGTAGATTAAGTTATAATCTAAAATTTTAAATTTAAAATTTGAAATTCAAAATTTAAAATTTAAATTTTGAAAGTTGTTCGAAATTCAAAATTCAAAAATTTTAAAATTCAAAATTTGAAATTTGGTTGAAATTTTAAATTTGAAATTAAAAATTTAAAATTTGAAATTTGAAATTCAAAATTTAAAATTCAAAATTTTGAAATTTGAAATTTGTTTGAAATTTAAAATTTATAATTTATAATTTGAAATTTGAAATTTAAATTTTAAAATTGATATATTTAGATATACTTGATCCAAGTAGCGAGTAATCGAATTGGGTTGGTTGCCATGGCCGTCCGATCATAGGAGAAAAGTAGGGTTTAAAGACCCTCTCCTCCCATTCGATGGGGTCTCCTATGGCGGTAGGGGTGCCGCTGCAATTATATCTCATGCAGATGAAGCAGCGAAAGAAATTAATTGCATAGGTTCAATTATAAAATTTATCATGAATGTGTTAGATTAGATCTAAAGGAATATTCATGATTTATTTTGATTGAGTTATTTTTTGTTATGTAATTAGCAATAGAATTGCTATTTATGAAATGTGCTGATCTATTTGTGAAATAAGTCAACATATTTGGTGAACAGAAAATAAAACCTTTCAAATTTAAAAATTATTTTCGAAATGCCAAACCCTGACCCATCAGCCCAAATACTTAATTAAAAGAATTAAGTGTTGTCTAGTAGGTCTAGAATTGTGAATTAAGACCTAAGACAATTGCATAAACTTGTGGATCAATGGGTTAGATGGATTAGGTCCATAATTGGGTTAGACCTAAGGTTAGCTTAAAGAAATGGACTAAATTAGAGTAATTGGTCAAATCTAATCAAAAGTTGAATTAGATTAGGTCAAGGATACTCTAGACTCTACTCCAATAGTTGTAGTTGAATGGGTCCATGTCTTTAACTAGATCAAGATGGACTTAATTCATGGCTATGCGGTGGAACTCTATTTACTAAGTTGATCAAATTAAAACTAATGAACCAGTTGGTGTCTAAGGTAAGTTTGGCAGTTTGACCAGTGATTTTTAAGCGGGAGCTACTCGCAATAATTCGATCTTTGACGAGTTAATGGCATATCCCCACCACTGATCTCACTTACCTGGCCAACCTGATGAATTAGATTTTGATTAGATCACTTTGTGATCAGGGCTCACCCATGTCATTAGGTAAATCAGTTTGACTGATTTAGGTGCTCCTAATGCTGGCTTAATTAAATCCTTTTTAATCTGACTTGGTGAAGTCAGTGGGAGGATTGAAATTCGTTAGTAATTTATCTTCTCATCTATTCTTTAATAAAATTATCAAAAATTATTAGGTCCTAAAAATAATTAAGTTATATTGATAACTAAGTCATAGCCTCCCATTAAGTGAGTGATAATGAGTCCATTTGTTTAATAATTATTGGAGGCCCAAAGGCCTGGTGCTTATTGACTAATGGAATTATCATTCATAATATGATAATTTGGTTTGAGTCTTTCTGATGGTGGTCAGGTTGGCCGGCCAAAGTCGGGCCTGATCATTTATTGATCTGATTCACCAAATCAAATCATGTTAATGGTTGGACCTAACCAGATCTTTTCAATAGAGGCCAAAGCCTACTGATTAGGTTCTGGGGAAAAATCAATTACTAGAAGTTGTTTAGAGAAACAACTGGTTATGAACCTACCCATAGATGCACATGAGTTGACCAACCAAAGTTGGGCTCGTGTGTAGCCTGTGTGGATTCTAGTACCCACTAAGGAATTAAAGTAATTCCTCGAATTCGAGGTTGAGGCTACCAGTTCGTAAAAATACTAGGAGAAACTTTAGACTAAAGTCTAAGTCTTTAGTATTTATATTTTATGTACTAATAGAGGTCTGATTTTTTTTTACGCAGCTATGGCCACTACCCTATCCCTCTGGTCATTATTAGATAATGACAAGCTCATGGGACCTAATTTCTATAGTTGGTATCGAAAATTAAAAATCATCCTTGAGCATGAGTGGATCCTTTATGTAGTAATGGATCCGACACCTGAGGAGCCTGCCCCGAACGTTAGAGGGACGGTCCGAGACACTTATCAGAAGTGGCTCAATGACCGCACCACCGTTCGGTGCATTATGCTGGTGGCAATGAATGATGAGTTCAGCCACAGGTTCAAGAACGCCCAGCCACAGGAGATGCTTCAAATGTTGAACGACTCCTTTGGCACGCCTGACGATGTTGAAAGGCACAAAACTAGTTGTGCCATTTTCAATGCTCGGATGAGGGATGGAGCCTCAGTCACTGATCATGTACTATACATGATCGAAATGATTGAGTGCCTAAGTAAACTGAGCTTCCCCCTGCACGAGCAGCTCGTTAAGGATGCGATCCTTAATTCATTGCCCAAGTCCTTCCTCCCCTTTCTTACTCATTTTCGGATGACAAAGCCTGTAGTGAACTACCACGGCTTGTTGGGGTTGCTGCAGAACTTTGAGAAGGATCACCAGCTCCATAAGGAGTCGGTGAATGTTGTGGGAGGGTCTTCTTCTAGTCATCGACCCTTTGAGAAAGGAAAGAAGAAGAACAAGAAGAAGAAGAATAAGAAGGTGCAGCTGCATGCTGGGACATCTGCACAGGGTCAGACCAAGAAGCGCAAACCCGACCAGAGCCAGGCGGAGTGCTTCTTTTGCAAGAAGTAGGGGCACTGGAAGAGGAACTGTTTTTTATACATTGCCTCTCTGGACCTGAACAGGCCGAAGAAGAAGCAAGGTACTTATATGATAACACCTTGCAACTTTTCCATTTGTGATACTACTGCCTGGGTATTAGATACCGGAAGCCCTTATCATATTTGCAATTCGATGCAGGGTCTGCAGGTCAGTAGGAGATTTGATGAAGGTGAGAGATTCCTGAATGTTGGAGATGGAAGCAAAGTTTCAGTTCTAGCATTAAGAATCATGAACCTTGTAATCAATTCTTGAAACATAATTCTGAGTGAATGTCACTATTGTCCAAGCTTTTTATTAAATATTATTTCTGTAGGCCTTTTAGCCATGAACGGTTATCAATTTTTAATAAAAGAAAATATTTGCAATATTATTTTGAATGGTGTTACAATGTTTGTTGGACAACTTAATAATGAAATTTACTTTCTATCACAACCTGTTAATGTGGTTCAAACCTCCGGTAAATGCCCTAGAATAGATTATGTGTCAGAAGTCTACCTTTAGCACTGTAAGCTAGGTCGTATCAATAAGAACAGGATAAACAGGTTGGCTCAAGAAGGAATTCTTAAAGTAGGTGATTGTGAATCACTTCCAACCTATGAGTCCTGTCTTCTTGGTAAAATGACCAAATCACCTTTTACTGGAAAAGGCGAGCGAGCCAGTGAACTCTTGGGTTTGGTACGTTCTGATGTATGTGGACCCATGAGCTCAAGTGCAAGAGGTGGATATTTCTACTTCATAACCTTCACAGACGACCTATCGAGGTATGGGTATGTCTATTTAATGAAGCATAAATCGGAGTTGTTTGAAATGTTCAAACTATTCCGAAATGAGGTAGAAAAACAAACTGAGAAGTGTATTAAAACTCTTCGATCTGATCGAGGAGGTGAATACCTTTTCAATGATTTTTTGACATATCTTGGGGAGAATGGGATTCTCTCTCAGTGGACTCCTCCTGGGACACCACAACATAATGGTGTATTTGAAAGGAGGAATTGGACCTTGTTGGACATAGTTCGATCCATGATGGGGTTTGCTGGTCTGTCGATCTCCCTCTGGGGATATGCGCTCGAATCGGCTTGTTACCTTCTAAATAGAGTTTCGAGTAAGTCTGTAACCAAAACACCATATGAGATATGGATAGGATGTAAGCCAGTACTCTTGCACTTTAGGGTTTGGGGGTGTCCGGCTTATGTTAAACGTTTAATTACGGATAAGCTTGGACCTAGGTCTGACAAGTGTAATTTTATAGGGTACCCAAAAGAGACCAAAGGGTATTACTTCTACCTAGCTGATGAGCAAAAAGTGTTTGTCAGCCTTAAGGCAATCTTTTTGGAAAAGAAGTTCCTTGGTGAAGGGACTGTTGCCTCTAAGGTTGAACTTGACGAAGTTCGGCAGGTGAAAAAACTGATACAAGTTGTTGAACCTGAACCGGATTTGGTTAGATCAGATCCGGAGCCCATTGTTCAAGCACCCTTAAGTTGATCTAGTAGAGTACCACATCAATCGGACAGATACTATAGTTTCTTGGTACGGGACGGCGATCCTATCGAACTTGATGAAAATGATGAGGATCCGATCACCTACATGGATGCAATGCAGAGACCCGACTCTGAAAAATGGGTAAAAGCCATGAAATCTGAAATGGAGTCCATGAAGGTCAACGATGTGTGGACATTGGTTGACCCACCCGAAGGAGTAAAACCCATAGAGTGTAAGTGGGTCTTCAAGAGGAAGAGAGGAACAGACGAAAAGGTGAAAACCTATAAAGCCCGTTTGGTTGCCAAGGGATATCGTCAATGTTATGGTATAGACTATGATGAGACATTTTCTCTTATGGCAATGCTCAAATCCATTCGGATTATGCTTGCGATAACTGCCCATCTGGACTATGAAATCTGACAGATGGATGTGAAGATAGCTTTCCTAAACAGAGAGCTGGATGAAGAGGTGTATATGATACAACCTAAAGGATTCACATCCACAGATGAGTCTAAGGTGTGCAGGCTACAAAGGTCCATTTATGGACTTAAGCAGGCATCACGGAGTTGGAACATACGTTTTGATAAGACGATCAAGACGTATGGCTTCATTAAGAATGGAGAAGAGCCCTGCATTTATAAGTGGGCTAATGGTCCAATAGTAGTATTTCATGTATTGTACGTGGATGACATTCTCTTAATTGAGAATGAGAAGCACAATGGCTGATTTAGTTTGTGAGGTGGAGTATGTCGCCACATCAGATGCTGCCAAAGAAGCGGTGTGGCTAAGGAAATTCATCACCGAGCTCGGAGTAGCACCCTCTCTTATTGGTCCAGTTCTGCTCTACTATGACAGCTCTGGAGCCATTGCTCAGGCAATGGAACCAAAGGCACACCAGCAGACGAAGCATATTCTGTGCCGCTACCATCTCATCCGAGAAATTATGGATCGAGGTGACATCGACTTTCAGAAGATTGACGGGAAGAAGAACCTGGCCGACCCATTCACTAAAGCCATTGCGGTGAAGGAGTTTGACGACTACAAGTCGAAGATGGGTGTTAGATACTGCACCGATTGGCTTTAGGCCAAGTGGGAGATTGTTGGGAATAGTGTCCCAAAGCCAATCGTCAGTCTGTTGATGGTTGTTCTCATTTTTGTATATGTACATGAAATATGAATTAATAAAAATTATTTTGATATTTTTTCATCACAAAATATTTCATCTTCTAATGAACTCCTATGTTGTGGTGAAGTCCTTAGGACTATTTAGACTCGACAAAGAAGGATTTGTCGTTTAGTCCTTAAATCTGTTCACGACCAAATGATACGTTGTTACCAAGGACGACAACGTTTATCAAGCATAGGTCATTGTGTGCCATATAGGTTGGTTGTTCTTTTAACCAATGAGTGTGGAGACACTGGTATGGCATATAGGTGAGATGTAAGGGTACATCTGCACTGAACATGACCGACTTTGGAGCTATTTCTGCTGTCAAGATTTGCTCTGATGGAATATGGGTATAAATATCCCTCCGACCTGAGATCGCCACGATGACTTGCAAGCAACTCACTGCACTTAAGCACTGGACTATCTGAATTTCTAATTCAGTGACGGAAGGCTGCTGGGTGTAGTCAAGTACTTGACATGTCGGTGCGTATGTCAAGATGGGATTGACCACTCTAGTTTAGGAGCTGTGTACAGTCATGTTTTAATTTAGCAAAACCTTGGCCAGGGTAGTCCTTGTGAGGAGTCACATGATTGTTTGAGTTGAGCATGATTCGGATGATCTGATCAGGGTTGACAGTTTAACCCTGAGTCATCTTAAACACAGGGGTCAAAAGGATGAATTATACAGTAACCATATTCATGTAGGTTCTAAGTGTTGCGATTGCGACTCTTCGACCTATCCGAATGTCGGGTACCATTGCTAGATGGTCACTTTGATTAGTACAGAAATTGATTCCTGTGCTACCGACTTAGGTTCGAACCTGCGGGGTCACACACATTAGAGGTTCCTATCTGATCTGATGGTTGGTGTAGAATCCTACATGTTTGGGACTCAGTGATCGAGAATCAAGATTCTCTGATCACGAGTTCCGCACATTATGGATACCTGGGTCAAGAGTCCCACTGGTTGGGACTTTTCGATCAGGGTTACATATCGATGAATTTTGATGCCCGATTGCCCATCGAATTTGGACTCAGTATTTATGAGAGATTTAATTAGTGATTTGATCACTAATTAACTCAATTTGATTGAGTAATTATTTTTGGATCAAGTCCAATTGAATTGGATTCAGTTGGGTTTGACCCGATTAGGTTAAGAGTTGAGCTAATTGTCGAGATGGTTTGATTCCTGATTTGATCAGGGGTTGGACTTAGACAATTCTTGATTTGATTAGGATTTTATTGAGCCTAATTAAGCCTAATTAAGTTGGATTTAAATTAGTCTAATTGGACCTACCTTATTTGGTTCAATTAGGTTAGTTTAAATAATTAAACCATCTTGACCCAATCTCCATGCGCCACCTCACTTCCATTGCACCCATTTGAATTCATGAGAAGGAACTTCTCATAAATTTTTTTCTCACGCCAAGCCCCCTCCACGTCCCACTTTAATGTGCTAAATGAATGGATAAGGATGATTGATTGGCCATTCAAATTTAAAATAAAGTTTGAATTTGAATGGGCAATCAATTATTGCGCCTTATCCCTTTTTTTATGCCCCATTTATTATATGAGAAAAGGTTTCTCATGAAATCACTCCATGCACAATTTAAGCCACGCCTCATGCCTTTAGTGGATAAGGGATGAGTTGGTGTCCATTTGAATTCAAAATTTGATTTGAATTCAAATGTGCAATTACTCATCTTTATCTTTTCTTTTGGATAAGACTTTTGATGTTGTTATAAAAGGAGGAGAAGAGTGGGGCGCAAAAGAAGAAGATTTTTGGAGAAAAATTCTAGGGCGTGAGAAGTCTTGTGCGTGAGAAGGAAGTCCATATCTTTCCAAGAGAAAAAGAAAGAAAAGAAAGAAAAGTGGGTGCAAGGTTTCTGGTGAGTTCCCTAGAGTTTTAGCCTGGGGTTCGAAAAGTGAGAAAATGAGCTACAAGTATCGTGAGCCCACAAAATCTCAGAGAGATCTTCAACATCTTCTCAAGCACATCTGTTGATGATCCAGAGCATCCAAAGAATCGACAGATATCGATCGAAGGAGTTCGATCAGCATCGGCCGTCAAAAGGGCTCTACAACGAGCTAGCACTCATGAGGAGTCGATCTGACCGAGAGCTTCGTATGGATGATCCACAGAGGTCAGACACGTTGTGTGACTATGTCATGACGATCAGACTCTCCCGATGGTGATCAAATTATGGCGATCTACTACCCGCACAAAGGTATAGTGAAAAAATATTTACTGCTCGCATTTGAATTCCAAATTTAAATGAATGCATGCTATATATCATATTTAGATCCTAATGTAGGGTAAATTTATGTTAATTAATTAGATTAGTTAATATTTTTTCACTATAAAATCATAATTTTGAAAAAGTTTTAAAATTATCATTTTACTCCTGCACTGAATTTTCCCCTCACAAGATCATTCTAATTGCTCCCAAAATCCATCAGTGACACCTAGTAGTATATGGTGGCAACCCATCAAAAATGAAGACGAACCTCTCGGTGCAGCTACCTGTGTGATTGAGTTCCTCTATCATGAGTTCCGACTGAATTTGGGTTAAGGTGAACTCATCAAACCCAACATCAGTCATATGAATCAATCGATTGATCCGAATCCGATGTGAAACCTTAATAAATTTTTTTTTTCATTATTTTACTCTACCATGGCCATGGGCTTAAGGACTCGATTTTTCGATCATCATAGGACTACTCCTCTCATCTATCGAGGTTGATAGATCACATCTTGGTGCAATCTGGTTCCTACAATGAATATGCTATAGCCAACATACACCTCAGGATTTTGAATGACTAGGAGACCGAGTTATGGTGTAGTCAAACTATAACACACTCAAGGTGAACTATCGATGCACCTCAGGTCAAAGAACTAGACACATAACTGCAGCATCAAGCTAGTCATCGACGAGAAGGTAGACTTTCTTATGACTGCTCGAGGTGGTCATGCTCAATACTCTCGTTCTCAACGAATACCTATACTCTCACTCTAGTGTCTCCACACCATAGACTCAAGACATATCTATCCTAAGAAAGTGATCGTACGCCAACCTTTCGGATTGATCACCATCCTCATGATGATCCTATGGTCAAGAGCTTTTTATGAGTTAGTTATGTAAATTCATGCCTTAAATTTTTAACTCTTGAAAATATGAATTAATATTCCTACAACTCAAAAGATGTATCACAGACATAATATACAAAATGTGATAGTAGAATAATCTTTTTATTTATTTATAGTCAAAATTATAAATTTGCCCTTAGATTTGTGCAGGAATATGTCAGCCAATCTGGCATCTAGGGTACACATCTAACACACCCAAGAGTTGGGCACCACTTGTCTTGCCTTATTTGAATTTTTCTTAACTAGGTATTTGACCTAGACAAAGATTCTTCATATCTCATTATTTAAGATGAATTTTTTCTTGAAATTTTTGTGAATTATAGAGCATTGAGAGATCTTTGGGATGTATGAAAATTAGGGAAAAAGGGTGTTGGGGCATGGAGATATAATAGACACAAAACTAAGCGTCTGGGTTAGAGCAAAGAGAAGAAGAAGAGGGTCTTCTTCTAGGGTTGCTGTGTTCATCTCTTTTCTTCCTCCATCTATAAGTTTTCTGAGAGTGTCTCATATCTAAAACTCCTTCTCTTACTTCTCATCTTTGGAAGAGTCCAAATCAAGAATTAGGAGGCATCTGATCGACCATCGAAGAAGGATCGGCACAGTACTAGCATACTGTGCTAATTTCTTAGATCAAGATTTCTGATCATGATTCGTGGACTCGTATGGATGACTCCTAGAAGTCAGATGATATGTAGTTTGCAACATCATCCTCAAGCCCGGATCAGCAAAGTTAGAACATCTAACTTGCAAGATAATAGATCTGATCTATTATATTTTACATACATTAGATGTAGTATAGAAACATATTGATATGATCAACATATAGTTCTTGCTCTTTATATTTTGATTTAATACTATGTAATAATCATGTAATAGGATCTTAGATCTAGAAATTCTTCAATTTTATAAGATAAATTTTGATTTATTTTAATCTTTCGCTATCTGATCTAAAAAAAATTTCAAGATCTAAACCTGAAACCCAAGATTTAGTTCCTTCATTTGATGCTCTAGGGATCTTAGGGGAGGTTCCTTTAAATAGGTATAAGAATTGAATCTTATTCAATCTTATAATACAAGTCATACTTGTATTAGGATTCTTATTAACTTAAGTTATCCAACTTATATTTGGAAGCCCATTAGGTGCCAACTATTTAAGCCCTTGCACCCATAATTAGACACCCTCTTTTGCACCTAAGAGACACCCCACATGAAAACCAAAGGCCCTCTAATTAGTGGACATACCCAAATTGATCAAATCAAAGTGGCGCCCCATAATAACTATTAAGGAGATTCATAAGGGACTTGCACCCTTAATTTATATGATCCATAATCTTAGATACCCAATAATTGGAGTCTATGAATTTTATTCATATAGATTATTAGAAGGTAATTAAGTTAGAATTAACTTATCAAATAAGTAATCCTAATGAAAAAAAAAATTAGGTCCATTCATGTGCTTCAAAGGTTACCATGAACCCAATGGGTTTCTCTAAATCCAATTGATACTTCATAAGCTCAATTTCTTATTCCAAGCCTAACCCATTTGTTGTGTGATTCCATAGGTTCAATTCTATCTAGTAGTGAGATATACAATGATCTCTATCATTATATCATTAAAACACTTTTCAATGGGTCAGAATAATTTTACTCTAACTCAGCAAAGATTGTCGATCCGAAATAATCCTAGTGAGCTCTCACAATCCACCAGTGACACCTAGTAGTATGTAGTGGCAATCCAGTAGAACTGAAATGAACCTTTAGGTGCAGTTAACATGTGATTTAGTTACTCTATCATGAGTTCTGACTAGATGGCAGGTCATGGATAAATCGTCAAACCTTAACATTAGTCATATGATAGATTGATTAGCTCAAGTCCAATTGTGACTTCTATGAAAACTCTTTTTCATCAATCACATTATTGTCACCACAAACTCTTGGACTTAGCCTCTCAAATCTCATAGGACTACTCCTCTCTATCAAGTTCGATAGATCCTATCTTGATGTACACCCCACTCCTACAGTGGATCAATTATCGCCAACATTCACTACAAGGGCTCACTGGGATTCTTATTTATGTGTCAATCAAACTCTAGCAGCCTCACTGCGAGTAGCAGTACCATCTCAAGTCAAAAGACCAGTCACACAATTACAGCATCGAGATAATCACTGACGATTCAATAGAAATCTAAGTGATCTCTCGTATGGTCACGCTCAGTGCCAATTATTCTCTAACAATCACTTATACCTATCGTCCTGTGTCTCTACACAGTAGATTAGAGATCGATCTATCTCAAAGGAAGTGATTTGTGTGCCAGTCTATCCGGATCTATCATCACCCTCATGATGATCCTATGATCGGGAGTCTTTAAAAATTAAATACATGTCTCTAATTCTCAGCTCTTTGAGAATATGTATCGAAACTAATTTTATGGATGATTCAAAGACACATTACACTTGTATGAAAAATAACTTGCCCCTTTTATTGATCATATTAATATATTAAGTTCAAAATTATATCTTAGATATATTACAATGTGCCAGTCATATTGGCTTCTAGGACATACATCTAATATACAAGACTATGTCCTTAAGGTTATTGACTTGATCACTAGATTGGGATAATTAAATTTTATGATGGATGGAGAATTGAATCAGGATTTGATCCTATAATCTCTCCATAAATCATTCGCTCAATTTATTATGAATTATCACATGAACAAACTGAAGCTAGAGGAGGATACTCTTATTTTATTACATTCACTGATGATTTATCTAGGTTTGGATATGTGTATCTTATAAAATACAAACCTGAAACTTTTGATAAATTTAAAGAGTATCAAAATATGATAGAGAAACAAACTAAAAAATATATTAAAATCTTTCAATCTGATCTGAAAGAATAATTGCCCTACAAGCCAATCACATATGTGATGTGATAGGGTGTTTATTGTAATTTATCTTTCAAACTCATGTAATTGATATTTATATTATTAATAAAATAGATATTTTTGATTCATTATATGCTACATCTTATTAATTTTAAGATTATAATATACCCATAGGTACGGGCAATGATTTTAGGACCGTGATGAGATCACACCAGTGAGACCTAAATTCTTGATAGCCCTAACCTAAAATATTTCTAATCGTTGGTACATTAAGTCAGAGATTAATGATATCGGTAAGACTGGCATGTCCTATTTATACTTAGAAATGAGGATGGTTGATCTCACAATCACTTGTGTGGTGATACTAATATAAAGATATGGATGCTCATTAGAGAATGAGTTCACTGAATTGACCTACGAGAGAATATCAGATGGAGTTTTATTTACATATCAACTGATGATTCTCTATTGGGAGTTATGTAAGTGATCCTTAGACCTGAGGTCACCATGGTACCTTGTGTACATGGATCCATATTTTGGTTCACTATCTAACTTGGTTCTTTGATCCTTATGTGGGGTATTCTGGATATGATGAAGTATGCATAGAGGTTGTGAGTGATCAATAAGGGATCAGTGACTCCTAATAAGGAGAAAAAATATCCTATGTGATCTCATAGATCGTTGATTCGGAAGTCTTTGGCCAAAGCAGGATGATAATTAAAAAAGAGTTTCTAATGTATCATCAACTGAATCATCACCTTTAGATCAAGATACATATAGATAAATAATTGGGTTTGACATATTTTCATACCCACAGCTCATCTGTGATGTTGTTTGACTTGCCACTGAAGAGTATTTTGATAATTTTTTATCAAAAATTTAATTCTTTTAAATAGTCATGATATATTGTTAGACACTAATTTTACCTTGTGGATTCATCAAAATTAAAAAAATTTGATTCTAAAATCAATTTGGAAGAGTCCAAGTTGATTGGGACTCTTCAGGTGACCTAATCTCATTGGATTAGGGTTACATCAAAAGTCTGGGTTCACTACTGGCTAGATTTGGAATCCAATGGGTCACACACTTTGAAATTTGACTTTGGTCTAATCTAATTAGAGTTTAATATAAATTCTATGGGTTAATTTGATATGCTAGTATATTGAATTAACCCAAGTTTCCAAATTGATTTAGTTTAAAGTGTTTGAGCAAACCTAGTCTAGTTGCCTTTGACCTAATGGGATTGGATCAATTTGGATTGGATCTTTATCCAACTTGACCAATTTCAAGTAGAGAATGACTCTTCTATGCCCACCAAAAGTCATAGCAAAAGATAAATGCCGTCCCCTTATTTTTGGCATGTGAAATGAAGAGTCCTTCTTAAAGAAGGCTCTTAATTATACAAGTTGCCTTAAAAGATAAACTAGATATCCTATGATTTAATTCCAAAATTGATTGGATTTTTTATGGCACATAGAAGAGGAAGAGTCCTTCTGGTACAAGTATTTGATACACCAAGAATTCACATGATGAATTTATTCACTGCATGAGAAGATAGAACGCCAAAGGTTGGTGCCCCTTCATCCCATGTGATGTCCCTTGGTCTCCTATTTATATGAGATGTCCCACCTAATTTTTTACTGAAATTTTAGGTTGAAACTAGAGAGGAGGGATGTGGAAATCATAAAAATAATTCTAAAAAAAATTTGAGAAAAAAAAAAAGAAAAATTTGAGTGGCAAAAGTTGCAAGAAGGGTGGTGAGATTTTTAGCAAGTATTGCTAGTGTGCCCTAGGGTTTGGTTTTTCTATTTGTTGGAGCCAAAAATCAAATCCTAGATTGTATGACATCTAAAGAGTATCTTCTTGGTATCATTCTGGTGGCAAGATCAAAAGTAACTGAGCTTTGGTGTGATCATAATGCAAGTTCGAAGTCGATAGTGTTCTTGAGAAGACAACGCTACGGTAGTGCACCGATTGGAAAGGACCTTGGCTAACATTCGTGTGGATCACCATTGGAGGACTTCTATCTTAGAGTCTCATGAAGAATACAAATGTATCACTTTTTTATTTTGGTGAAAGTACAAAATTCTATCCCTTTGCATGCTTGATTTTGCTTTGATCGATATCGGCAAGGTGATTCCTAGGTTTAGATTCCGGCATGATAGTTTTATGTGATAGAACTACTGATTTGTATGATTTTAATTTTTTTAAAAATCACTTGGCACTGTATGACCAAAACCCAACATGATCAAGAAGGAGAATATCTATCTAATGAATTTTTGGATCAGCTTAAAAAAAAATAGATTCTCTCAGAATGGACCCCTCCTTATGTTGGGAATAGTGTCCCAAAGTCAATCGTCAGTCTGTTGACGGTTGTGCTCATTTTTATATTTGTACATGAATTATGAATTAATAAAAATTATTTTGACATTTTTCATCATAAAATGTTTCATCTTCTAATGAACTCCTGTGTTGTGGTGAAGTCCTTAGAACTATTTAGACTCGACAAAGGAGGATTTATCATTTAGTCCTTAAATCTGTTCGTGACCAAATGATACGTTGTTACCAAGGATGATAACGTTTATCAAGCAATAGGTCATTGTGTGCCATATAGGTTGGTTGTCCTCTTAACCAATGAGTGTGGAGACACTGGTATGGCATACAGGTGAGATGTAAGGGTACATCTGCACTGAATGTGACCGACTCCGGAGCTATTTCTACTGTTAAGATTTGCTCTGATGGAATATGGGTATAAATATCCCTCCGACCTGAGATCGCCACGGTGACTTGCAAGCAACTCACTGCACTTAGGCACTGGACTACCTGAATTTTTAATTCAGTGATGGAAGGCTGCTGGGTGTAGTCAAGTACTTGACTTGTCGGTGCGTGTGTCAAGATGGGATTGACCACTTCAGTTTAGGAGCTGTGTATAGTCGTGTTTCAATTTAGCAAAATCTTGGCCAGGGTAGTCCTTGTGAGGAGTCACAGGACTGTTTGAGTTGAGCACGATTCGAAAGATCTGATCAGGGTTGACAGTTTAACCCTGAGTCATCCTAAACACAGGGGTCAAAAGGATGAATTATACAGTAACCATATTCATGTAGGTTCTGAGTGTTGCGATTGCAACTCTTTGACCTATCCAAACGTCGGGTACCATTGCTAGATGGTCACTTCGATTAGTACAGGAATTGGTTCCTGTGCTACCGGCTTAGGTTCGAACCTGCGGGGTCACACACATTAGAGGTTCCTATCTGATCTGATGGCTGATGTAGAATCCTACATATTTGAGACTCAGTGATCGAAAATCAGGATTCTCTAATCACGAGTTCCACACATTATGGGTATCGGGGTCAAGAGTCCCACTGGTTGGGATTTATCGATCAGGGTTACATATTGATGAATTCTGATGCCTGATTGCCCATCGGATTTGGACTCAATATTTATGAGAGGTTTAATTAGTTATTTGATCACTAATTAACTCAATTTGATGGAGTAATTATTTTTGGATCAAGTCCAATTGAATTGGATTCAGTTAGGTTTGACCCGATTAGGTTAAGAGTTGACCTAATCGTCGAGATGGTTTGGTCCCTGATTTGATCAGGGGTTGGGCTTAATCAATTCTTAATTTGATTAGGATTTTATTGAGCCTAATTAAGTCTAATTTAGTTGGATTTAAATTAGTGTAATTGGATCTAACTTATTTGGTTCAATTAGGTTGGTTTAAATAATTAAACCACCTTGACCCAATCTCCATGCGCCACCTCACTTTCATTGCACCCATTTGAATTCATGAGAAGAAACTTCTCATGAATTATTTCCTCATGCCAAGCCCTCTCCATGCCTCACTTTAATGTGCCAAATGAATGGATAAGGATGATTGGTTGGCCATTCAAATTCAAAATAAAGTTTGAATTTGAATGGGCAATCAATCTTTGCACCTTATAACTTTTTTTACGCTCTATTTATTACATGAGAAAAGGTTTCTCATAAAATTACTCCATGCACAATTTAAGCCATGCCTCATGCCTTTAGTAGATAAGGGGTGAGTTGGTGTCTATTGGAATTCAAAATTTAATTTGAATTCAAATGTGCAATTACTCATCTTTATACTTTCTTTTGGATAAGACGTTTAATGTTGTTATAAAAGGAGGAGTAGAGTGGGGCATGCAAGAAGAAGATTTTTGAAGAAAAATTTTGGGACGTGAGAAGTTTTGTGTGTGACAAGGAAGTCCATATCCTTCCAAGAGAAAAAGAAAGAAAAGAAAGAAAAGTGGGTGCAAAATTTTCGGTGAGTTTCCTAGAGTTTTAGCCTGGGGTTTAGGAAGTGAGAAAGTGAGCTACGAGTATCGTGAGCTCACAAAATCTTAGAGAGATCTTTAACATCCTCTCAAGCATGTCTGTTGATAATCTGGAGCATCCGAAGAATCAACAGACATCGATCAAAGGAGTTCGATCAGCATCAGCCGTCAAAAGGACTTTACAATGAGCTAGCACTCGTGAGGAGTCGATCAGATCGGAAGCTTTGTGTGGATGATCTGCAGAGGTCAGACATACTGTGTGGTTGCATCGCAATGATCAGACTCTCCTGACGGTGATCAGATTGCGGCGATCTACTATCCGCACAAAGGTATTATGTTCTGAACACATTACAATAAAGTGTTTATTGTTCAAATTTGAATTTTAAATTTAAATGCATGTATACTATATATCATATTTAGATCCTAGTGTAGGATAAATTTATATTAATTAATTAGATTAATTAATATTTTTTTACTATAAAATCATAATTTTGAAAAAAATTTAAAATTACCATTTTACCCCTGCACTGAATTTTCCCACAAATGGTATCAGAGCGGGTTTTTAGATATGATATATATATTTACATGCGTAGATTAAGTTGTAATCTAAAAGTTTAAATTTAAAATTTAAAATTCAAAATTTAAAATTTGAATTTTGAAAGTTGTTCGAAATTCAAAATTCAAAAATTTGAAATTCAAAATTTAAATTTTGAATTTTGAAATTTGAAATTTAAAATTTAAAATTTAAAATTCAAAAATTTAAAATTCAAAATTCAAAATTTAAAATTTAAAATTTAGTTGAAATTTCAAATTTGAAATTCTAAATTTAAAATCCAAAATTTGAAATTCAAAATTTGAAATTCAAAAATTTAAAATTTGAAATTTGTTTGAAATTTGAAATTCAAAATTTAAAATTTGAAATTTAAAATTTAAATTTTAAAATTAGTATATTTAGATATACTTGATCCAAGTAGCAAGTAATCGAATTGGGTTGGTTGCCATGGCCGTCCGATCATAGGAGAAAAGTAGGGTTTAAAGACCCTCTCCTCCCATTCGATGGGGTCTCCTATGGCGGTAGGGGTGCCGCTGCAATTATATTCCATGTAGATGAAGCAGTGAAAGGAATTAATTGTAAAGGTTCCATTATAAAATTTATCATGAATGTGTTAGATTAGATCTAAAGAAATATTCATGATTTATTTTGATTGAGTTATTTTCTGTTATGTAATTAGCAATAGGATTGCTATTTATGAAATGTGCTGATCTATTTATGAAATAAGTCAACATATTTGGTGAACAGAAAATAAAACCTTTCAAATTTAAAAATTATTTTTGAAATGCCAAATCCTGACCCCTCAGCCCAAATACTTAATTAAAAGAATTAAGTATTGTCTAGTAGGTCTAGAATTGTGAATTAAGACCTAAGACAATTGCATAAACTTGTGGGTCAATGGGTTAGATGGATTAGGTCCATAATTGGGTTAGACTTAAGGTTAGCTTAAAGAAATGGACTAAATTAGAGTAATTGGTCAAATCTAATCAAAAGTTGAATTAGATTAGGTCAAGGATACTCTAGACTCAACTCTAATAGTTGTAGTTGAATGGGTCCATGTCTTTAACTAGACCAAGATGGACTTAATTCATGGCTACGCGGTGGAACCCTATTTACTAAGTTGATCAAATTAAAACTAATGAACCGGTTGGTGTCTAAGGTAAGTTTGGCAATTTGACCAGTGGTTTTTAAGTGGGAGCTACTCGCAGTGATTTGATCTCTGACGAGTTAATGGCTTATCCCCACCACTGATCTCACTTACCTGGCCAACCTGGTGAATTAGATTTTGATTAGATCACTTGATGATTAGGGCTCACCCATGTCATTAGGTAAATCAGTTTGACTGATTTAGGTGCTCCTAATGCCAGCTTTAATTAAATCTTTTTTTTTAATCTAACTTAGTGAAGTCAGTGGGAGGATTGAAATTGGCTGGATATTTTCTTCTCATCTATCTTTTAATAAAATCCTCAAAAATTATTAGGTCCCTAAAAATGATTAAGTTATATTGATAACTAAGTCATAGCCTCCCATTAAGTGAGTGATAATGAGTCCATTAATTTAATAATCATTGGAGGCTCAAAGGCCTGGTGCTTATTGACTAATGGAATTATCATTCATAATATGATAATTTGGTTTGAGTCTTTCTGATGGTGGTTAGGTTGGCCGGCCAAAGTCGGGCCTGATCATTTATTGGTCTGATTCACCAAATCAAATCATGTTAATGGTTGGACCTAACCAGATCTTTTCAGTGGAGGCCAAAGCCTACTGATTAGTTTCTGGGACAAAATCAATTACTAGAAGTTGTTTAGAGAAACAACTGGTTATGAACCTACCCATAGATGCACATGGGTTGACCAACCAAAGTTGGGCTCGTGTGTAGTCTGTGTGGATTCTAGTACCCACTAAGGAATTAATGTAATTCCTTGAATTGGAGGTTGAGGCTACCAGTTCATAAAAATACTGGGAGAAACTTTAGACTAAAGTCCAAGTCTTTAGTATTTATAATTTATGTACTAATAGAGGTCTGGTTTTTCTTTATGTAGCTATGGCCACTACCCTGTCGCTCCGATCATTATTAGATAATGACAAGCTCATGGGACCTAATTTTGATAGCTCGTATCAAAAATTAAAAATCATCCTTGAGCATGAACGGATCCTTTATGTAGTAATAGATCCTACACCTGAGGAGCCAGCCCCGAACGCTCGAGGAACGGTCCGAGATACTTACCAGAAGTGGCTCAACGACCGCACCACCGTTCAGTGCATTATGCTGGTGGCAATGAATGATGAGTTCAGTCGCAGGTTCGAGAATACCCAACCATAGGAGATGCTTCAAATGTTGAATGACTCCTTTGGCACGCCTGACGATGTTGAAAGGCACAAAACTAGTTGTGCCATTTTCAATGCTCGAATGAGGGATGGAGCCTCAGTCACTGATCATGTACTGTACATGATCGAAATGATTGAGCGCCTAAGTAAATTGGGCTTTCCCTTGCACGAGCAGCTCGGTAAGGATGCGATCCTTAATTCATTGCCCAAGTCCTTCCTCCCCTTCCTTACTCATTTTCGGATGACAAAGCCTACAGTGAACTACCACGGCTTGTTGGGGTTGCTGCAAAACTTTGAGAAGGATCACCAGCTCCATAAGGAGTCGGTGAATGTTGTGGGAGGGTCTTCTTCTGGTCGTCGATCCTTTAAGAAAGGGAAGAAGAACAACAAGAAGAAGAAGAATAAGAAGGTACAGCTGCATGCTAGGACATCTGCATAGGGTCAGACCAAGAAGCGCAAGCCCGACCAGAGCCAGGTGGAGTGCTTCTTTTGCAAGAAGCAAGGGTACTGGAAGAGGAATTGTCCTCTATACATTGCCTCACTGGACCCGAACAGGCCGAAGAAGAAGTAAGGTACTTATATGATAACACCTTGCAACTTTTTTATTTGTGATACTACTGCCTGGGTATTGGATACCGGAAGCCCTTATCATATTTGCAATTTGATGCAGGGTCTACAGGTCAGTAGGAGATTTGATGAAGGTGAGAGATTTCTGAACGTTGGAGATGGAAGCAAAGTTCCAGTTCTAGCATTAGGAATCATGAACCTTGTAATTAATTCTCGAAATATAATTCTGAGTGAATGTCATTATTGTCCAAGCTTTTTATTAAATATTATTTATGTAGGCCTTTTGGCCATGAACAGTTATCAATTTTTAATAAAAAAAAATGTTTGCAATATCATTTTGAATAGTGTTACAATGTTTGTTGGACAACTTAATAATAGAATTTACTTTCTATCACAACCTGTTAATGTGGTTCAAACCTCCGATAAATGCCCTAGAATAGATAATGTGTCAGAAGTCTACCTTTGGCACTATAGGCTATGTCATATCAATAAAAACAGGATAAATAGGTTGGCTCAAGAAAGAATTCTTGAAGTAGGTGATTGTGAATCACTTCCAACCTGTGAGTCCTGTCTTCTTGGTAAAATGACCAAATCACCTTTTGCTGGAAAAGGTGAGCGAGCCAGTGAACTCTTGGCTCTGGTACATTCTGATGTATGTGGACCCATGAGCTCAAGTGCAAGAGGTGGATATTTCTACTTCATAACCTTCACAGACGACCTATCGAGGTATGGGTATGTCTATTTAATGAAGCATAAGTCGGAGTTGTTTGAAATGTTCAAACCATTTCGAAATGAGGTAGAAAAACAAACTGAAAAGTGTATTAAAACTCTTTAATCTGATCAAGGAGGTGAATACCTTTCCAATGATTTTCTGACATATCTTTGGAAGAATGGGATTCTCTCTCAGTGGACACCTCTTGGAACACCACAGCATAATGGTGTGTCTGAAAGGAGGAATTGGACCTTGTTGGACATGGTTCGATCTATGATGGGGTTTGCTGGTTTGCCGATCTTCCTTTGGGGATATGCGCTCGAATCGGCTTGTTACTTTCTAAATAGGATTTCGAGTAAGTTTGTAATCAAAATGCCATATGAGATATGGATAGGATGTAAGCCAGTACTCTCACACCTTAGGGTTTGGGGATGTCCGACTTATGTTAAACGTTTAATTACGGACAAGCTTGGACCTAGGTCTGACAAGTGTAATTTTATAGGGTACCCGAAAGAGACCAAAGGGTATTACTTCTACCTAGCTGATGAGCAAAAAGTGTTTGTCAGCCTTAAGACAATCTTTTTGGAAAGGGAGTTCCTTGGTTAAGGGACTGTTGCCCCTAAGGTCAAACTTGACGAAGTTCGGCAGGTGAAAAAACTGACACAAGTTGCTGAACCTGAACCGAATTTGATTAGATCAGATTCGGAGTCCATTGTTCAAGCACCCTTAAGGCGATTTGGTAGAGTACCACATCCACTGGACAGATACTATGGTTTCTTGGTCCGAAACGATGATCCTATCAAACTTGATGAAAATGATGAGGATCCGATCACCTACATGGATGCAATGCAGAGACCCGACTCTGAGAAATGGCTAGAAGCCATGAAATCCGAAATGGAGTCCATGAAGGTCAACGATGTGTGGACATTGGTTGACCCACCCGAAAGAGTAAAACCCATAGGGTGTAAGTGGGTCTTCAAGAGGAAGACGGGTGCAAATGGAAAGGTGGAAACCTATAAAGCCTGTCTGGTTGCCAAGGGATATCGTCAACGTTATGGTATAGACTATGACGAGATGTTTTCTCCTATAGCAATGCTCAAATCCATTCAGATTATGCTTGCGATAGCTGCCCATCTGGACTATGAAATCTGGCAGATGGATGTGAAGACAGCTTTCCTAAATGGAGAGCTGGATGAAGAGGTGTATATGATACAACCTGAAGGATTCACATCCATAGATGAGTCTAAGGTGTGCAGACTACAGAGGTCCATTTATAGACTTAAGCAGGCATCCCAGAGTTGGAACATACATTTTGATAGGATGATCAAGACGTATGGCTTCGTTAAGAACGGAGAAGAACCCTGCATTTATAAGTGAGCTAATGGTCTAGTAGTAGTATTTCTTGTATTGTATGTGGATGACATTCTCTTAATCAGGAATGATGTCCCTGCATTACAGGGAATAAAGATTTGGCTGTCGTCACAGTTCTCCATGAAGGATCTGGGAGAAGCTTCCTACATCCTAGGGATGAGGATCTATAGGGATAGATCTAAAAGGTTGCTTGGTTTATGTCAGTCCACGTACATTGATACTATGCTGAAGAGGTTCAGCATGGAGAATTTCAAGAAAGGCTATCTTCTGATAGGCCATGGAATTTTTCTCTCAAAGAGGGATTGTCCGACAACATCTCAAGAGAGAGAGCGTATGGGTAGGATTTTATATGCTTTGACAGTGGGATCTATCACGTACGCCATGACATGTACACGACCAGATGTGGCATACTCACTAGGGGAAGTGAGTAGATACCAATCTGATCCAAGAGAGAATCACTGGAAGGTTGTTAAAATCATCCTGAAGTATTTAAGAAATACTAAGGACCAGTGGCTTGTTTATGGTGAATCGGACTTAAGACTTATAGGGTTTACAGACTCTAGTTTTCAGTCTGATCACGATGACAGTAAAAGTGTGTCGGGATTTATTTTTACCCTTAATGGTGGGGCTATCTGCTGGAAAAATTTCAAGCAGCACACAGTGGCTGATTCAGTTTGCGAGGCAGAGTATGTCGCTGCATCAGATGCTACCAAAGAAGCGGTGTGGTTGAGGAAATTCATCACCGAGCTTGGAGTAGCACCCTCCCTTGTTGGTCCAGTTCTGCTCTACTGTGACAGCTCTGGAGCCATTGCTCAGGCGAAGGAACCAAAGGCACACCAGCGGACGAAGCATATTCTGCGCCGCTACCATCTTATCCGAGAAATTATGGATCAAGGTGACATCGATCTTCAGAAGATCGATGGGAAGGAGAACCTGACTGACCCATTCACTAAAGCCATTACGGTGAAGGAGTTCGACAACTACAAGTCGAAGATGGGTATTAGATACTGCACCAATTGGCTTTAGGCCAAGTGGGAGATTGTTGGGAATAGTGTCCCAAAGCCAATCGTCAGTCTGTTGACGGTTGTGCTCATTTTTGTATTTGTACATGAATTATGAATTAATAAAAATTATTTTAATATTTTTTATCACAAAATATTTCATCTTCTAATGAACTCCTATGTTGTGGTGAAGTTCTTAGGACTATTTAGACTCGACAAAGGAGGATTTATCGTTTAGACCTTAAATCTGTTCGCGACCAAATGATACGTTGTTACCAAGGACGACAACGTTTATCAAGCATAGGTCGTTATGTGCCATATAGGTTGGTTGTCCTCTTAACCAATGAGTGTGGAGACACTGGTATGGCATATAGGTGAGATGTAAGGGTACATCTGCAGTGAACGTGACCGACTCCAGAGCTATTTTTGCTGTCAAGATTTACTCTGATGGAATATGGATATAAATATCCCTCCGATCTGAGACCGCCATGGTGACTTGCAAGCAACTCACTGCACTTAGGCACTGGACTACCTAAATTTTTAATTCTGTGACGGAAGGCTGCTAGGTGTAGTCAAGTACTTGACTTGTCGGTGCGTGTGTCAAGATGGGATTGACCACTCCAGTTTAGGAGCTATGTACAGTCGTATTTTAATTTAGCAAAACCTTGGCCAGGGTAGTCCTTGTGAGGAGTCACAGGACTGTTTGAGTTGAACACGATTCGGATGATCTGATCAGGGTTGATAGTTTAACCCTGAGTCATCCTAAACACAGGGGTCAAAAGGATGAATTATACAGTAACCATATTCATGTAGATTCTGAGTGTTGCGATTGCGACTCTTCAACCTATCCGGACGTCGGGTACCATTGCTAGATGGTCACTTTGATTAGTATAAGAATTGGTTCCTGTGCTACTGGCTTAGGTTCGAACCTGCAGGGTCACACACATTAGAGGTTCCTATCTAATCTGATGGTTGATGTAGAATCCTATATGTTTGGAACTCAGTGATCGAGAATCAGGATTTTCTGATCATGAGTTCCACACATTATGGGTACCGGGGTCAAGAGTCCCACTGGTTGGGATTTTTCGATCAGGGTTACATATCGATGAATTCTGATGCCTGATTGCCCATCGGATTCAGACTCAATATTTATGAGAGATTTATTTAGTGATTTGATCGTTAATTAACTCAATTTGATTGAGTAATTATTTTGGGATCAAGTCCAATTGAATTGGATTCAGTTGGATTTGACCCGATTAGGTTAAGAGTTGACCTAACCGTCGTGATGGTTTGGTCCCTGATTTGATCAGGGGTTGGGCTTAATCAATTTTTGATTTGATTAAGATTTTATTGAGCCTAATTAAGCCTAATTTAGTTAGGTTTAAATTAGTCTAATTGGACCTAACTTATTTGGTTCAATTAGGTTGGTTTAAATAATTAAACCACCTTGACCCAATCTCCATGCGCCACCTCACTTCCATTGCACCCATTTGAATTCATGAGAAGGAACTTCTCATGAATTATTTCCTCATGCCAAGCCCTCTCCATGCCCCACTTTAATGTGCCAAATGAATGGATAAGGATGATTGGTTGGCCATTCAAATTCAAAATAAAGTTTGAATTTGAATGGGCAATCAATCTTTGCACCTTATCCCTTTTTTTACGCTCCATTTATTACATGAGAAAAGGTTTCTCATAAAATCACTCCATACACAATTTAAGCCACACCTCACGTCTTTAGTGGATAAGGGATGAGTTGGTGTCCATTTGAATTTAAAATTTGATTTGAATTCAAGTGTGCAATTACTCATCTTTATCCTTTCTTTTGGATAAGATGTTTGACATTGTTATAAAAGGAGGAGAAGAGTGGGGCGTGCAAGAAGAAGATTTTTGGAGAAAAATTTTGGGGTGTGAGAAGTCTTGTACATGAGAAAGAAGTCCATATCCTTCCAAGAGAAAAAGAAAGAAAAGAAAGAAAAGTGGGTGCATGGTTTTCGGTGAGTTTCCTAAAGTTTTAGCCTGGGGTTTGGGAAGTGAGAAAGTGAGCTATAAGTGTCGTGAGCCCACAAAATCTCAGAGAGATCTTCAACATCCTCTCAAGCATGTCTGTTGATAATCCAGAGCATCCAAAGAATAGACAGACATCGATCAAAGGAGTTCGATCAGCATCAACCGTCAAAAGGGCTCCACAATGAGCTAGCACTCGTGAGGAGTCGATCAGATCGGGAGCTTCGTGTGGATGATCTGTAGAGGCCAGACATGCTGTGTGGCTGCATCACGACGATCAGACTCTTCTGATAGTGATCAGATTATGGTGATCTACTACCCGCACAAAGGTATTGTATTTTGAACACATTACAATAAAGTGTTTATTGTTCAAATTCGAATTTCAAATTTAAATGCATGCATGCTATATATCATATTTAGATCCTAGTGTAGGATAAATTTATATTAATTAATTAGGTTAATTAATATTTTTTCACTGTAAAATCATAATTTTGAAAAAATTTTAAAATTACTATTTTACCCCTGTACTGAATTTCCCCACACCTTATATATCGCAGTTAAATGGTGTAGCTGAAAGGTGTTGCACTTTATTAGATATAGTGCAGTCCATGATGTGCTTTACAAACTTATCTATTTTTTTTTAAGGATATGCACTAAAGACTGCTGTATATGTCTTAAATAGAGTACCTTCAAAATCTATGCCAAGCACTCCATATGAGATATGGAGAGGTAAAAAGACTAATCTTAAGTATCTTAAGGTTTAGGGCTGCCTGGTTTATGTAAAATAAAATTTTGGATATAAGCTAAGTGCTAGAATAAATAAATACTTATTTGTAAATTATTCTAAAAAAAATATGAGATACCTCTTTTACTATCCTATTGAATAAAAGATTTTTGTCAATAAACATGCCACTTTTATGGAAAAAGAATTTATCCTAGAAAGAGGCAGTGGGAGGAAAATTAAATTTGACGAAGTTCAAGACCTACAAGTAGAAGCACAAGATATTCCTCAACTAGAAGTACCTATCGATGAGATACAATCACAACATACACCTCCTCTCCAAAGGTCGGATAGAGTGCGAAATGCACCTTTAAGGTATGGATTCATTATTGAGAATAATGAAGCCCACATCATTGAGAATGATGAACTTTTGACCTATACAGAAGCTGTCATGAGTAGAGATTCTGATAAATGGCTAGAAGCTATGAAATTTAAAATAGACTCAATGTACTCCAACCAAGTATGGACTTTGGTTGATGCATCAGAAGGTGTAACCCCTATTGGAGGTAAATGGGTCTATAAAAAAAAGATTACAGCAGATGGTCAGATTGAAACCTATAAAGCTAGATTGGTGGCTAAAGATTTCAAATAAAAATAAAAAGTAGATTATGATGAAATATTCTCACCTGTTGCCATGCTCAAATCTATTCAAATTATGATTGCAATAGCTGTTGAAAAATATATACTAAAGCTAATCGTTTGATGATTGTGCTAATTATAAATATATATGAATTAATAAATAATAAAAGTTATTTGATCTTTTTTATCACAAAGTTACGTCTTCTAACAAACTCCTATGTTGTGATGAAGTCTTTAGGATTATTTTGATTGATAAAGGAAAATTTATCTCATAATCTTTAAATTGGTTTGTGATCAAATGATACACTATTACTAGGACGATAGCGATATCAAATGTAAGTCATTGTGTGCCATATGCATTGGTTGTCCTCATAATCAAATAGTATGGAGACACTAATATGACATGTAGGTGAGATGTAGGAGTATATCATCACTGATCGTGACCAACTATAGAGCACTCTGCTGTCAAGAGTAGCTCACGAAGGGTATGGGTATGTATCCCTCTGACCTGAGATCACCACGGTGACTTGCAAGCAACTCACTATACTTTAGTGCCAGACTATCTGAATTTCTAATTCAGTGATGGAAGATTTCTAGATGTAGTCAAGTACTTGTCAAGTTGGTGCGTGAGTCAACTTGGGATTGACCCTTTCAAATTAGTAGGAGTTAATGTATCAATGTATTTCAATTTAGTAAAATCTTAGCCCAGATAATCCATGTGATGGCTTTAAAAAATTAAAATATAATGTGGATGACTTGTACAAGATTGACAGTCAAACCTTGGGTCTCCTTGAGCATTAAGGTCAAAGGGATAAATTATACGGTAACCATACGCCAGTAGGTTCTTGAATGTTGCTTCACCGTCATTCGATTTTTTCGAACATCGGATCCCATTGCTAGATGGTTACTTCGATTGGTTCAAAAATTTATTCCTGTGCTATCAACTTAGGTTCAAATCTGTAGGGTCGCACTCAAAAATTTTTTTTGACTAATCATATGGTTGATCAATGATTGAGAATCATTCAAGGATTTAATTGTTAATTCGATTAATTGTTAATCTTATACAAAAGTTGTAATGAATTTATTCACTGAGAGTTAGTGAATTAATAAAAGATTAATATATAATTAGATTATTGATTATCTCAATTTGATTGAGCAAAGAGAATTTGATAAAATCTAATTGAATTAGATTCAATTAGGTTTGACCCAATTAGATTTGAGATGACCTAATCACTAAGGGAGAATTATTCCTGATTTGATCAGGATTTTGATTCAATCAATTTTTAATTTGATTAAAATCTAATTAAAAATTATGAATTTAATTAGATTAAATTTTATCTATTTATTTAGGCTAAACCGATGTGAATTGGTTTGAATTCAAAAAAAAAATTAAGAGTCCATATTGAATTGGACTTTTCGCATGCACCACCAAGTTTTTTGGACACCACATTTCTCACGCACAAAAGGTTTTACCATGAGTTTTCTCCATGCAAAAGAGCCCTCTCACCCTTCCTTTCTCACATCCAAAGATGGATAATATTTGATTTTATATGGAAGGTTCAAATGTGATTTGAATTGGTAACCATATGGATAATGTTTGACAATATCTACAAGACCTTGCACCTACTTCCTTTGTTATCTTTATTTTGTGTGACATTTTGTGGAAGTTCTCACTATGAAAAATCAGAAAGAAATTAGTTTTACCATGGAAAAATAAGTGAAGGAGCATTCCATATTTTTTATTTGGCATGAAAATTGTAAGGAGGTGATAATTCTTGAAGAGTCCTTCTTCTTATGGACTCTTCCAACCCTACATCCTTACATGCCTAAATAAAAGGGGTTGGTTATTTCTTTTGTGTGTGTAAGAGAGAAGGAAAGGAGTTCTTCATGGTGAAGGCCTTGGGCATAGGTTCATCGCATGGAAAAAGAAGAGGAGAGTCTTCTTCTCTTGGGTGAGCGCATGATAAAAAAAACTCTAGGGTTTGGACCAAGGGTTTGGGAAGAGAGAAAAATAAGAAAAAAATTATTTTCTTCTCCATCTTTCTTTTACATCTTCATCTCCTCCAGATGTTCATCTTTAATCTCTAAAAAGATTTAAAAGATTTAAAAGAAAGATCTAGATCAGCCAAAGAGAAGATCTTCACGTGAGCTAGCACTCCCGAGAAAGTCGATCAGATCGGAGCTTCGAGTGGACTTCCCGTAGAGACCAGACGCATGTACAGCTGTGAGCAACCAGTAAAGATCATCTTTATCATGTCTCTCAGTAGTGATGATCATCGATCCATGCTCAGGTATCGAGTTCTGAACTCAGATAGATGTAGATTTGATCTACTGCTCACATGTATGCATGTAGATTTTATTTGCCATTTTTTAGATTTTATATGCAATATATCATGTCATAAATCTTAGAGTAGATTGATTTGATGATTAGATCGTATGAATGTTAGGTTAATATGATTAATTTAGTTGTCTTCTACTATATTTTATTTTAAATTTTTTTTAAATGCATGCGTAAAATTGTCTACGTTTTTCAATAATGGTATCAGAGTCTAGGTTCATTATGACATGTTATGTGTACTTATTAAATCTAAAATTTAATTTTATTTAGATCTAATATGTGATATCTTAGATTTGAATTTAACGAATGATTGATTGCACAAACTAAAATAAGGTTATCCTGCTGTAGGGTTTACCCCTTACAATGAATAAGTTGTCCTAATTTTTGTTGACTTTGATAAAATCTATTTTTACATATTGCATGTGATATTTATGATCTGATTTAGATATGATCTAAAATTATGATCAGATCTGATGTAATTTAGACTAGATCTAAATTCATACATATATGATATGTGATTAGATTAGATGATCCGATTAACAAGTACTTGGATTGGGTTGATCACCAGGCCATTCGATCATAGGAGCCAGAAGGATTTAAAGGCCCTCTCTTCCTATTCGATGGATTGTTCTTATGACGTACAGGGGTATCATATAATTAAATCCCATGAAGAAGAACATGAAAGGAAGAACTTACTTTTCTGTAAAATTCTAGATCTTGAAATCTTAGGTTTGTTGTATGTGATACAAAGTTGTATGAAAAGTAAAATATTTAATCTATATGATTAAAATTATTTTAATTATGAAAAAATAAAATCTTGAGTCATAAAATATTTAGATATAATTTAAAAAGATGTTTATGATTGATTGCATTTTAGGATTATGTAAAAATTTTTAGATCTAAAACTCTTTTCGAAATGTGCTTGCATAATTACTGAGCCGACTCAATTTTGAACTGAGTTGATCCCGTCTCTTTGTGTAGCCGACTGAATATTGATTGAGTCGATCCAGTTTCAGAATAAAAAATTTTTGTATAATATTTATTATAAATTATTTATAAAATAAAAAATTAAAATTATTTCAAACCTAAATCGAAACCCATGTTGATGCTAAAATTTAATTAAGAATTAAGTGTAGAATCGATTACATCTAGAATTATGATTTAAGATCTAATGACATTACATCAAACATGAAGGTATGGGTTTGCTCAAATCAGGTCCTTTTAATTGGGTTAGACCTAATATTAGAATCAAAGAGTTAATGGACTTTGTAGAAAAATTAATTAAATCTAATCAAATATTGAATTAGATTAAATCAGAGTTTCTCTAGAACCAATACAATACTTGTAGATGGTAAAGTCCATATCATTGATTAGACCAAATGGATCTTGATTACAGTTTAGTGGTTGAACCCAATTCATTAGGCTGGTCAAATAGAAACTAATTAACCAATTAGTTTCTAAGGTAAGTTTGACATTTTGATCGATGATTTTTAATTAGGAGCGGCTTATCTAACCATTTTGATGGTGTCTAAGATAAGCTTGGCATACCCTCCCACCGATCTCACCTATCTAGCCAATTTGATGGATTATATCTTGATTAGACTACTAAGTAATTCGAGTTGACCCATGCTATTAAGGTTGATCAGTGTGACTAATCTAGGTACCATTTCAACCAGCATGACCCTAATCCAATTTAATAACTTGATGAAGTCAGTGGGAGGATTGTGATTTAGTGGTTGATCTCTTCTCTTCTCTTAATTCAAAAATTAAATTTTCTAAATTATTAGGTCTATAAAAATGAGCTAGTTATGGGGATAACTAGATCATAGCCTCCCATTAAGATGAATGGTAATGAGTTCATTATTTTTGATTGACATTGCAGGCGCCATCCATCTAGTGTTTCTCTAAATAATGGAATTATCATTCATCATATGATGACTCTGATGTACTATCTAATGAATAGTTGGATTGGTCGAGACATACTCAGACCTGATCATTCATTAGTTAGAATCACTGAGTAGGTTTACGTTAATGGTTTGACCTAATCGAGACTTTCAATGGAGGCCCATCGTCTATTGAAATAAAACCTAGGGCAAAATTAATTACTAAAAATTATTTAAAGAAATAATTGATGGAGAACCTACCCATAGATGCATATGGGTTGGCTGAGCCATACTCAGGCTTGTATGCAGTTTGCGTGGATTCTAGTACCCGCTAAAAAATTAAGGTAATTCTTCAGATTGAAGGTAGAAGATACCAATTCAACTAAAATAGTAGAAGAATCTTTGGACTGAAATCTAAGTCTTTAGGCTTAATCAATTCATAAACATATAGGTCTTGTATTTTTCTTTCAATTATGGCTAGATGTCTATTGCTCCATTCACTATTTGACAATGACTAATTTATAGGACCCAATTTTGATAGATGGTATGGAAAGTTGCAAATAGTTCTAGAGCACAAATGGATCTTATATATGATTACAGATCCAGCACCTAATGTTTCCACATCCAACACACATGACACGATCAAAAGCACTTATCAGGAGTGGCCAAATGATAGTATCACTATATGCTGTTATTGAGAGCAACGAAAAACATGAATTTAGTTGCAAATTCGATGATACTCAGTGCGAAAAAATCTTTCAAATGTTGAAGGAGTTCTTTTGCACCTCCGAAGATGTGTCTTAGTAGGGCAACAATCCTTTAAGAAAGAAAAAAAAAAAAGATGCAAAAGAGTCATGCTTGGGTTAAGGAGCCCGAACTAATGAAAGAGTCTAGGGTTAACCTAGTTTGGAGGAATCCTTTCGCCCGAACAGGCTAAGGAAGAGAAATCAGCAAAGGACTACTAGACAAGGTACTTATAAGATAGCACCTTATGATTTCTCTATTTGTGACATTACTATCTGGGTATTGTATATCAAAAGTGTTGAAAAATGTGTCTCAAAGTCAATCGTCAGCCTATTGACAGTTGTGCTAATTGATGTAATTGTATATAAATTAATTAATAAAATATTTATTTGATAATTTTCATCATAAGCTTGTACATCTTCTATATCGAACTTTTGTGTTATGATAAAAATCCTTAGGACTATTTTAAATAGATAAAGAAAGATTTATCGTTTAGTCTTTAAATGAGTTCGTGATCAAATGATATACTATTACTAGGATGATAAATATATCAAGTGTAGGTCATTGTGTACCATATAAGTTAGTTGTCCTCTTAACCAATGAGTGTGGAGATGCTGGTATGGCATGCAGGTGAAATGTAGGAGTATATTTTACTGAACATGATCAACTCTGAAGGACTCTACTGTCAAGAGTCACTCCGAAGGGATATGGGTATAAGTATCCCTCCGACCTGAGATCATTATGGTGACTTGCAAGTAACTCACTATGCTTTGGTGCCAAACTACTTGAATTTCTAATTCAGGATCGGAAGGTTTCTGGGCATAGTCAAGTACTTGTGAAGTCGGTGCGTGAGTCAAGATAGAATTACCACTCCAAGAGATTGGAGAGAATGCTTTGTGTTTTAATTTTGTAAGACCTTGGTCAGGGCAATCCTTATGAGGAATCATAGGATTTATTATGTTGAAACACATAATGAATGTACTGTTAAGAGTTGATAGTTTAAACTCTAAGTCATCCTAGCATCAAGGTTCAAAGGGATGAATTATACGGTAGCTGTATCCAAGTAGGTTCTTGAGTGTTGCTTTGCATACATTCGACCTATCCGGACATCGAGTATCATTGCTAGATGGTTACTTCGATTGGTACAAAAATCTATTCCTGTGCTACCGACTTAGGTTTGAACCTATAGGGTGTTGGATTTTTATAATTTCATGCATGCATGATTTTACAAAAATAAGTATGCAGCAGAGTTTAAAAATTTTTCAGATTAAATTTAAGCATGCATAAGATCAAATCTTCAAACCATAACAGGATCATCATATGTGAGACAAGATTCAGATATAGAAATCAAATAGAAAAAAATAAATATAAAACATACCTAGACATGGATCAATCTTCTACGCGAACTGATGATCATGGATGTCTTCCAAAGGTCTCTTTTAGTCGCACAAGCGTCCGATCTCTATGGGTATCTATACGAGACTCTGATCTGATCAGAAACCTTTTGATTTCATCAGAGTACTAGCTCCCTTGCAGAGATTGCATCTTGATGGTTGAAAATCTTCTTTTCTCCTAAGACACTCTTAGAGAACAAGAAGATGTAGGAGGATCTTGATCTCTATGCTAGAGATCATGAGAAGAACTCTTTCTTCTCTTTTCTTCCTAAAATCCATGCACCAAATCTCTACAATAGAGATGTAATAATTTTGTCCAACTTTTAGACAAAAGAAGGAGGAGACATGCATGTCTAAACATGGACAAGAGAGAGAAGATAAGATGTTCTAACAACCAACTTTTGGTTATTTGTAATAAAAAAGAGATATGAACCATAACTTACCTCACATGAAGAACCATCACGCCATCCCTTTCTCTCCTTTATTTTTCATGCACAAAAGGCCTTCTTTTTAGGCATCAATCTGATCCCTTCTCTTCACTCTCTCACGTCCCAAGGGGTGGTTACTTATAGGCCAAGGATGAGTTCTATTTTGATTAGAGGATAGAGTCCATAACACCTAGGACTCTATCTATTTTTTTGCCACCTCAACTCAACCCTTTTTCTACCTAGGTTTATGTGCTATTTTTCATGGGAGATAGAGGTCATTTATTCATTTCTTACATGCTCAAAAGAGGGAGAAAGTGGCATCAAAAATTAGTTGTGCCATGGGTTATTTGTGGCGCACAAATCAGGTTCAATGTGGAGTCCTAATGGTGCATGGAATCAAAGAGTTTGAATCACATGGGACTCTTAGTTTTAGATGGCTGTTTTAAGTCAAACTAAATTTCAATGAATTCTAATCAAATTAGGACCAGATTAGACTTAAAAAGATGGAAAAATAAATTTGATTTAGAGTCCAATTTATTTAGATTGGATGTCTTCTAATTGGAGGAGTCCTAATCCTATTGGACTCTTTCTTGATGCTTGAGTCAAACTCAAATTTTTAATCCTAATTCAATTAAAATTTGATGCACCTATAAAAATAAGGATTCCTAGTCTAATTAGGAATACATACATCCTAGTCTAATTAGGAATTGGGTCAAATACAAAGCCTAAATCAACTGGGGCTAATCATCTGATCCTTTTGTGGTTATCTTATAACCCTATTTGGGTTGATCAAATCAAACCCATAATGAGTTAAATTAAATTGAATCAAATTAGACTTAATGCAAGTCCTATTGCTTAATCAAATTGAGCTAATTAGCAATCCTATTGCTAATTAATCCTCCTATAACTCACTAACTCTTTAGCGAGTTACATAATGCAATATTTGAATTAGATCAATTATCAATCAAATTGATAATCAAATCTTGTTACGATTCATAATCATAATTCAACCATCTAATCAGTCAAAAGTCTCTTTTGTGTGTGACCCCAACGGTTCTATTCTATCTAGTAGTGAGATATATTGTGATCCCTACACAACATAATTGAAACTCTTTTCAATGGGTTGGAACAATTTCAACTTTACCCACCAAAGATCATTGATCATCAAAATGATGCTTGAGAGTCTCACAATCTACTAGTGACACCTAGCAGTATGTAGTGGTAACCCAACAGAATAAAGATGAACCTTTAGGTACAGTTAACGTATGATACAGTCCCTCTATCGTGAGTCCCGACCAGATGGCAGGTCATGGATAAATCATCAAACCTTAACATCGGTCATATGATAGATTCAATCAGCTCGAGTCCATATGTGACTCTATGAAAATTCTTTTCCATCAATTATACTGCTATGGCCATAGACTTAAGGACTTAGCTTTTCAAATTTCATAGGACTACTCCTTTCTACTAGGGTCGATAGATCCCATCTTGATGCACAACCCACTCCTATAGTGGACCAACTGTCGCCAACATCCATTACAAGGGCTCATTGAGACCCATGCTGATGTATGAGTCAAACATCAGTAGCCTCACTATGAGCAGTAGTGTCATTTCAGATCAAAGGACCAATCATACAACTGCAGTATCGAGAAAGTCACTAATGAGTGAGCAGACATCCATGTGAGTTCTCGTGTTGGTCATGCTAGTGCTAGTTATTCTCTAACAACCACCTGCACTCTCACTCCAGTGTCTCTATACTGTAGACTCGAGATTTATCTGTCCAAAAAAAGTGATCCGTGCACTGGTCTATCCGGATCAATCACCATCCCCATGATAATCTTATGACTAGGAGCAATTTAGGAATTAACCATTAATGACACATGTCTCAAATTCTCAATTTTTTGAGAATATGTGTCATCATATTTGTTGGTGCAAAAATTCGCTTGCGCCGGAGAAGCTGGAGTCGCGGTCGTCGTCGGGACCTGCAAAAGAAGTCTAAACTGGAGGTGGGGTTGCTCTGGCAAGATCCTCCGACGCTCAAGTCAGTTCTCTGCCTCAACAAGAATGGAGTGCTCGAACGAAAATTTTAGCAGAGTTTCTAGGTAAAAATGAGAGCTTAGAGAATAACGTATCTGGGGTCCCCTCTTATAGGCGGAGGGGGCAGCAAGCTGATAGCGACATCCATAACCGTCTGGTAGTGGGCCGCATAGGGTCAGGCGGAGTTTGTTGCGAAGAGTAGTGGAGTAGACCCGTGGTTATCACCAAAGCATGCCACATGGAGTCTGCCGCAGGGAGTGGAGCGACGTCCATTGTCGCGACTTGCCAGGGGATGGAAGAATCGCACGGTATCCATCGCAGGAAGTGGAGCAGCGCTGTGGCCATTACTGCAGCCTGCCAGGGAGTAATGGAGCTGCGTAGGATCCACCGCAGGGAGTAATGGAGTCGCGTAGGATCCACCACAGGGAGTAATGGAGCCGCGTAGGATTCACCGAAGGGAGTGGAGCAGAATCATGGCCGTTACTATGGCCTGCCAGGGAGTCCAGACTTGTCAGCTGAAGTTTGGTTGGAGTCTGTAGCTGGAGAGAGGTGGCTAGCTATTCGTCTGAGAGGAGCTTAGAGTCCGGCTCTCGCAGGAGCCCGGACGGAGTCTTCTTTCAGTTGAAGTCGGGGACGAGATCCGACTCCCGTGGGAGCACGGGTGAAGTCTACCTGCAATCAAGGTCAGGGGTGAAGTCCGGCTCCCGTAGGAGTCCGAACGAAGTTTACCAGCAATCGGGATCGAGGATGGAGCTCGGCTCCCGTAGGGGTCCGGGCGAAGCCTTTCCGCATTCGAAGTTGGGGATGAGACCCGGCTCCCGTAGGAGCCCGGGCGAAGTCCACCTGCAGCCACAGTTAGGGGTGAAGTCCGGCTCCCGTAGGAGTTCGGACGAAGTTTACCCTCAATTAGAATCAGGGATGAAGTCCGACTCCCGTAGGAGTCCGGACGAAGTTTACCTGCAGCTGGAGTCGTGGGCGGAGTCCAGATCCCGTAGGAGCCCGGGCGGAGCCTGCAGGTGAAGTCGTGGGTGAGGTCCGGCTCCCGTAGGAGTCCAGGTGGAGCCTACAGGTGAAGTCGTGGGCGAGGTTTGGCTCCCGTAGGAGTCCGGGCGGAGCCTGCAGGGGAAGTCATGGGCGAGGTTCGGCTCCCGTAGGAGCCCGGATGAAGTTTACCTGCAATTAGAGTTAGGGACGAAGTCTGGCTCTCGTAGGAGCTTGGGCGGAGCCTGCAGGTGAAGTCGTGGGCGAGGTCCGGCTCCCGTAGGAGTCCGAGCGGAGCCTGTAGGTGAAGTCATGGGCGAGGTCTGGCTCCCGTAGGAGCCTGTGCGGAGTCTGCAGGTGAAGTCATGGGCGAGGTCCGGCTCCCATAGGAGTCCGGACGGAGCCTGCAGGTGAAGTCATGGGCGAGGTCCGGCTCCCGTAGGAGCCCGGACGAAGTTTACCTGCAATTAGAGTCAGGGATGAAGTCCGACTCCGGTAGGAGCCCGGGCGGAGCCTACAGGTGAAGTCGTGGGTGAGGGCTGGCTCCCGTAGGAGTCTGGGCGGAGCCTGCAGGTGAAGTCATGGGTGAGGTCCAGCTCCCGTAGGAGCCCGAACAAAGTTTACCTACAATTAGAGTCAGGGATGAAGTCCGGCTCCCGTAGGCGTTCGGACGAAGTTTACCTACAGCTGGAGTCATGGGCGGAGTCCGGATCTCGTAGGAGCCCGGGCGGAGCCTGCAGGTGAAGTCGTGGGCGAGGTCCGGCTCCCGTAGGAGTCCGAGCGGAGCCTGCAGGTGAAGTCGTGGGCGAGGTCCGGCTCCCGTAAGAGCCTGTGCAGAGTCTGCAGGTGAAGTCGTGGGCGAGGTCTGGCTCCCGTAGGAGTCCGGGCGGAGCCTGCAGGTGATGTCGTGGGCGAGGTCCGGCTCCCGTAGGAGTCCGGATGAAGTTTACCTGCAATTAGAGTCAGGGACGAAGTCCGACTCCCGTAGGAGCCCGGGTGGAGCCTGCAGGTGAAGTCGTGGGCGAGGTCTGGCTCCCGTAGGAGTCCGGGCGGAGCCTGCAGGTGAAGTCATGGGCGAGGTTCGGCTCCCGTAGGAGCCCGGACGAAGTTTACCTGCAATTAGAGTCAGGGATGAAGTCTGGCTTTTGTAGGAGTCCGGACGAAGTTTACCTACAGCTGGAGTCGTGGGCGGAGTTCGGATCCCGTAGGAGCCCGGGCGGAGCCTGCAGGTGAAGTCGTGGGTGAGGTCTGACTCCCGTAGGAGTCTGGGTGGAGTTTACGTGCAATTAGAGTCAGGGATGAAGTCCGGCTTCCGTAGGAGTCCGGACGAAGTTTACCTGTAGTTAGAGTCAGGAACGAAGTCCGGCTCTCGTAGGAGTCTGAATGAAGTTTAACTGCAACTGGAGTCGTGGGCAGAGTCCGGATCCCATAGGAGCCCGGGCGGAGCCTGCAGGTGAAGTCGTGGGCGAGGTTCGGCTCCCGTAGGAGTCCGGGTGGAGTTTACCTGCAATTAGAGTCAGGGATGAAGTCCGACTCCCATAAGAGTCCGGACGAAGTTTACCTGCAGCTGGAGTCGTGGGCGGAGTCCGGATCCCGTAGGAGCCTGGGCGGAGCCTGCAGGTGAAGTCGTGGGCGAGGTCCGGCTCCCGTAGGAGTCCGGGCGGAGCCTGTAGGTGAAGTCATGGGCGAGGTCTTGCTCCCATAGGAGTCCGGACATCGCGAAGAATCCGATCGACGCTGGCGGGGGCCTGCCCGTCGGCAAAACTTGAGAGTGTGGTGGAGGCTCGGCCGCCTGGGAGGTTTGAAGAGATGTTGCTGGAGGTCGAAAGTCAGTTGGATCCCCGAAGGGTCACTCCCATCACGAACTTCGACTGGGGGGCATTATATACCCAACACCAGTCCCCCTACTTTCGAGTTCGAATTTCGAATGAAGAAAGTACAGAAAGATTGTCACAGCCGAAGTTCTTCCCTCGATGTCCGCGCACGATCATTCTCAGATATTTTGGCATTTAATGCGCGCGTGCTGAAGCCTTTTTCCGATTAAGACGACCCGAAGAGTCTTTTCGGAACTCCCACCAGGGCGTGATCCCAAGCATCACGCCATGAAAGTCTGCGAACGGTCAACCATAGGTCGCGGTGAGTGGGACACGCGGTGGGCATTGGTTGGCCTAGGGACACCTGCCACCATAATTGCGTCAGGCTCTGTCGCCTATTTAAGCCCCCACCTCTCCTCTAGAGGCTTCACTTCGCCTGAGGGACGACAACTTTCCTTCGCCTGAGAGCTTAGCCACTCAGCCACTCCATCGGTGCCCCTTCCGGCTCCGAGCATCCCTCGCACTGGTCTTTGCCATCTCTGCTGGCTCTCCACTGTTTCCAGTCCCCCGAGCCTCTCCACGGGGTTCCCCCGCACGGGCCTCCGCTCCGGAGGCCAATCTCCAGATGATGCCACGGGCTAAGAAGAGTACAAGGAAGAGAACAGCAGCCTGTGAATTCTTCGATCGTCGAACTGTCGCTGAGGGTTCCCGCCGCCTTAAAGGGGGCTCGAGGGAGAATTCCTTCAACAACAGGGGTTTAATAACAGGGACAACCGATGAAGGCATTCTGCCTGAGAATTTCGGAGTAGTTGAACGGGGTGACACCGGTCAAGGGGGCGGAGCTGTCGTTACAGGCCGTGGCGGGATCCTTGATGTCATCGGGGTCGGGGGACCAGAAACGGTCGGCATCGACGTTGGGGCAGTAAAACTTATTGCGGGGATGGTGAAAATAGCGCATGCCGACCTTGCCGGAATGCCTAGGACGGTGGTTGTCATGGAGCATCCGGTGATGGCGAATATCTCCGGCGCCATCGCTGCCTCCGGGGTAACTTCGATTCTTCTTGAAATAGGTCATCGTCGTCGCCACCGTTGTCCTTGCTGCCCCCTGGAATCTATCCCATCCTTTTCCCCCTAGGGTTGGGATTTCGGAGGTGGAGCAAAACGAGGTGGTGGGCGAGAGCCGAGAGGCTTGTCACACGTGCTGGAAAATACTGCTGGAAAGGATAGAACCAGGAAGAGAAGTCTACAGCTCGAAGTATCCTCCGGTGTGTTTCTTTCAAGTCCTGTAATAATGTTTTATTTTTTTGGCCCTCCGGGTCTTGTAACGTACATCGAGAAATGAGAAGGAGATTTTGTTACCTCGTTTGCGCTTTGCGTCGAATTGTTGTCTGTCGAACTTCTTTTCTTTACCATTGTTGCGGTTGTATTCCCTTCTCTTTACTTCTCTTCTTTTTTCTCTCTTTTCTCTTCTCTTTCTTTCTTTTTTTTTTTTTGGAATTTTTCCTTCGCTCTTGGTAGGGCTACGGGAGTTCGGCTCCCGTGAGCGAAGTCGGGGCGAAGTCCGTCTCCTGTGAGAGTTCGGACGGAGTTTACCTGCAAGCGAAGTCGTGGGCGGAGCCCAGCTCCCGTAGGAACCCGGGCGAAGCCTTCCCGCAGTCAGGGTCGAGGATGGAGCCTGGCTCCCGTAGGAGTCCGGGCGAAGTCTGCCTGTGGCTGGAGTCAGAGATGAGATCTGGCTCCCGTAGGAGTCCGGGTGAAGTTTGTCCGCAGTTGAAGTTGGAGGCAGAGTCTGGCCCCCGTGGGAATCCGGAAGGAGTTTACCGGTGGCCGAAGCCGGGGATGAAGTCCGGCTCCCGTAGGAGTTCGGACGGGGCCTTATTGCGAAGGGGCTGCTGGGGAAGGTCCCCCCTTCCGGTCTAAAGAGAACCAGACCTTCGACTTTGCTCGAGTTAGGGCGAGGTTCTCCTCCTATCCCTAACAGGGCTGTGGGGGTGCATATGGGCGTTGCAGGGCCTCTCCCCCCATCTGGTCTAAAGAGAATCGGGCCTTCAACTTTGCTCAAGTTAGGGCGAGGTTCTCCTCCTGTCCCTAACAGGGCTGTGGGGGCGCATATGGGCGTTGCATGGCCTCTCCCCCCATCCGGTCTAAAGAGAACCGGGCCTTCGACTTTGCTCAAGTTAGGGTGAGGTTCTCCTCCTGTCCGTAACAGGGCTGTGGGGGCGCATATGGGCGTTGCAGGGCCTCTCCCCCCATCCGGTCTAAAGAGAACCAGACCTTCGACTTTGCTCAAGTTAGGGCGAGGTTCTCCTCCTGTCCCTAACAGGGCTGTGGGGGCGCATATGGGCGTTGTAGGGCCTCTCCCCCCATCCGATCTAAAGAGAACCGGGCCTTCGACTTTGTCGAGACGAGGTTCCCCTCTTGCTTTTGATATAGTTTGTTTGGACTGCCCTGTCGATGTAAGATAGTGCCAAAGGGGGGAGACATGTACATAGACAACTTTTAATAAAGTTATTGGTAGTACATCCTTAAGTTTTTCGAGCTCCATGGTCGCGGGAGGTCGGCTCCTCCGAGTTTCTTAAGATAATAAGTTCCGGGCCGGACTACTTCTTTGACCTCATACGGGCCCTCCCAGTTTGGGGCGAGCTTCCCTCAATCCTGAGGTTGCGAGACAGCGGCCCGTCGAAGCACTAGATCTCCTGCTCTAAAGACTTTGTTCTTGACCCTGGAGTTGTAATAGCGAGCGACTTTCTGTCTGTAGGCTACCATTCAAACCTGAGCTACCTCCCACCTTTCTTCTAGCAGGTCGAGGTTGACTTTAAGACCTTGCGAATTTTGATGTTCGTCGAATGCCATGACTCGTGCCGACGGGAGTTTAAGCTCAATTGGGATGACGACCTCCATTCCGAAGGCCAAAGCAAAGGGGGTCTCCCCTGTGGGCAATCTTTGGGTAGTTCGATATGCCCACAACATATGATAAAGCTCGTCTGTCCAAGTTTTCTTCGCCTTTTCGAGCCTTGTCTTAATCCCCTGCAGAAGGGTCCTGTTAGTCACCTCAGCTTCACCGTTCGCCTGAGGATGGGCTACTGATGTGAAGTTATGGGAGATGTTTAGATCTTCACAGAATTCGATGAATCTTGCTCCCGCGAATTGCCGCCCATTATCAGTGATCAGGGTCCTAAGCAGACCGAACCTACATACGATCGACTTCCAGATGAAATCTTGCACTTTTGCTTCTGTGATTTTTGCTAGTGGTTCGGCTTCGACCCATTTGGTGAAGGAATCGATCGCTACAAGGAGAAATTTCCTCTGCCCCGATGCCATGGGAAAGGGGCCAAGGATGTCCATCCCCCATTGCGCAAAAGGCCATGGGGCACTCAAGGGTGTAAGGTCGGTGGCGGGCTGTCTCTGGATATTAACATATCTCTGGCATCGATCACACTTTCTGACATATTCAATCGAATCATGATGCATTGTCGGCCAATAATATCCTTGGCGGAGCAACTTGTGGGATAAAGATCTAGGCCTCAGATGGTTTCCGCAGATTCCTTCATGCACCTCCCACAAGGCGTAGTCAGCTTCTGAAGGTCGGAGACATTTCAAAAGGGGCAAAGAGTATGATCTCTTGTACAACTTGCCCTCATAAAGGATGTATCAGGAGGCTTGATTTCTGAGCTTCCGAGCCTCTTTTGCATCCTGGGGGAGAACCCCATTTCTGAGATAGGTTATCAGTGGGTCGACCCAGCTGGGCTCGTGGTCAATTTCCATCACGGGCCACGATTCTTCTGTACTCGGGCACTTTAGAACTTCAAAAAGAACGCCTTTGGGCAATTCGGCCGGAGCCAGCATTGCCAGCTTGGAAAGAAGGTCAGCCCTGGTATTTTCCAACCTCAAAATCTGTCTGATGTTGAAGTCGCTGAAGGCGGGGATGAGCTCCTTTACCCTTTCAAGGTATTTAGCCATGTTGTCCTCCCGCGCTTCGTAATTTTCGTTGACTTGTCCCACTACCAGTTGAGAGTCGCTGTGGACCCGGAGCCGATCTACTCCCAGCTCTTTGAAGATCCTCAATCCTGCGATCAAAGCTTCATATTTCGCTCCGTTGTTCGTTGCGAGGAACTCAAAATGCAGAGCATACTCCACGATGATTCCCTCCGGACTGATCAAGATCAGGCCCGCACCTACGCCTGACATGTTGGAAGACCCGTCTACATAGAGGGCCCAAAAGCGATCAGAGGGATCTGCTTCCTCTTTAGGGGAGTTCGATCGGGGCTTCAGGCTGTCAATTTCACCTTGTTCAGGTTCGGCCTCCTCTGGGATGGTACACTCCACTATGAAATCTGCCAATATTTGGGCCTTCACTGCTGGCCTGGGTCGATAGTTGATGTCGAATTCTGTGAGCTCGATCACCCATTTTTCCATCCTCCTGGAGGCATCCGCTCGGTGCAAAATCGCCTTGATCGGTTGGTCGGTGAGCAGCGTTATGGTGTGCCCTTGAAAGTAGGGTCGTAGCCTCTGGGCTGCAATCAACAAGGCGTAAGTCAGTTTTTCTAATTTGGTATACCTAGTCTCAGCGTCTCTCAATGCGCGACTGACGTAGTAAATCGGCCATTGGACTTTTGCTTCTTCTTTGACAAGGACAGCTGCGAGAGCCATGGGAGAGACCGCCAAGTATAAAAATAGTTCCTCCCCAGGCTCTGGCTTTGCCAACAGTGGGGGTGAGCCGAGGTAGCTCCTTAGTTCTTCGAATGCCTGCTGGCACTCAGAGGTCTAACAGAAGTTCTTCGGCTGCTTGAGGGTTTGAAAGAAGGGTGAGCACCATTCGGCCGACCTTGCGACGAAGCGATTCAGGGCCGCTACCCTCCCTGTAAGGCGCTAAACCTCTTGTATCGACTTTGGGGCAGCCATCTCCTGGATGGCACAAATTTTTTCTGGATTGGCCTCAATCCCGCACCCCGATACCATGAAGCCCAGAAACTTTCCTGAGGTTACTCCGAAAGTGCATTTAGTCGGGTTCAGCTTCATTTTATATTTTCAGAGAGCGTCGAAGGTCTCCTCGAGGTCGGCGACGTGGTCCACGGAAGATTTACTTTTTATGAGCATGTCATCCACGTAGACCTCCATATTGCGGCCGATTTGCTCCTTGAAGATTTTGTTCACCAACCGCTGGTAGGTTGCGCCTGTATTTTTGAGACCGAAAGGCATGACCTTGTAACAGTAAAGGCCACGGTTAGTAATGAAAGTGGTTTTTTCTTCATCTTCCGGTGCCATCCTGATTTGATTATAGCTGGAGAATGCATCCATGAAGGTGAGGAGCTCATGGCCCGAGGTTGCGTCCACCAGTTGATCGATTCTAGAGAGGGGATAGCTGTCCTTTGGGCAGGCTTTATTCAGCTTTTTGAAGTCTATGCACATCCTCCACTTGCTGTTTGCTTTTTTGACTAGGACAACGTTGGAAATCCAATCAGGATAATTGACTTCCCTAATGAATCCGGCTTTAAGGAGCTTGTCCACTTCCTAGGCTATCGCCTTCTGCCTCTCTGGCGCATGACCTTGGATTTTTTCTTTCGTCGGTCGATGCCTTGGATCGACGGCCAGGAGGTGCTCCATGACTTCCGTGTCAATCTCCGGCATGTCTGCTGGAACCCAAGTGAAAACGTCTGCGTTCTTTCGTAGAAAATTGATGAGACGCGTCCGCACCTCCTCCCCCAGGTTGGAGCCGATCATCGCTACATGCTCCGTGCTCCCATCGTTCAACGGGATCAGTACCAGATCCTCAATTGGAACGCCCCTCTCTTCAGTGAGGTCGTCGCGAGCATCCAATCCATCGATTGGACAGGGGTCAGATTGGTCACTTCTTTGCAAAGCTATATTGTAGCAGTGTCTGGCCAGGGCTTGGTCCCCTCGGACTTCTTCGATCTCCTGGTTGGTGGGAAATTTCAACTTCAAATGGTAGGTTGACACAATGGCTCGGAGAGCATTGAGGCCAGGCCGGCCGAGGATTGCGTTGTAGGCTGACGGCGCCTTCACCACCAGAAAATTCACCAGAGCCCTGGATTGCCTCGGATATCGACCTGCGGCCACAGTCAAAGGTATTATTCCCTCCGTTGGAACAGCATCGTCGGTAAACCCTACCAGAGGGGAGCTAATCGGCCTCAAATGACCGTCAAGGATGGACATTCTTGAAAAGGCATCGTAAAATAAAATGTCGGTCGAGCTTCCATTGTCGACAAGAATGCGGCGGACGTCGTAATTTGCTATTTTCAAGGAAACTACAACCACGTCGTTATGGGAGAATCGAACCCCCTGAGCGTCTTCTTCAGTAAAGGTTATGGGCTCCTCAATCTTTTATCATTTGGGGGGTACGGCCAGTACGTTGGTTGCTTCCTGTCGGGATCCTCCCGAGATGGTGTTGGCGAAATCCGTCGGAGGTCGATTGTCCAACCACTCTGTGTCGACGACCATAGCCAGAGGATGTGGGGCCCGAGAAATCAGAGACGAGACCAGAGCCTGAGATCTGGCTGCGGAGGCCGTGGGTTGCCGTGCGGATGCTTCGCGAGAAGTCATCGGGCGAGGATCCAGTGGGGGGAAGGAGGAGCAGATGTCGGAGAAGATGACCAGAGGTGGTTCCGTTGAGCGCTCCTTTAAGAACAAGGGTACTGTGGAGGTTCAACCCCTTCCTCTAGCGCCAATCCTGTTGGTGCAAAAATCCACTTGCGTCGGAGAAGCTGGAGTCGCGATCGCCGTCGGGACCTGCAAAAGAAATCTAAACCGGAGGTGGGGTTGCTCCGGCAAGACCCTCCGATGCTCAAGTCAGTTCTCTGTCTTAATAAGAATGGAGTGCTCGAACGGAAATTTTAGCAGAGTTTCTAGGTAAAAATGAGAGCTTAGAGAATAATGTATATGGGGTCCCCTCTTATAGGTGGAGGGGGCAGCAAGCTGATAGCGACATCTGTAACCGTCTGGTAGTGGGCCGCACAGGGTCAGACGGAGTTTATTGCGAAGAGTAGTGGAGTAGACCCGTGGCTATCACCAAAGCGTGCCACGTGGAGTCTGCCGCAAGGAGTGGAGTGGCATCCGTTGTCGCGACTTGCCAGGGGATGGAAGAATCGTGCGGTATCCGTCGCAGGAAGTGGAGCAGCACTGTGGTCGTTACTGCGGCCTGCCAGGGAGTAATGGAGCTGCATAGGATCCACCGCAGGGAGTAATGGAGCCACGTAGGATCTGCCACAAGGAGTAATGGAGCTGTGTAGGATTCATCGAAGGGAGTGGAGCAGAATCATGGCCGTTACTACGGCCTGCCAGGGAGTCCAAACTTGTCGGCTGAAGTTCGATTGGAGTCTGTAGCTGGAGAGAGGTGGCTAGCTATTCATCTGAGAGGAGCTTGGAGTCTGGCTCTCGTAGGAGCCCGGATGGAGTCTTCTTTCAGTTGAAGTCGGGGATGAGATCCGGCTTCAGTGGGAGCCTGGGCGAAGTCTACCTGCAATCAAGGTCAGGGGTGAAGTCCGGCTCCCGTAGGAGTCCGGACGAAGTTTACCAGCAATCGGGATCGAGGATGGAGCCCGGCTCCAGTAGGGGTCCGGGCGAAGCCTTTCCGTATTCGGAGTTGGGGATGAGACCCGACTCCCGTAGGAGCCCAGGCGAAGTCCACCAGCAGCCACAGTTAGGGGTGAAGTCCGGCTCCCGTAGGAGTTCGGATGAAGTTTACCCTCAATTAGAGTCAGGAACGAAGTCCGACTCCCGTAGGAGTCCGGACGAAGTTTACCTGCAGCTGGAGTCATGGGCAGAGTTCGAATCCTGTAGGAGCCCGCGCAGAGCCTGCAGGTGAAGTCGTGGGTGAGGTCCGGCTCCCGTAGGAGTCCGGGCGGAGCCTGCAGGTGAAGTCATGGGCGAGGTCCGACTCCCGTAGGAGTCCGGGCGGAGCCTACAGGTGAAGTCGGGGGTGAGGTCCGACTCCCGTAGGAGCCCGGATGAAGTTTACCTACAATTAGAGTCAGGGATGAAGTCCGGCTCCCGTAGGAACCCGGGCGAAGCCTGCAGGTGAAGTTGTGGGTGAGGTCCAGCTCCCGTAGGAGTCCGGGCGGAGCCTGCAGGTGAAGTCATGGGCGAGGTCCGGCTCCCGTAGGAGCCTATGCAGAGTCTGCAGGTGAAGTCGTGGGCAAGGTCCGGCTCCCGTAGGAGTCCGGGCAGAGCCTGCAGGTGAAGTCGTGGGCGAGGTCTGGCTTTCGTAGGAGCCCGGACGAAGTTTACCTGCAATTAGAGTCAGGAACGAAATCCGATTCCCGTAGGAGCCTGGGCGGAGCCTGCAGGTGAAGTCGTGGGTGAGGTCCGGCTCCTGTAGGAGTCCAGGCAGAGCATGCAGGTGAAGTCGTGGGCGAGGTCCGGCTCCCGTAGGAGCCCGGACGAAGTTTACCTGCAATTAGAGTCAGGGATGAAGTCTGACTCCCGTAGGAGTCCGGACGAAGTTTACCTATAGCTGGAGTCATGGGCGGAGTCTGGATCCCGTAGGAGCCTGGGCGGAGCCTGCAGGTGAAGTCATGGGCGAGGTCCGGCTCTCGTAGGAGTCCGGGTGGAGCCTGCAGGTGAAGTCGTGGGCGAGGTTCGGCTCCCGTAGGAGCCTGTGTGGTGTCTGCAGGTGAAGTTGTGGGCGAGGTCTGACTCCCGTAGGAGTCTGGGCGGAGCCTGCAGGTGAAGTCGTGGGCGAGGTCCGGCTCCCGTAGGAGCCCGGATGAAGTTTACCTGCAATTAGAGTCAGGGATGAAGTCCGGCTCCCGTAGGATCTCGGGCGGAGCCTACAGGTGAAGTCATGGGCGAGGTCTGGCTCCCGTAGGAGTCCGGGCGGAGCCTGCAGGTGAAGTCGTGGGCGAGGTCCGGCTCCCGTAGGAACCCGGACGAAGTTTACCTGCAATTAGAGTCAAGGATGAAGTCCGACTCCCGTAGGGGTCCGGATGAAGTTTACCTGCAGCTGGAGTCGTGGGCGGAGTCTGGATCCCGTAGGAGCCCGGGCGGAGCCTGCAGGTGAAGTCGTGGGCGAGGTATGGCACCCGTAGGAGTTCGAGCAGAGTTTACCTGCAATTAGAGTCAGAGACGAAGTCCGGCTCCCGTAGGAGTCCGGATGAAGTTTACCTGCAGTTAGAGTCAGAAATGAAGTCCGGCTCCCGTAGGAGTCCGGACGAAGTTTACCTGCAGCTAGAGTCGTGGGCGGAGTTCAGATCCCGTAGGAGCCCGGGCGGAGCCTGCAGGTGAAGTCGTGGGCGAGGTCCGGCTCCCGTAGGAGTCCGGGCGGAGTTTACCTGCAATTAGAGTCAGGGACGAAGTCTGACTCCCGTAGGAGTCCGGACGAAGTTTACCTGCAGCTAGAGTCATGGGTGGAGTCCGGATCCCGTAGGAGCCCAGGTGGAGCCTGCAGGTGAAGTCGTGGGCGAGGTCCGGCTCCCATAGGAGTCCGGGCGGAGCCTGCAGGTGAAGTCGTGGGCATGGTCCAGCTCCCGTAGGAGTCCGGATGTCGCGAAGAATCCGGTCGACGCTGGCGGGGGCCTGCCCGTCGGCAAAACTTGTGAGTGTGGTGGAGGCTCGGCCGCCCGGGAGGTTTGAAGGGATGTTGCCGGAGGTCGAAAGTCAGTTGGATCTCCGGAGGTTCACTCCCATCACGAACTTCGGCTGGGGGGCATTATATACCCAACAATCTTGTTAATCTCTTGGATGATTCATGGACACATAAATATGAATGATAATATAAATATCTAATAAGTACAAAATCATATCCTAGAGATATGAAATGTGTCAGCCAAGATTGACTTCTAGGGTATACATCCAACAATCTTCCACTTATACTAAAGCCAATCTGTCATATACCAAACTCCATCTTCACAAGATAGACTTTAGTCTTAGGCTAGCTGAGTGACTTACTAGTGAGTCAACCACATCACATATGGAGTTTGCTTTCTGTACCTCTATATATTTTTACTCGAGATAGTCGCATGTTTTGCTGCTCTATGTGCTTGAATATTTGGTGAGATCTAGGCTCCTTAGCAAGGGCTAGGGTGCCATTGTCTTTGCAGTATAGTGTCACGATATCTGATGGTATGACAATCAATTCTGTAACTAACATTAGAACCAGAATATATCCTACACATCTACAGTATACTCTATTGAGAAATACGTCCCAAAAGCCAATCGTCAAGTTGTTGACGGTTGAGCAACCAAGTATGGTAATTGATTTGTTAATAAATAAAATATATTTTGGTATTTTCATCATAAGCTTACATCTTCTAATGAACTCTGTTGTTATGATGAAGTCCTTAGGACTATTTAGATTCAATAAAGAGAGGATTTATCGATTAGTCCTTAAAACTATTCACGACCAAATGATAGGCTGTTAATAAGGACGACAGCTTCTATCGAGCATAGGTCATTGTAGGCCATATGGGTTGGTTGTCCTCTTAACCAAGGAGTGTGGAGACACTAGTATGGCATACAGGTAAGATGTAAGGGTACATCATCATTGAACGTGACCAACTCCAGAGTATTCTATTGTCGAGAATATCTCTGATGGGATATAGGTATAAGTATCCCTTAGACTTGAGATCGCCTCAGTGACTTGCAAGCAACTCACTGTGCTTTGGTACTGGACTAACTAAATTTCTAATTCAGTGACAGAAGGCTTCTGGGCATAGTCAAGTACTTGCGAAGTTAGAGTGTGATCGAGATGGGATTGACCACTCCAAGAGTTGGAGAAGAATGAGTCACTATATTTCAGTTTAGCAAAATCTTGGTCAGGATAATCCATCAGATGGATTTGATATTTTGAAATACAATGTGGACAACCAGATCAGAGTTGATAGTTGAACTCTGAGGAATCCTATAATCATTTTGGTCAAGGGGATGAATTATATGGAAACTATATCCGCATGGGTTCTCAGGATGTTGTTCTATACATTCGACCTATCTGATCATCGGGTACCATTGCTAGATGGTCACTTCGATTGGTATAAAAATTTATTCCTGTGCTATCGGCTTAGGTTCGGACCTATGAGGTCACACACATTAAGTCAACAGACTGAGATTAAGTCTAATTGAATATGATTTAATTAGATTTGATTTAGGCTTGATTGGATCAAGTCCAATTGGTTTATTGGATAAGCCAACTACTAGAAAAAAACTAGTCCTAGTTCAATTAGGACTTGGGTCAACCTAATTTCTAATTTGATTAAAAAATTAAATCTAATTTAAATCTAATTTAATCTAATTAAATTATATTTTTAATTATGTTAAGATCTATTTTAATTGGATTGATTTAATTTTGGTTTGATTTAGTTTGAGAAACTAAATTAAAACAAGTCATAAGATAGAATCCTAGTAAGACTAGGATTCCACCTTGCGCCACATAAGCCCCCCCATGCCTTCTCTCTTATTCCACACCAATCCCCTCTTATTTTGTGTGACAAAAGCCTTCTCCCAGGTCCCTCCCATGTCCAAAAGGTTTTCTCTCTTCTTTCATACATGGAAAGTGGTTGTGGATCAAATCAAAGTAGGAATAAGTTTGAATTTCAAATTCTATGAGATAGAGTTTTAGAAATCTAAAACTTTTTCCTTTTTGCATCGAATTTATCCAAATTTTTTTTGAGATTTTTGTGGATTTTAGGGTATGCATTGTGCACCCTTTTCTAGTGGTCCATGTATGAAAATAAGGAGGAGGAGCCTAAGAGTTGGGCGCCCCTTATCTTGCCATGTTTGCATAAGCCTTGACTAGGTATTTGACCTAGACAAGGACTCTATCATATCTCTCTCTATAAAAAGAGTTTCTTCATTAAATTTTTGAAGAACATAGAGATTTGAGATACTTTTGGAGAATCCAAAAATTAGAGAGAAAGACCTTTGGGTCATAGAGATATAATAGACACAAGACAAGGTGTCTAGGAGAGAGTAAAGAGAAGAAGAAGAGGGTCTTCTTCTAGGGTTGTTAGTTTCATCTCTTCCCTTCCTCCATCTTGAGTTTTCTGAGAGTGTCTCAGATATCAAACTCCTCCTCCTACTTCTCATCTTTGGAAGAGTCCAAATCAGGAAGAAGGAGGCACCTGATCAACCATCGAAGAAGGATCAGCACAGTACTAGCATACTGTGTTGATTTCCTGGAGTGAGACTTCTGATCGAGATTCGTGGGCTCGTGTGGATGACTCCTAGAGACCGAATGTATGTGCGGTTTGCAACATCATCCTCAAGCTCAGATCAGCAAGGTTAGAACATCTAACTTGCAAGGTAATAGATCTAATCTATTATTTAATACATACATTAGATGTAGTATAGAAACATGTTGATATGATCAACATGTAGTTCATGCTCTGTATATTTTAATTTTTAATTTAATGCTATATAATAATCATGTAATAAGATCTTAGATCTAAGGATTCTGTAATTTTAAAAAATAAATTTTGATTTATTTTAGTCTTCCGTTGTCTGATCTTGAAAAAGTTTCAAGATCTAACCCTGAAACTCTAGATCTGGTTCCTACAATTGGTATCAGAGCAAGGTTGTTTATTACATGATTATTTATACATGCTTAGATTATCTCTTAGATTAGATCTAATTTATAATCTGATTATTAAATCTTAAATTAAAATTATAGATCAATCACGAACTGCAAGGTTGTCCTGCTGTAAGGTTTATCCCTTACAGTGCAAAGGTTGTCCCAGCTTGTGTAGATCTATCTTTAATCATAAATTTGTTAGATATGATCTAGATTAAATTTATGATTTATTAGATTTAAAAAATATTTAAATCTAAAATAAAATCACTTTGTTAATAATTTTTATGTAAAGAAATTGTTTAATATTGAAATTATTTCAATTACATGAATCTGTTTAGATTAGATCTAAAGTAGTTTCATGTTTATTTTATTTGCATCTTGATTATGAATCAAACATGCAATATGGTTGGTAGAACCATATTATAAAATTATTTTACAAACATAAAAATTATTTTCAAAAAACTGAACCCAACCCTCAGTCCAAAACTTAATTAAGAATTAAGAAGTTGTTTGATTAGATTCTAAGATTGTGAATTGAAGAACCTAAGACAAACCATAACACATTTGGTTAATGGGTTAGTGGGAATTAGGTCCATTAATTGGGTTAGACCTATGGTTAGATTAAAGATGGACTTAATTAGAGAATTGACTAAATCTAGTCAATTGTTGTCTTAGATTAGGTCAAGGATTCTCTAGATCAATTACAATAATTATAGTTGGTCAAGTCCATATCTTTAATGAGAACCAAATGGACTTGATTCTTGGCTAAGCGATCTAGCACGAACTGTTAGGTTGATCTAATCGAAACTAATTAAATCAGTTGGTGTCTAAGGTAAACCAGATCGATGGTTTTTAATTGGGAGCCTGTTTACCTGGCCATTTTTGATGGTGTCTAAGGCAAGCTTTGGCCGACCATCCCACTTAACGAACTTACCTGACCTTTTGGTGAAATTATATTTTGATCGGATCACTTGACTATTTGAGCTGACCCATGTCAGCTAGGTAAATCAGTATGACTGATTTAGGTGCTCCTAGACCAGCCCTTTTAATGGTCTCCCTTAAGCTGACTTGGTGAAGCCAGTGGGAGGATCATGATAAACTGGTTCATCTGACCTCATCCTCTAAATCATTTAAATCTTCTAAAATTATTAGGTCCTTAAAATGACAAAGTTATAGAGATAACTGAATCATAGCCTCCCATTAAGGTGTTTGATAATAAGTCAATTAACTCAATAATCATTGCAGACCCAAAGGCCTGGTGCTTGTTGACTAATGGAATTATCACTCATCATTTGATGACTTGGAAGTATCTCTCTAATGGTTGTTAGGTGAGCCAACCAATGTTGGGCTTAATCATTCGTTGGTTAAATGCACTAAGTATGGTCATGTTAATAGTTGGACCTAATTGGATCCTTACAGTGGAGGCCAAAGCCTACTGATTAGGTTTCTGGGGCAAAATTAAAATTACTAAAAATTGTTTAGAAAAATAATTGGTTATGAACCTACCCTTAGATGTACATGGATTGGCCAACCAAAGTTGGGCTTGTGTGCAGTCTAAGTGGATTCTAGTACCCACTAAGGAATTAGGGTAATTCCTCAAATTGGAGGTAGAGGCTACCAATTCGAATAAAATAGTGGGAGAAACTTTTTGATTAAAGTCTAAATCTTTAGGTTTAATAAATCAATTACTAATTAGGTTATGATTTTTCTTTGAGCAGATATGGCCACTTCCCTATCGCTCTGATCATTGTTGGACAATGATAAGTTGGTGGGACCCAACTTCGGTAGCTGGTACCGAAAGTTGAAGGTAGTCCTGGAGCATGAATGGATCCTATATGTGATAATGGATCCTGCACCGAGGAGCCAGCTACCAATGCACGTGGAACAGTTAGAGACACTTATCAGAAGTGGCTCAAAGATCGGACCACGATGCACTGTATCATGCTGGCTGCCATGAGCGACGAGTTCAGTCGCAGATTCGGGATGGCTCAGCCAAAGGACATGCTTCAAGTATTGGAGGATGCCTTTGGCACACCTAATGATGTGGAGAGGCACAAGACTAGTTATGCCATCTTCAATGCCAAAATGCGAGATGGTGTCTCTGTCACTGATCATGTATTGTATATGATCGAGCTAATGGAATGATTGAGCAAGCTTGACTTTTTCTTGCATGAGCAGCTTGGGAAGGATGCATACTAAACTTGCTGCCCAAGTCTTATCTTCCATTCCTCACTCATTATAGAATGACAAAGCCTGAAGTGAACTACCATGGGTTACTGGGGTTGCTTCAGAACTTTGAGAAGGATCACCAACTCCACAAGGAGTCAGTGAACTTAGTGGGAGGTTCATCTTCTGGTTCTCGATCCTTTAAGAAAGAGAAGAAGAACAAGAAGAAGAAAGTGAAGAAGGTGCAAGTTCAGGCTGGGACATCAGTGTAGGGCCAGACCAGAAAGATCAAGTCCGATAAGAATCTATTCTACTGGCAAGCACCCAAGATTAGATAGTGTGTCAGATATCTACTTATGGCACTGTAGGTTAGGTCATATAAATAAGAACAGAATAAACAAGTTGACTCAAGAGGAAATCCTCTAAGTCAGTGATTGTGAATCACTTCCAACCTGTGAGTCCTGTCTTCTTGGTAAAATGACCAAGTCATCTTTTATTGAAAAAGATGAGAGAGCTATTGAGCTCTTGGGCCTAGTACATACTGATGTATGCGGGCCCATGAGCACAAGTGCTAGAGGTGGATATTTCTACTTCATAACTTTCACGGATGATCTATCCAGATATGGATATGTCTATCTAATGAAACATAAGTCAGATTCATTTGAAATGTTCAAACGATTCTGAAGTGAAGTAGAAAAACAAACTGGGAAGAGCATTAAAATTCTTCGATCTGATCGAGGAGGAAAATATCTTTCTAGTGAGTTTCTCACATATCTAGGAGAGAATGAGATTCTCTCCCAATGGACTCCTCCAGGAAGACCACAGTATAATGGTGTGTCTGAAAGGAGAAATCAGACTCTGTTAGACATGGTCCGATCCATGATGGGTTTTGCCAGCTTGCCGATATCCTTCTGGGGATATGCACTCGAATCGGCCTGTTATCTGTTAAATAGGGTTCCAAGTAAGTCTGTAATTAAGACTCCATATGAGATATGGACAGGACGTAAGCCAGCACTTTCACACCTTAGGGTCTGGGGGTGCCCGACCTATGTCAAAGGATTAGTCACAGACAAACATGGACCTAGGTCTGACAAATACACATTCATCGGGTATCCCAGAGAGATCAAAGGATATTTTTTCTACCATGCTGATGAACAAACGGTGTTCGTCAATCTTAAGGTAATCTTTTTAGAAAAGAAGTTCCTTGGTGAAGGAACCATTGCCTCTAAGGTTGAACTTGATGAAGTTCAACAGGTAGAAGGATCGACATCAATAGCTGAACCTGAGTCCGATTTGATTAGATCAGATTCAGAGCCCAATGTACCTACACCATTAAGGCGATCCGATAGAGTACTGTGTCAGCCGGACAGATACTACAGTTTCTTGGTCTGGGATGGTGATCCCATCGAACTCGATGAGAACGATGAGGATCCGATCACCTATATGGATGTAATACAGAGATCTGATTCTGAGAAATGTCTTGAAGTCATGAAATCTAAAATGGAGTCCATGAAGGTCAATGATGTATGGACATTGGTTGACCCACCTGAAGGGGTTAAATCCATTGGGTGTAAATGGATGTTCAAAAGGAAAAGGGACGCAGATAGAAAGGTGGAGACCTATAAAGCCCATCTGATTGTCAAGGGGTATCGTCAATGTTATGGTATTGACTATGACGAGATATTTTTCTCTGTGACAATGCTCAAATCCATTCGGATAATGCTTGCAATAGCTGCCCATCTGAATTATGAGATCTGGTAAATGGATATAAAGATAGCTTTCCTGAATGGAGAGCTGATCGAAGAGGGTATATGATACAACCTGAGGGGTTTACATCCACAGATGAGTCCAAGGTGTGCAAGCTTCAAAGATCCATTTATGGATTGAAGCAAGCTTCTCGGAGTTGGAACATGCATTTTGATAAGGTGCTCAGAATATATGGCTTCGTTAAGAATGGAGAAGAGCCCTACATCTATAAATGGACAAATGGTCTAGTTGTGGTATTCCTTGTCTTGTACGTGGATGACATTCTCTTAATTGGGAATGACATCTCCGCACTACAGGGAATAAAAGTTTGGTTGTCATCGCAGTTCTCCATGAAGGACTTGGGTGAAGCATCCTACATCCTAGGGATGAAGATCTGTAGGGATAGATCTAAAAAGATGCTTGGGTTATCCCAGTCTATGTACATAGACACTGTGCTGAAGAGGTTCAGCTTGAAGAATTTCAAGAAGGGCTATCTAACGATAGGCCATGGAATTTCTCTCTCTAACAAAGATTGTCCGACAACTCCTGAAGAGAAAGAGCGTATGAGTAGAGTCCCATATTCTTCGATCATGGGATCTATCATGTACGCCATGACATGTACAAGATCAGATGTGGCATACTCACTAGGAGTAGTGAGTAAATACCAATCTGATCCTGGAGAAAATCACTGTAAAGTAGTTAAAGCCATCCTTAAGTATTTGAGAAATACTAAGGACCAATGGTTGGTTTATGATGAGTCAGATCTGAAATTTGTGAGATTTTCAGACTCCAGCTTTCAATCTGACCATGATGACAGCAGAAGCGTGTCGTGTTATATCTTTACTCTGAATGGTGAAGCTATCTGCTGGAAGAGTTTCAAGCAGCATACTGTGGCAGACTCTGTTTGTGAAGCGGAGTACATCACAACATCGGATGCCGTGAAGGAAGTTGTGTGGCTGAGGAAATTCTTCATCGAGCTCGGAGTAGCACCCTCCCTCGATGGTCCGATCCTGCCCTACTGTGACAGTACTGGTGCCATAGCTCAGGCGAAGGAACCCAAAGCACACCAGCAGATGAAGCACATTTTGCGCCGCTTATACCTGATCCAGGAGATTGTGGATCGAGGTGACATCGACCTTCAGAAGATCGACGGAAAGGAGAACCTGACCGACCCCTTCACTAAAGCCCTGGCAATAAATGAGTTTGACAACCATAAGTCGAAGATGGGTATTAGATACTGTGCCGAGTGGCTTTAGGACAAGTGGGAGTTGTTGGAAAATATGTCCCTAAAGCTAATCATCAAGCTGTTGACGGTTGAGCAACCAAGTATGGTAATTGATTTGTTAATAAATAAAATATATTTTGATATTTTCATCATAAGCTTACATCTTCTAATGAACTCCGTTGTTATGATGAAGTCCTTAGGACTATTTAGATTCGATAAAGAGAGGATTTATCGATTAATCCTTAAAACTGTTTACGACCAAATGATAGGCTGTTAATAAGTACAATAGCTTCTATCGAGCATAGATCGCTGTAGACCATATGGGTTGGTTGTCCTCTTAACCAAGGAGTGTGGAGACACTGGTATGGCATACAGGTGAGATATAAGGGTACATTATCATGGAACATGACCAACTCCAGAGCATTCTACTGTCGAGAATATCTCTGATGGAATATAGGTATAAGTGTCCCTTAGACCTGAGATCGCCTCAGTGACTTGCAAGCAACTCACTGTGCTTTGGTACTGGACTAACTGAATTTTTAATTCAGTGATGGAAGACTTCTAGACATAGTCAAGTACTTGCGAAGTCAGAATGTGATCGATATGGGTTTGACCACTCCTAGAGTTGGAGAAGAATGAGTCACTGTATTTCAATTTAGCAAAACCTTGGCCAGGGTAATCCATCAGATGAATTTGATATTTTGAAATACAATGTGGACAACCTGATCAGAGTTGACAGTTGAACTCTGAGGAGTCCTATGATCATTTTGGTTAAGGGGATGAATTATATGGAAACTATATCCGTATGGGTTCTAAGAATGTTGTTCTACACATTCGACCTATCCGGTCGTCGGGTACCATTGCTAGATGGTCACTTCGATTGGTACAAAAATTTATTTATATGCTACCGACTTAGATTCAAACCTATGAGGTCATACACATTAGAGTTCATGATCCGATCGGATGGTTGATCAACGATTAAGAATCGTTCTAGGGTTAAATGATCAATACGATTGATATTTAACCTAGTGCAAGTATTGCAGGAGGATCGATTAGCAATTCGATTGCTAATTGGCTTAATTTGATTAAGCCAATGGGCTGAGATTAAGTCTAATTGAATATGATTTAATTAGATTTGGTTTGAGCTTGATTGGATCATGTTCAGTTAGTTTATTGGATAAGCCAAGTGCAAGGAAAAAACTAGTCCTAGTTCAATTAGGACTTGGGTCAACCTAATTTTTAATTTGATTAGAAAATTAAATCAGATTTAAATTTAATTTAATTTGATTAAATTAAGTTTTTAATTGGGTTAAAACTTATTTTAATTGAGTTAATCTAATTTTAGTTTGATTTGGTTTGAGAAACCAAATTAAAACAAGTCATAAGATAGAATCCTAGTAAGACTAGGATTCCACCTTGCACCACATAAGCCCCCCCATGCCCTCTCTCTTATTCCACTTCAATTTTCTCTTATTTTGTACGACAAAAGCCCTCTCCCAGGTCCCTCCGATGTCCAAAAGGTTTTCTCTCTTCTTTCATACATGGAAAGTGGTTGTGGATCAAATCAAAGTAGGAATAAGTTTGGATTTCAAATTCTATGAGATAGAGTTTTAGAAATCCAAAACTCTTTCCTTTTTGCATCGAATTTATCCAAATTTTTTTTGAGATTTTTGTAATTTTTAGGGCACATATTGTGCATCCTTTTCTAATAGTCTATGCATGAAAATAAAAAGGAGGTCCACAAGAGTTTGGCACCCCTTATCTTGTCATGTTTGGATAAGCCTTGACTAGGTATTTGACCTAGATAAGGACTCTATCATATCTCTTTCTATAAAATTAGTTTCTTCATAAAATTTGTGGAGAACATAGAAATTTGAGAGACCTTTGGGGCACCCAAAAATTAGAGAGAAAGACCTTTGGGTCCTAGAGATATAATAGACACAAGACAGGGTGTCTAGGAGAGAGTAAAGAGAAGAAGAAGAGGGTCTTCTTCTAGGGTTGTTAGTTTCATCTCTTCCCTTCCTCCATCTTGAGTTTTCTAAGAGCATCTTAGATCTAAAACTCCTCCTCCTGCTTCTCATATTTGGAAGAGTCTAAATCAAGAAGAAGGAGGCCCCTGATCAACCATCGAAGAAGGATCAGTGCAGTACTAGCGTACTGTGTGATTTCCTGGAGTAGGACTTCTGATCGAGATTCGTGGGCTCATGTGGATGACTCTTAGAGATTGGACACATGTGAGGTTTGCAACATCATCCTCAAGCCTGGATCAGCAAGGTTAGAACATCTAACTTGCAAGGTAATAGATCTGATCTATTGTTTTAATACATACATTAGATGTAGTATAGAAACATGTTGATATGATCAACATGTAGTTCATGCTCTATATATTTTAATTTTTAATTTAATGCTATGTAATAATCATGTAATAGGATCTTAGATCTAGAGATTCTCAAATTTTAAAAAATAAATTTTGATTTATTTTAGTCTTCCGCTGCCTGATCTTGAAAAAGTTTCAAGATCTAACCTTGAAACCCTAGATCTGGTTCCTACATACTCAACTTCCATCGATCGATTATTTGGAACCCTTTCAAGATATCAACACAGAAACACACCCCATGATGTAGATATTCTACCATCAATATCAGACAAAAAATCTGAATTGGTGTATCCTCCCACTCCTATGTTTGATCTTTCTCCAAATTAAGAGCATATCCTTAGTTTTTCTTAAGAGCTCAAGGATGATTTCATAGCAATCCAGCACTCATTACCTGGAATCAACTGATATATACTTGTGATAATCACAGTAATAACTATATCAGTTCAAGTACGTTACATGACATATGACTATACTTGAGAGGGTAGCAGACCCCTCTTCAAAATTTCTATGCTGAACCCTTTCAGCATCTACTCTCTGTACTTTATTTGTGAAAACATAAGCATCCAATTGCATCTATCTCTATAGATCTTTAGGATGCTCACTTTATGTCTTTTATAACGAAATCTATATACAACTATATTTTAACCGATGTCGGTATTGGACACTCCCACTGACCTTTTGAAACCCATAATTCATCATTTCTGATCGAATAATTTGATCATATCACTGAAATGATTATTCCAACTCCAAGATTATTATAGACTTTATGATCTTCTATCACAAGAAGTGAAATTCATAGGCTATTCCATATAGAAATCTTCAAAAGATCTCTTCTCAGAAAAGCTATTTCACATTCCTTTCTAGGAGTCGATGTCTCACATCATCTTGTTGTAGATTTTGAGATCATCTCTATGTTCCCCATCTCTCATGAGAAACTACTTTCTCTACATCCTCTGTCAAGCATACCTAAGTACCTTTCGAGAGGATAGGAGATGCTACTATATATTCTAGGTGGAGGAAGAATATACGTCTACTAACTCATGATGATAAATATGTTCTTAAGGTCCCAAGGCTCGCTGCTCTTCAGAGACACTCTCTTTGAGCTTAACTTTCCTCTCACTGCTTCATCTTGATCATATAAATTTTCAAGAAGATAGTATGTCGGGTCACAATCACATTGTGATCCTTTCAAAAAGTAGTATCCCAAACTCTTTTAGGATGAGCTTTATAGACCAATCCTCTAACATATCCACCTGCTGTGCTAGACACAAGATGGACATCCTTGAGTCTCAGAATAACCAAGATTCAGTTCTTATCATATCATATCTCATATGGTGTGGTAGGAACAGGTTTAGAGAGAACCTAATTTTATAGAAATAAAGTATGTCCCTAAAAAAATATTAATAAATTAGTGAAGTTCATTATAGACCAGACCATATCTCATATAGTCCCATGACTCTTCTTATCTTGTTGAGCTGAGATGTACTACGAGTAGTTCAATATAAAACTATGCCAAATTTTTTTCAATGGTAATGCATCCTCGATCCAATCGACATACCTTTAAAAATTTTTTGATTTATTTCTCTACTTACATCTAAATTCTTTGAACCTTTCAAAAATTTTAGATTTATATTTCATATATAAAGTAGAGATAACTCCTTGGCTAGCACATCACATGGACTACACACATCAAATGTATACAAGGATAAGTATCACAGTTATCTTTTTTCTCTTATTGTACAAGAGTAGCTTAGTCATATTTTCTCAAAGAGATGATACACAAACTAGATTTGACTCAACAATCAATGAGCCCAAGCCCATATTTCTCAAATTTGTTAATCATTTCTTCTCCTATATGACTTAGCCTAAGAGTCCACATATACTCAAGGTTTATCTCAATTTTGGATCTCTCAGATCCAATAGCATTCACTACTTGCTCAATCAAGTTCACATATGCATCACCATGCAAATGATAGAGACCGTCTCTAAGAACTAAATCTAAACGATAATCATATAGGATAGATACCCATGACCATAGCAACAACTGTTGCCCTATAGCCAATTTCAAGAGTTACTTTCTCTGCCCTCTATATTCCCATCGACTCTACACTAGAGTCTATAGCTCAATTGGGAGAAGAAGAAATCACAAGGACAACATTGAGCTATCTTAATATGCCTACTCTAGGCATGTCTTTGTTTCTTTAGGCTCTCCAGATATTTACCTCTAAACTCTTTCAAGGTTCTTTTGTTAGCAATTCTTTGATCAATTGAGATAAGATGTCATGATGGTCTTTCATATGGTACTTTACTATAAACTATTCATATAAACTAATCGGAGATTGTAGGATCAAATTCATAAGCAATTCCTTGTGCATGATCATGTTGAGCCTTTCAAGCTCCTTAATTTTTTTGATCATTATCAAATAACGATCATAGATTGACTATCCATCATGCATCATATGCGTTGTAAGACTCTGATCACCTCACAATATTTATAGATGAATCAACATGTCTTGGCAGTGAACATATGCTCATGCATAGTACCTATCTTTATTGTCATTGTCCATCCACTCATCAAGTATAGCTTGTTGATTATGGATTGGATGGGTTGTTAATATTAAAATAATTTGATAAAGAATATAGCTTAATTTTTTTAAAATTAAGAATAATTCTTAAGTTTATGAGTCAGTCTATGTAATCAGTTTCGGTTAATTGATTGATATCTAAGAATCAAGCTAGAGGGTTGGAAGCTGACACAATGAACAGCGGAGAGCAAAGATTCTAATTGGATGTTTGTACTTATTTTGTAATTTACTCTAGAAACTTTTAGATGCAAAAAGAGACTCCCACTATTTTATCAGATCTCTCACACTCTCTATATGAAGAAATAAAAATTCTAACACGATAATTAGATTTCTAATGAGTACTGCGATCTCACCGATGTCGTGCACCTCACCTAACAGTTATTGGTAACATGAATGAACATCGATGTGTGGACAACTCTTTGCCCAGATGCTTCTCTAAGCATGTTGCAGTCACTTGATCTCTAAGTCATGTGGACTCACCTAACAGTTATTGCCTGTACTCTTTAGTTAAGTCAGACCCACCGATCACAAGTAGGTACAAAGCCATCATTGGGTCTCTCACCTAATAGTTATTGGGTCCAACCCCATCTTACCCCATAGTAACTCTTTGCTAATAGAGTGGTTATGTGTTTCTGATACAACTGAACCACTGTGACCAGTTGAGAACAATCAACGCCGGTAGTACGCCCGCACATCTACAACGGTGGAAGACTTTAGACTTAATATTTTATGGAGAAATTTAGGTTTTAGTCTCAACTAATCAATCATCACATGATTGATATAATTGGCATGGGCTAAATCAAACCATCAAGTAACCATATTTGAGACTCAATCTACCAAATTGATCAGATAAGTGGAGATTGGTGGGGGTCCCCCCATTGCTTTCCTTAGATACCAATAAATTAGTCAAATAAGTGAACGAAATCAATTAAATAACCACTTTTCAATTACTTACCTTAGACACCAATTGGACAATTGATATGAATAAGTTAGCTTAGGTGAATCAGACTCGAGCTACAGAGCCAAATTGGGTCTTTAGGTTAATTGATTCTACATATGGATGTCAATTGATTTGATCAACAATAATTGCATGATCTTAAGCTCTATTGACCTCACCCTAATCAATACTTGACTCGATTTGATCAACTACTAAATTGATTTAGACCCAACATGATCAAATCAGAAACCCTTTTGATGTAATCAAATTACATGACCTAATTTGAACTACCCATGACCAATCCCTCATACACAAATATTAATTTCAATCTCAAATCAAAATTTTCAAATCAAAATTCTTTGCATGAAGAGTAAATTTTAATCTCAAAATAATTTCAGATCACGCATACAAATATGTATTACATACATAAACAAGTTCAGATCATAGAAATAAATTTCAGCCCTAAACATACTTTCATATATCATATATATGAATCATAACATATCTCAAAATTTTTTTCAGATCTAAATAACAAAACATATATCACATATATGCTAGAAAAATTAGATCTAAAAATTTAATTTAATTAAAAATTTTAACATCATTCTAGGACAACCATATAGCATAACAAATTATGTCAGAGCAACCTTATGTCAGAACGACATCAAAAACTTTCAGATCTAAATTTTTTTTTTATAGATTTTAAATCTAAATCTAAATATAAATCTCATGCATATGATATGGCTTTGATACTACTGTTAGATTTTTATAATTTCATGCATGTATGATTTTACAAAAATAAGTATGTAGTAGAATTTAAAAATTTTTTAGATTAAATCTAATTTAATCTAAGCATGCATAAGATCAAATCTTCAAACCATAGTAGAATCATCATATGTGAGATAAAATTCAAAAATAAAAATTAAATATAAAAAAATAAACATAAAATATATCTGGACATGGATCAATCTTCAACGTGAACTGATAATCATGAATGTCTTCTGAAGGTCTATTTTAGCCGCACAAGCATCCGACCTCTATGGATATCCATCCGAGACTCTGATCTGATCAGAAGCCTTTTGATCTCATCAGAGTGCTAGCTCCCTTGTAGAGATCGCATCTTGATGGTTGAAAATTTTTTTTTCTCCTAAGATGCTCTTAGAGAACAAGAAGATGCAGGAGGATCTTGATCTCTATGCTAGAGATCATGAGAAGAACTCTTTCTTCTCTTTTCTTCCTAAAATCCATGCATCAAATCGCTACAATAGAGATGTAATAATTTTGTCCAACTTTTGGATAAAAGAAAGAGGAGACATCCATGTCTAAATATGGACAAGAGGGAGGAGATAAGATGTTCTTACAACCAACTTTTGGTTGTTTGTAGTAAAGAAGAGATATGAACCATAACTTACCTCACATGAAGAACCATCATGCCATCCCTTTCTCTCCTTTATTTTTCATGCACAAAAGGCCTTCTTTTTAGGCATCAATCTGATCCCTTCTCTTCACTTTCTCACATCCCAAGGGGTGGTTATTTATAGGCCAAGGATGAGTTCTATTTTGATTAGGAGATAGAGTCTATAACACCTAGGACTCTATCTATTTTTTGCCACCCCAACTCAACCCTTTTTCTGCCCATGTTTATGTGCTATTTTTCATGGGAGATAGAGGTGATTTATTCCTTTCTTACACACTCAAAAGTGGGAGAAAGTGGCATCAAAATTAGTTGTCGCGTGGGTTATTTGTGGCACACAAATCAGGTTCAACGTGGAGTCCGAATGGTGCATGGAATCAAGGAGTTTGAATCATATGGGACTCTTAGTTTTAGATGGCTGTTTTAAGTCAAATTAAATCTCAATGAATCCTAATCAAATTAGAACTAGATTAGACTAAAAAATATGAAAAAATAAATCTGACTTGGAGCTCAATTTATTTAGATTAGATATCTCCTAATTGGAGGAGTCCTAATCCTATTGGACTCTTTCTTGGTGCTTGAGTCAAACTTAATTTTTTAATCTTAATTTAGTTAAGATTTGATGTACCTATAGAAATAAAGATTTTTAGTCCAATTAAGAATACATACATCCTAGTCTAATGAGAAATTAGGTCAAACCCAAATCTTAATTCAATTGGGGCTAATCATTCGATCCTTTTGAGATTATCTTATAACCCTATTGGGGTTGATCAAATCAAATCCATAATGTATCAAATTAAATCCAATCAAATTAGACTTAATGTATGCCCCATTGCTCAATCAAAATGAGTCAATTAGCAATCCTATTGCTAATTAATCCTCCAATAACTCACTAACTCTTTAGCAAATTACATAATGCAACATTTGCATTAGATCAATTATCAATCAAATTGATAAATAAATCTTGTTATGATTCATAATCGTAATTCAAATATCTGATTAGTCAAAAGTCTCTTTTGTGTATGATCCCATAGGTTCTATTTCGTCTGGTAGTGAGATATATTATGATCCCTATCACAATATCATTGAAACTATTTTCAATAGGTTGGAATAATTCCAACTCTGCCCACCAAGGATCATTGATCATCAAGATGATGCTTGTGAGTCTCAAATCCATTAGTGACACCTAGCAGTATATAGTGGCAATCCAGTAGAATAAAAGATAAATCTCTAGGTATAGTTAACACATAATACAGTCCCTCTATCATGAGTCCTGACCAGATGGCAGGTCATGGATAAATCGCCAAATCTCAACATCGATCATATAATAGATTCAATCAGCTCGAGTCCATATATGACTCTATGAAAACTCTTTTCCATCAATCACACTGCTATGGCCATAGACTTAAGGACTCAGCTTCTTAAATCTCATAGGACTACTCCCTTCTAATAGGATCGATAGATTCTATCTTGATGCACACCCCACTTTTATAGTGGACCAACTGTTGCCAACATCAACTATAAGGGCTCATTGGGACCCATGTTGATATGTCAGTCAAACTCCAGTAGCCTCACTGCGAGCAGTAGTGTCATCTCAGGTTAAAGGACCAGTCATACAACTGCAGCATCGAGAAAGTCACTAACAAGTGAGCAGACATTTATGTGACTTCTTGTGTTGGTCATGCTTAGTGCTAGTTGTTCTCTAACAACTACTTACACTCTCGCTCTAGTGTCTCTATACTATAGACTTGAGACCCATCTGTCCGAAGGAAGAGATCCATGCACTGGTCTATCTGGATCAATCATCATCTCCATGATGATCCTATGACCAGGAGTAATTTAGGAATTAACTATTAATGACACATGTCTCAAATTCTCAACTCCTTGTGAATATGTGTCATCATCTTGTTAATCTCTTTGGGTGATTCATGGACACATAAATATGAATAGTAATATAACTGCCCAATAAGTACAAAATCATGTCCTAGAGATATGAAATGTGTCAGTCAAGATTGGCTTCTAGGGCATACATTAAACATGGGGTCACACACATTAAAAGTTTTGCTCCGATCAGATGGCTAATCTGAAGAGTCCCACTGGATTGGGACTCTGATGAAAAGTCCCACTAGACGGAGACTCTGCTGAAGAGTCTCACTGGACTGGGACTCTGGTGAAGAGTCCTACTAGACTGAGACTCTATCATTAATAGAGGATTAATCAGTGAGTAGATCACTAATTAGGTCAATTTGATTGAGTATTAAAGTCTAGATCAAGTCTGATTGAATTGGATTCAATCAGGTTAGGTTCGATTAGGTTATGAGATGACCTAATCAGTAAGGGAGAATTGATCCTAAATTGATCGAATCTATGGCTCAATTAATTTATTAATTTGATCAAATTTAATTGAAATTATTGAAATCTAATTAGATTAGATTCATCATATTTTATTTAGATCTAATTGAATTGGGTTTGAAAAAAATCTAATTGGTAAAACCCTAGAGTCCCAGATGAATGGGACTCTCTCCCTTACGCCACCCAGAAAGACTCACACCTTTTCTCATCGCACAAAATTAGTTTGTGTATGAGAAAATTAGAAGCTAACACCCTTTTTATAGTTCTCTTTAGATTGGATTAGGTTTTTTTTAAGTTGGATTCAAAAGGTTTGAATTTAAACCTAAAATTTTATCCTTATCCTCCCACACGCCGGCACCTTATGAAGGACCCTGATTTGTGTGATAAAAAGGAAGTGCTCTAGTATGTTTTTCATGCCCAAAATCTTTTGGTAAGTCTCTCTTTAAGTCAAATAAGGGTGAGAAAAAGTTAGAGTTAAATTAAAATTCAAAATGGTTTGAATTGCAACAAATTCTGGCTCTTATCCCATCTAATATGATGATGCCGGCAACCATAAAAATGCTTGATTTTTGTGTGCCAATGACTCTCTGATTTTTACCATGAGATACCAAAGGGAAAGAGGGGCTGAATATCTTTTTTGGGATGTTAGGGTTGGGGTAGGTTCATACCATCTTGGCATGTGCAAAGGAGGAGATCGATCTCCTCTTGGGTGAGAGACCTAGAACTGTTTCTAGGGCTTCTGGGTGAAGGAAAAACCAAAAGAGAATATAGTCTTCATCTAATTTTTTCTATCATCCAACATATTTCTCTGATCTATCATTGACATTGAAAAGGTTTAAGGTGATTGAAGAATGAGATCAAATCAAATCTGCCATCAGAAGCTGACTATATAAGCTAGCATTCCCATAGAGGGCTGATCAGTCCGACAGCTTTGTGTGGACCATCCATAGAGGTCGGATGCTTGTGTGGTTGTGAGCAATCAGAAAGATTTTCTAGATCTATATTTTCAATCATGGAATTCAACTATCCATGCTCAGATATTGGGTTCAGAACCCTAATAGTAGTAGATTAGGTGATTGCTGAATGCTGATTTTTGATTCACATGCTTGTTATTTTAAATTCAGATTTTTATGTATATAAATTTATGTCATAGATTCATTTGTAGGAGTTTTAAGATAAAATCTTATACATATATTTATAGATTAAATAGTTTAATCTAATATTTTTTCGTTATAAAATTTTTGAAATGCATGCATAAAATCCCTACACATCCCAACTGTGGTATCAGAGCCACGGTTCTATATGACATGATATTATAAATATTTAGATCTATAATTTAATTTAAATTAAATCTGGTATATAATATTTAAAACTAAAATTAGTTATAAATCAGATCACACAAGCTGATATAAGGTTATCCTGCTGTAAGATTTATCCCTTACAGTGCAAAGGTTGTCCTAGTTTGTGCTGATCTTTATAAAATTTAATTTTAAATTGAAGTAAGTAAAATTTATTTATGATAATTATTATTTAATTTTAATATGATTAAAATATAATAATCATATTTAAAATAATTTAGATTAGATCTAAATTATTTAGATTAGATGATCTAAGTAGCGAAATAATTAGATTGGATTTGTTACCAAGCCGTCCAGTCATAGGAGGTAATAGAGATTAGATCTCTCTTTTTCCCATTCAATTGGATTCTCTTATGACGTGTAGGGATGCCATTGTAACTATATCCCATGAAGATGAATGTGAACAAAAAATTTTATTTTTCTGCAAAATCCTAAGATTGTGTATATGATATATTGTATAGAAAGTATTTGCATCTAATCTTTACAAATTAAATCTAGAATCATGAATTTGTTTAGAATAATTTTAAAATAATTTATGATTAATTTTATTACTATTTATATAAAATTATTTTAATTTAAAATTAATATAATTGTTGTAGTTTGCCTATTGAGTCGACTCAGTATTATTTGGATCGATTTAGGATCCTGATTAGTCAACTCAATTTTTGTTGAGCTGACTCAATGAAATAGGCTAAAATTATGATTAATAATTCATCATCAATAAGTCAACTAAGTCTCAAAACTTAGTCGACCCATTGTGATGAGTCGGCTCAATCCAGGGATTAGCCAATTCAAGTTTCAGATCTAAATAATCATGCATGAAAATTAATTATAAAAATATTTTATAAAATTTAAAATTATATTTAAATATTGAACCCCTATCTATAACTTTAAACTTAATTAAGAATTAAGTTGAACAAATTAGATCTAGAATTTTGAATTAAAGATCTAATATCATTCGCATAAAACATGGGTGATGGGTTTATGAGTTAGCTTGATTAGGTCTTCCTAATTGGGTTAGACCTAGAGTTAGAATCAAAGATCAAATGGATTAAATAAAAAAAATAATTAAGTCTAAGTAAAAGTTGAATTAGATTAAATCAAGATTTTTCTAGAGCCAATACAATAGTTCTAGTTGGTCGAGTCTATATCTTTGATTAGACCCAAATAGACTTTGATCTTGAGCTCAGCAGTCGAACCCAAATCCATAGGTAGATCTAATTGAAACTGAATAATCAGTTGGTGTCTAAAGTATATTTGGCAGTTTTGACCGATGGTCATTAATTGGGAGCTACTCACATAGATTTAGTCGATGACGAGTTAATGACATATCTTTCCCATCGATCTCACTTATCTGGCCAAAATGGTGAATCAAGTTTTGATCAGATCACTTAATATTAAGATTGACCTATGCTTACTAGAAAATCAGTTTGACTGATTTAGGTGCTCCTAATTTGACTTGTCTTTATCCTCAATACGACTTGATGAAGTTAGTGGGAGGATTGATGACTTGTTAGTTGGATCGGCTTATTTCTTGTCCATCATGATCTGACTTGATGAAGTCAGTGGGAGGATCAAGATTAGCTAATCTATGTATTTAATTCTGCTAAAATTATGTTAACCAAATCCTCTAAATTGTTAGGTCCATAAGATGAGTTGGTTATGGTGATAACTAGATCATAGCCTCTCATTAAGGTGAATGGTAATGGGTCTATTATTTCTGATTGACATTGCAGATGCCATCTGTCTGGTATTTTTCTGAATGATGGAATTATCATTTATCATATGATGACTCTGATGTACTATCTGATAAATGATTGGGTTGGTCGAGCCATACTCGGGTCTGATTATTCATTAGTTAGAATCACTGAGTAGGTTCATATTAATGGATGGACCTAATCAGGATTTTCAATGGAGGCCCATTGCCTACTAAATTAAAATCTAGAGCAAAATTAATTATTAAAAATTATTTGAAGAAATAATTGGTTAAGAACTTACCCATAGATGCATATGGTTGGCCGAGCCATACTCGGGCCTATATGCAGTCTGTGTGAATTTTAGTATCTGCTAAGAAATTTAAGGTAATTCTTCAAATTGGAGTTAGAGGCTACTGATTCGTATAAAAATAGTGGGAGAATCTTTAGACTCAAGTCTATATCTTTAGGCTTGATTAATTAATATATTAATTAGGTCTATATTTTTCTTTCTTTTCAGAAATGGCTAGCAATTTATCACTCCACTCACTGTTTGACAGTGATGAGCTTATTGGATCCAACTTCGATAGTCAGTATCAAAAGTTGAACATTGATCTTGAGCCCAATCTAGCTAAAAAATTTACGGCTGAACCAAGTCAAGCAGACTATGGCACAAATAGGCTATAGAAAAATTAGCAATTAGTTGCTGGTTAAGGTATTTATATGATAACACGTTGTAATTTCTCTATATGTGACACTACTACCTGGGTATTGGATATTGAAAGTCCAGTTCACATATGCAATTCATTGCAAGAACTTTAAGTTAGTAGAAAATTTAAGAATAGTGAGAGATTCCTAAATATGAAAGATGAAAGTCAAGTTTCAATCCTGACTTTAGAAGTCGTTGAGCTTGTTTTCAAATCTAATAGTATCATTTTGAGTAATTGTCACTATTGTCCATCATTGTTGATGAATATAATCTCTATTGGCCTTTTGACCAAAGATGGTTATAGTTTATTAATGAAGAATGATTATTGTGACATCATTATGAATGATGTTACAATAATACGATGATAATTAGGAAATGGCATCTATATTTTGTCACAGCCAGTAAGTATAATGTACACTCCAAATAAACATCCAAAGTTAGATAATGTCATAGATGCCTACCTTGGGCGTTGCACGCTCGGTCATATTAACAAGAGCAGGATAAACAGGCTAGCATAAGAGGGTATCTTTAATATCAATGATTGTAAATCATAGCTGACCTGTGAGTCTTATCTTCTTGGGAAGATGACTAAGTCACCTTTTACTAAAAAAGATGAACAAGCTAGTGAAGTTCTAGGTCTAATACATAGTGATGTATGTGGACCTATGAACATTAGTGCCAGAGGAGGGTATAGCTATTTCATTACATTCACAGATGACCTATCTAGGTATGGGTATATCTGTTTGATGAAACACAAGTTCGAATCATTTGAAATATTCAAACGATTTTGTAATGAAGTAGAGAATCAAACTGAAAAAAATATTAAGACTTTTCGGTTTGATCGATGAGGTGAATACCTTTCCAGTGAATTTCTAACATATCTTAGAGAGAATGAGATTCTCTCACAATAGACTTCTCTAGGGACACCATAGTATAATGGTGTCTCAGAAAGGAGGAATCAAACTTTGTTGGACATAGTTCGATCCATGTTGGGATTTGCAAGTCTGTCGATTTTTTTTTGGGGATATGCACTTGAGACAGCCTATTTTGTGCTCAATAATATTCTGAGTAATTCAGTTAGTAAAATACCAGTTGAGATGTGGTTAGGATGTAGGCCGAACCTCACTTACTTTAAGATCTGGGGATGTCTGGCTTATGTCAAACGATTACAAATCGACAAGCTCGGATCTAAGTTCGATAAGTATAATTTTGTAGAGTATCTCAAAGAAACGAGAGGATATTATTTTTACCTTTCTACAGAACAAAAGATATTTGTCAGCAGTAAGGCACACTTTTTGAAAAAAAAGTTTCTTAGTGAAGGAATAAGTGCCTCTAAAGTTGAGCTTGATGAAGTTCGACAGGTAAAAGAACCGACACCAGTGACTGAATCTGAATCGGATTTGATAAGATCAAATCCAAAGTCTAATATACAAACATCCTTAAGGTGATCCGATAGAGTACCGCATCAATCAGATAGATACTTAGATTTTTTTATCTGGGATGGGGATCCTGTTGAGCTCGATGAGAACTACGAGGATCCAGTCACCTATATGGATGTGATGCAAAGGTCCAACTCTGAGAAATAGCTTGAAGCCATGAAATTCAAAGTGAAGTCTATGAAGATCAACAATATGTGGACATTGGTTGATTCACCTGAAGGGATAAAACCCATAGGGTATAAGTGGGTCTTTAAAAGGAAAAGAGGCACAGACGGGCAGGTGAAGACCTATAAAGCTCATCTAGTTGCCAAGGTATATAATCAACATTATGGCATTGACTATGACGAGATATTTTCTCCTGTAGCAATCTCAAATCCATTTGGATCATGCTTGCGATAACGGCATACCTGGACTATGAAGGCTGGCAAATAGATGTGGAGATAGCTTTCCTAAATGGAGAGCTGAATGAAGAGGTGTATATGATACAACCTGAAAGGTTCACATCCACAAATGAGTATAAAGTGTTTAAGCTTCAAAGATCTATTTATGGATTGAAGCAAGTATCTCAGAGTTAGAACATATGTTTTGATTAGATGATCAGAGCATATGGCTTTGTTAAGAACAGAGAAAAACCATGCATATATAAGTGGGCTAATAGTTCAGTAATTATATTTCTTATTCTATATGTGGATGATATTTTTTTAATTAAAAATGATGTCCCTGTACTACAGGGAATAAAAATATGACTGTCATCATAATTCTTCATGAAGGATCTGGGAGAAGCAACCAACATCTTAGGGATAAAGATCTATAGAGATAGATCTAAAAGGCTGCTCGGACACTCCCAATCTACGTACATAGATACCATGCTGAAATGGTTCAGCATGAAGAATTTCAAGAAAGACTATCTTCCGATAGGCCATAAAATTTCTCTCCTGAAGAAAGATTATCCGACAACGCTTAAAGAGAGAGAGAGCATATGAGTAGAATCTCATATACCTCGATAGTGAATTTTATAATGGATGCCATGACATGTACGAGATCGGATGTGGCATACTCACTAGGAGTAGTAAGCAGATACCAATCAGATCCAGATAAAAACTGTTGGGTATAAAATACCCCCCAGCCAAAGTTTGTGTTAGGAGTGACCCTCCAGGGATTCTACCAACGTCCGACCTTCGACGGCATCTTTCCGAACCACTCCGATGGCCGAGCCTCCGCGACATTCTCAAGTTCTGCCGACGGATAAACTCCCACCAGTGTAGGCCGGATTCTCCACGACGGGCGGACTCCACCCAAGTTTCTGCGGTGGTCGACCACCTTCTAGTCTTCATCCGGACTCCTACGGGAGTCGGACTTCTTCCCCGAACTCCGACTGCAGGTAGTCTTCATCCGGACTCCTATGGGAGTCGGACTTCTTCCCCGAACTCCGACTGCAGGTAGTCTTCATCCGGACTCCTACGGGAGCCGGACTTCTTTCCCAAACTCTGACTGCAGGTAGTCTTCATTCGGACTCCTACGGGAGCTGGACTTCTTCCCCGAACTCCGACTGCAGGTAGTCTTCATCCGGACTCCTATGGGAGCCGGACTTCTTCCCCGAACTCCGACTGCAGGTAGTCTTCATCCGGACTCCTACAGGAGTCGGACTTCTTTTTCGAACTCCGACTGCAGGTAGTCTTCATCCGGACTCCTACGGGAGCCGAACTTCTTCCCCGAACTCCGACTGAAGGTAGTCTTCATCCGGACTCCTACGGGAGCCAGACTTCTTCCCCAAACTCCGACTGCAGGTAGTCTTCATCCGGACTCCTACGGGAGCCAGACTTCTTCCCCGAACTCTGATTGCAGGTAGTCTTCATCTGGACTCCTACGGGAGCCGGACTTCTTCCCCAAACTCTGACTGCAGGTAGTCTTCATCCAGACTCCTACGGGAGCCGGACTTCTTCCTCGAACTCCGGCTGAAGGTAGTCTTCATCCAGACTCCTACGGGAGCCGGACGTCTTCCCCAAGCTCCGACTGCAGGAAGTCTTCATCCGGACTCCTACGGGAGTCGGACTTCTTCCCCGAACTCCAGCTGAAGGTAGTCTTCATCTAGACTTCTACAGGAGCCGAACGTCTTCCCCAAGCTCCGACTGCAGGTAGTCTTCATCCGGACTCCTACAGGAGCCGGACGTCTTCCCCAAACTCCTGTTGCAGGTTGACCTCATCCGAACTCCTACAAAGGCTGGACTCCAAACTTCTACCACAAGCGATCTACTCCAAACTTCTACCGCAAGCGATCTACTCCGAGCTTCCGCTACAAGCAGTCTACTTCAAATTTTTACTACGAGCGGTCCGCATCAGATTTTCACTGTAAGCCTTCACCCGAGCTCCCATTATGGACGCATTCCTTCCGGATCTCCATTGCAGGCAGGCTTCGATCGAGTTTCCTCGACAAATGATCCCCATCCGGGCTTCTACAGAGATCGGACTCCGACCGAACTCCTGTAGTGGATAGATTTCGGACGAACTCCTGTGGCACATGAAATCCAGCAGTTAGACCCCTCTAGTGGATGAACCTCTCCAGTGCCATCCGACATCCACTGCCGGTCGACCCTCTGCTGAATTCTGCATGAAATCGAACTTCATCTGCGGAAAGCCTCTGACCGAGTTCCTACGGCAAGTGGCCCTCGCCTGCAGTATTAGTGCCCAAGGCACCCAATGGTAGAAGGTTCGCCAGCAACATCCGAGCTCTTCTCAGATGGATAGCTATCTTTCTCTGTCAGGCACCTCAACCGAGCTTCGGTCGATAGGCCTGGACTCCCTGGCAGGCCACAGTAATGGCCATAACTCTGCTCCACTTCCTACGATGGATATCGCATGGCTCCACCACTCCCTGGCAGGCCACAGTAATGGCCACGACTCTGCTCCACTTTCTGCGATGGATTTCACGTGGCTCCTCCACTCTCTGGCAAGTCGCGACAACGGATGCCTCTCCACTCCCTGCAACAGGCTCCACGTGGCAGGCCACAGTGATGGCCACGATTTCACTCCACTACTCTTCATAACAAACTCCTCCTGGCCCCGAACGGCCCACTGCCAGATGGTTACAAACGTCGCTATTAGTCTGTTGCACCCTCCGCCTATAAAAAGGGGACCCCAGATACGTTATTCTCTAAGCTCTAATTTCTATCTCGAAACTCTACTAAAATTTTCGTTCGAGCACTCCATTCTTGTTGAGGCAGAGAACTGACTTGAGTGTCGGAGGGTCTTGCCGGAGCAACCCCAACTTCGGTTTAGACTTCCTTTGCATGTCCTGATGGCGACCGTGACTCCCCCGACTCCAGCTTCTCCGACGTCAGTGGATTTTTGCACCAACAGGATTGGCGCTAGAGGAAGGGCTGTGTCTTCGCAGTACCCTTGTTCTTGAAGAAGCGCTCAACGGGACCACCTCCGATCATCTTCTCCGACATTCTCTTCTCCTTCCCCCACTAGATCTTCACCCGATGCCTCCTCGCAAAGCATCCACTCGGTGATCCACGACCTCCGCAGCTAGATCTCAGGCTCCAGCCTCACCTCCAATTTCCCAACCTCCTCCTCCTCCTCCGGCATTGGCGGTTGGCGTGGAGCAATTTGACCTACTGGTTCAGCAGGTCAGAGGCCTCGCTGAAGCGGTGCAGGCCATGCAGCAGCAGCAACAGCCGCAGGCGTCAGTGCGACTGGAGAGAACATCGTCGGAACTCCAAAATTCAGCGGTAGGATGGGCCAGTCGCCCCGTCTTTCCTGGAAAGATGAATCTGAGGGTGGAGAGCCCTTAGTCAGATCATGATTCTATCCCTGAAAGATCTCTACCTCCATTCTGCCAGAAGACCCTCGAGACCCGTAGTCGAGAGGATTTCCTAGATCGGAGGCTCCAGGAGATGAACTGGTGGATCGAAGAACTCCGGCACGCCCCCCCACTTATGGTGAGGATATTTGTACTGACCCTCCCTTTTCTCAAATGATCATGCAGGAACCGATCCCGCCAAACTTCAAGCTCCCTCAATTTGAAAGCTACGACGGGACTTCGGACCCAGTTGACCACCTGGAGGCCTTCCAGATAATGATGCTGCTTCATGGCATGCCAGACGCCATCCTGTGCTGAGCTTTCCCATCCACCTTGAAGGGAGCAGCGAGAAACTGGTACTCGATGCTGAAGTCAGGTACCATCTTTTCCTTTGATCAGATGAGCCACCAGTTTGCGGCTCATTTTGTTAGCAGCCGGCATCCCCGGAAGGGTTCGGAGTCTCTCATCAACATCAAGCAGAGGGAGGGGGAGTCCATTCGGGCTTACGTCAACCATTTCAATGTCGTCGCATTGGAAGTCCGAAACTTGGACCAATCGATCGCAATGGCTGCTCTGAAAGGTGGCCTTTAGAAGAACGACCTTCTATTCTCCCTGGAAAAGAAGTACCCCAGGGATTTTGCTGATTTGTTGGCTCGGACCGAAGGGTACGCTCGAGCAGAAGAAGCCTTCAGGATGAAGGATGAGGAGACCGCGAGAGAGCGGCAGGCGGGAGACTCGAGTAAGCCCACAGTCGAAAAAGGGCCGAGAGAAGCTCGGCCATGTTCTCGAACTCCTCTCGGGCACAAGCACGTCCAGACTACTCCCCGAGTGCACAGGCAGAGAAGCCCAGAGCATCGGGTTCGGTGGGGTTCTCCCCCAGGGAGATTCCACAGCTATGCCCCCCTCAATGCATCGAAAACCCAGGTGCTGATGGAAGTCAGAGAGCAGCTCCCAAGGCCAGAAAGGATGCGCACACACCCCAGAAAGTGCAATCCTAACAAGTTTTGCCTCTACCATCGTGACCACGGCCACGACACAGAGGAATGCATTCAACTCCGAGATGAGATCGAGGAGCTCATCAGATGAGGTTGGCTCGACAGGTTCATTCGACGCCGGTTTGAGGGTAGAGAGGATCGGCCAAGGGCCCTGCCGCAACTTTAGCCATCGAGGAGGGAAGAGCAGCCCGGAGATCGACCACCAATTGGGATAATCAACTCCATCTCTGGAGGACCTTGACGGAGAGCAGACCTTCTACAGCCCTGAGATTTGGAAAATCTGTAAATGTATTGCGAACGACTTCGCTTTAAATCAAGATTCCTTTTAGATTTGCGCATCTTTCCCTTTTGGCATGGACTTGTAATGATAGGGGATAACCCCTTTAGACAATGAAAACAACACCTAATATGGGCGAAATCAAAAGTTCGATTATTTTTAGATCGGATGGGGGGAGAGACCCTACAGCGCCCATATGTGCCTCCACAACCATGTTAGGGACAGGAGGAGAACCTCGCCCTAACATGAGCAAAGTCGAAGGCCCAATTATTTTTAGACCAGATGGGGGGAGAGGCCCTACAGCGCCCATATGCGCCCCCACAGCCATGTTAGGGACAGGAGGAGAACCTCGCCCTAACATGAGCAAGGTCGAAGGCCCGATTATTTTTAGATCGGATGGGGGGAGAGGCCCTACAGCGCCCATATGCGCCCCCACAGCCATGTTAAGGACAGGAGGAGAACCTCGCCCTAATATGAGCGAGGTTGAAGGTCCAGTTATTTTTAGACCGGATGGGGGGAGAGGCCCTACAGTGCCCATATGCGCCCCCACAACCCTGTTAGGGACAGGAGGAGAACCTCACCTTAACATGAGCAAAATCGAAGGTCCGATTATTCTGAGACTGGATGGAGGGAGAGGCCCTGCAATGCCCATATGTGCCCCCACAGCCCTATTAGGAGCGGGGGAAGAACCTCGTCCTAATCTGAGCTGAGATCGATTGCATCAGAAGTAGGGAAAGAACATCATCCTGACACCAACTAAGGTCCGATCATTCAAGATCAGATAAGAAAAAAGGATCCTTCTCAGCGGCCCCTTCGTGCTCCCGCGACCCCACTAAGAGCAGAGGGAAAACCCTCACTCGAGAAAAAAAAAGGAAAAAGGAGAAGGGGGTTAAAAAGGAAAGTGACGAACTGCATCAGCGACGAATGGAAAACAAATTACATCAAAGATATAGGGAACCTCGTCTCAGCGAGGATTGGGGTTCTTATCAAAATCCCCGATCTCCAAGAGAGCTCTCAACACAGGCCAAGGATAAGATAGCTTTCTCAGGGCGACGAGAAGCTCAGACCTCCGAGCTCGAACTCTGAAAGGAGGCATCAAATCCGAGTGGCCCCGGACAAATCTATGGCCATGAACAAAAGGATGGGTCAATGCGACGGCAATTGGGTACCTTCGAACGACATCGATATCGAGCAAGGCAAAAGCTGAAAGGATCTCGACAAATGATAATTCAACATGTGAGTAAAAGAGGTAACAGAAAATTCTCTTCTCATGTCATTAATTAAGTATACATTACAGAGCCCTTGAGGCTGAAGAAGAAAGATGACAAGAAAAGCAAACCGACGCGGCGATGACCAAGAACCTCCAGATGACATCGACATCGGAAAAAAAAAATAACAACAAACAAACAAGTGGCAAAAGAAGACACATAGAAGGACGAAAGGCAAAAAGAGTCCTAAGGAGGCCCGACTTCCTCCAACTTCAAACTTTCAGCTTCGACCCTCATCAGGGAGTGCCTTAAGCTCTCGACTTCTTCTTCCAATTTTTTCTCCCTCATTAGCATCTCCATATACCTCCGATGAAGCCGCTGACTTTCGTTCTCTGCCTCTCGATGCCTCTTTCTCAGGACCTCGGATTCCGCCTCCGCATCCTTGACTGCCTGCTGCTCGTATACCAGATGGATCTTCAACTGCTGCAGCTCGGCCTTCCCCTCCCCAAGGGCAACAGATAGCTCTTCTATGGTTCTTCTCAGGGATTGGAGTTCATCGGGATCCCGAACAGGAGCAAACGGGGCTCCTTCAGATAACTACCTTCGAAGGCGGGCAATCTCGTCGGTCGCCATCCTGAGCTTCCCCCTGTAGTCGTCCACCTGCTTGCACCAGCCAGTCCGGTACGCGTTATAGCTCGCCTCGGCATCCTGGAGCTGTTGCTGAAGATCGGAGAACTTCTTCGACCATTCTCGATCGTAGTCGGCCCGGGTCAAAAGCCAGGACAAACTTTCTTCCAACTGGCTGATCCTCTCCTATGCAGCCGATAGCTCCGCTCTGAGAGAGCTGATCTTGGAAGCTTGAGCCCAAGATCGATCTCTGGCATGCTTCTTATGTTCCTCGAGCTCCTTCTCGAAGTTCTCTTTCCTCCGACTGTACTCCATGATCTCCTTCACGTGGAGGTTCCGAAAGTGGGTGGCCTCCGCGGTGGCCTCAGAATGGCTCTTCCTTAACCTGCGAAGTTCGCCCTCCATCTCCTTTGACCTTTTTGTTAAATGATGAACTTTCTTCCTCAGATGTTGGATCATAGACTTCAGCGAAACTCCCTGTGGCAAGGGAAGTGCTTCGGCAGGACACTGCCAGCGGGAGACAAAAGCGTCAAGGCACGTCTCATTGAAAAAAAAAAAAAAAGAGATCAGTAATGGAGTGACAAAGGAAGAGGTGACGCACAAAAAAAAAAAAATAGAGAGAAGAGGAAAAAGAGAAAAGAGGAGAGGAGGAGAAGAGAAGGAAGAAAGAAGAAGAAAGGAAAGATGGAATACTCGCAGGATCCAGGGGGCTCAAGCCGATGTTGAACAAAAACTGCTCCTTCAAAAGATTGAGAAGGGAAGGAGTTGGATAACTAAGAAGCTTTCGGGTGGCCTGAAGGTCATCCTCCCCCAGACTGGGGGCCCGACGGACAGAGTCCCTCAGGGAGCCCCAAGGGGGCAGTCCCAGCTTCAAGGTCGGACACTGGATGTAGAGGTACTTCCCCTTCCAATTATAAATTGAAGAGGGAGCAACCTTCAACAACTCCTTCTTGGCGAACTGGGGGGAGAAGTACCACCAGTCCTTTGCCGAGGGGTGGTACTTGAAGGTGTAAAAATACCAAAACAAAGAGAGAGATGGCTGAACTTCGACTACATGGCAAAGGGAGAGGAACCCTATCAGAAACCTAAAGGAATTCGGCACGACTGAAGCTAAAGAAATGTCTAAAAAATGAAAAAGAGTGACGACAAAGGACGGAAGTGGAAGCCGGAGCCCAGCACGGAAGGCCTCCTGGTACAGGCAGAAACGGCCAGGTGGGGGGGTGCTAGCCCAGTCGGCGGGACCAGGAAGCTCCAGATCATACTTCGGAGGAACTCCATACTGAACCTTTATCAGTAAAAGTTCATCCGGAGTCAGAGAACAGGGAATGGCGCCCGACGCAAAAATCGAGCGAGGCCCAGCCCTAGATGTGGGTTCGTCTACAGTATGAGGGTTCTGGGGGATTGAGGCGGATGAGCTTCTGGAACCGCTAGAGGCTGAGGTGCCAGAAGACATTTCAAACAAGAACCCTAAAAACCCCAGAGGAATCAGGCGAAATAAGAGATGAAAGGTTTTCGAGGGACCAAACCAGAGGAATACGGCAGAAGAAAAATGGAGGAGAATGGGCACCTAGATGGCAAGAAAAGGAACAAAAGTTCTGGGACTAACCTAAGTCACTCCAAAGGATGCAGAGGTGTGAGGACAGGGATGACTCGAAGAACGCTTAGGACCAAGGTGGATGCCAAGGAAGGTTAGAGCTCTCGGAGAGAAGGCAGACACCGACAGAACTTTCAGGCGGAATGAGACTCCTGGAGGCGGAAAGGCGGGTTTAAATAGACCCTGGGATGTGGTGCTATAATGATCGTGGATCTCCCCAGGCCGACCCACGCTCGTCACATGTCCCACTGGCCACAGCAGGTGGCTAAAAGCGGCTGACAGCTGACAAAGCCATTACTGCATCGTACTTGGGACAATGCTCCAGTGGGAATTCCAAAAGGACTCTTCGGATCACTCCGATTTGAAAAGAATCTAGCACGCGTGCATTAAATGCCAGGATTTCTGAGGATGGTCGTGCGCAGGATTCGAGAGGGCAACTTCGGCTGTGAAAATTTTTCTGTACTTTCTTCATTCGAAACTCAAACTCGAAAGTAGAGGGACGGGTGTTGGGTATAAAATACCCTCCAGCAGAAGTTTGTGTTAGGAGTGACCCTCCAGGGATTCTACCGACGTCCGACCTTCGGCGGCATCTTTTCGAACCTCTCCGACGGTCGAGCCTCCACGACATTCCCAAGTTCTGCCGATGGATAAACTTCCACCAGTGTAGCCCGAATTCTCCACGACAGGCGGACTCCACCCAAGTTTCTGCGGTGGTCGACCACCTTCTAGTCTTCATCCGGACTCCTACGGGAGACGGACTTCTTCCCCGAACTTCGACTGCAGGTAGTCTTCATCCGGACTCCTACAAGAGCCGAACTTCTTCCCCGAACTTTGACTGCAGGTAGTCTTCATCCAGACTCCTATGGGAGCCAGACTTCTTCCCCAAACTCCGACTGCAGGTAGTCTTCATCCGGACTCCTACGGGAGCCAGACTTCTTCCCCAAACTCCGACTGCAGGTAGTCTTCATTCGGACTCCTACGGGAGCCGGACTTCTTCCCCGAACTCTGACTGCAGGTAGTCTTCATCAGGACTCCTACAGGAGCCGGACTTCTTCCCCGAACTCCGGCTGCAGGTAGTCTTCATCCGGACTCCTACGGGAGCCGGACTTCTTCTCCGAACTCCGACTGCAGGTAGTCTTCATCTGGACTCCTACGGGAGTCGGACTTCTTCTCCGAACTCTGGCTGAAGGTAGTCTTCATCCGGACTCCTACGGGAGCCGGACTTCTTCCCCAAACTCCGACTGCAGGTAGTCTTCATTCGGACTCCTACGGGAGCCGGACTTCTTCCCCGAACTCCGACTGCAGGTAGTCTTCATCTGGACTCCTACGGGAGCCGGACTTCTTCCCCAAGCTCCGACTGCAGGTAGTCTTCATCCGAACTCCTACGGGTGCCAGACTTCTTCCCCGAACTCCGGCTGCAGGTAGTCTTCATCCGGAATCCAACGAGAGCCGGACTTCTTTCTCGAACTCCAGCTGAAGGTAGTCTTCATCCGGACTCCTACGGGAGCCGGACGTCTTCCCCAAGCTCCGACTGCACGTAGTCTTCATCCGGACTCCTACAGGAGCCGGACTTCTTCCTCGAACTTCGGCTGAAGGTAGTCTTCATCCGGACTCCTACGGGAGCCGAACGTCTTCCCCAAGCTCCGACTGCAGGTAGTCTTCATCCGGACTCCTACGGGAGCCAGACGTCTTTCCCAAACTCCTGTTGCAGGTAGACCTCATCCGAACTCCTACAAAGATCGGACTCTGAACTTCTACCGCAAGCGATCTACTCCGAACTTCTACCGCAAGCGATCTACTCCGAGCTTCCGCTACAAGCGATCTACTTCAAATTTCTACTACGAGTGGTCCGCGTCTGATTTTCACTGTAAGCCTTCGCCTAAGCTCCCATTGTGGATGCATTCCTTTCGCATCTCCATTGCAGGCAGGCTTCGACCGGGTTTCCTCGATAAATGATCCCCATCCGGGCTTCTACAGAGATCGGACTCCGACCGAACTCCTGTAGTGGATAGATTCCGGACGAACTCCTGCGGCACCCGAAATCTAGCAGCTAGACCCCTCCAGTGGATGAACCTCTCCAACGCCATCCGACATCCACTACCGGTCGACCCTCTGCTGAATTTTGTGTGAAACCGAACTTCATCTGCGGAAAGCCTCTGACCAAGTTCCTACGGCAAGTGGCCCTCGCCTGCAGTATTAACTCCCAAGGTGCCCAACGTTAGAAGGTTCGCCAGTAACATCCGAGCTCCTCTCAGATGGATAGCTACCTTTCTCCACCAGGCACCTCAACCGAGCTTCGACCGACAGGCCTGGACTCCCTGGCAGGCCACAGTAATGGCCATAACTCTGCTTCACTTCCTGCGACGGATACCGCACGGCTCCACCACTCTCTGGCAGGCCACAGTAATGGCCACGACTCTGCTCCACTTTCTGCGATAGATTCCGTGCGGCTCCTCCACTCTCTGATAAGTCGCGACAATGGACGCCGCTCCACTCTCCACAACTGGCTCCACGTGGCAGGCCACGATGATGGCGATGAATCCACTCCACTACTCTTCATAACAAACTCCTCTTGGCCCCGAATGACCCACTGCCAAATGGTTACAAACGTCGCTATCAGTCTGTTGCACCCTCCACCTATAAAAAGGAGACCCCAGATACGTTATTCTCTGAGCTCTAATTTCTATCTTGAAACTTTGCTAAAATTTCTATTCGAGCACTCCATTCTTGTTGAGGTAGAGAACTGACTTGGGCATCGGAGGGTCTTGCCGGAGCAACCCCAACTCCGGTTTAGACTTCCTTTGCAGGTCTCGGCGGCGACCGCAACTCCCCTGACTCCAGCTTCTCCGACGTCGGTGGATTTTTGCACCAACAAAAACTATTGAAAGGTTATGAAAATCATCCTTAAGTATTTGAGAAATACTAAGGACCAGTGGCTCATTTATGGAGAATCTGATTTGAAACTCATGGGATACATTGATTTTAATTTTCGATCAGATCGTGACAATAGCAAAAGCATGTTGAGATACATCTTTATCCTAAATGGTAGGGCTGTTTGTTAGAAAAGTTTCAAGCAGCATACCATAGCTGATTCAATATGTGAGATGAAATACATCGTGGCATGTGATGTTGCAAAGAAAGTTGTATGCCTAAGAAAGTTCATCACCAAGCTTGAAGTGGCACCCTCCATCGATGGTCTAGTTTTGCTTTATTATGATAGTACTGGAGCCATAGCTCAAGAAAAAGAGCCGAAGACACATCAGCGGACGAAGTATATTTTGCATCGCTACCATCTTATCTGAGAGATCATGGATTGAGGTGATGTCGACCTTAAAAAGATTGATAGATAGGAGAACTTGACTGACCCATTCACTAAAGCTCTTGTGATAAAGGAGTTCAAAGATCACAAAATAAAGATGGATATATGATACTGTACCAATTGATTTTAGTACAAGTGAAAGTTGTTGGAAAATATATCCCAAAGCCAATCATCAACCTGTTGACAGTTGCATTAATTGATGTAATTGTATATGAATTAATTAATAAAATATTTATTTGATAATTTTCATCATAAGCTTGTACATCTTCTATATCAAACTTCTGTGTTATAATGAAAGTCCTTAGGACTATTTTAAATCGATAAAGGAGGATTTATCGTTTAGTCCTTAAATGAGTTCACGACCAAATGATATGCTATTACTAGGATGATAAACATATCAAGTGTAGTTCATTGTATGCTATATATGTTCGTTATCCTCTTAACCAAAAAGCGTGAAGACATTGGTATGGCATGCAGGTGAAATATAGGAGTACATTTCACTGAACGTGACCAACTCCAGAGCACTCTGCTATCTAGGGTCACTTCGAAGGGATATGGGTATAAGTATCCCTTCAACATGAGATCACCACGGTGACTTACAAGTAACTCACTATGCTTTGGTGCCAAACTATCTAAATTTCTAATTCAGAATCGAAAGATTTCTGGGTATAGTCAAGTACTTGTGAAGTCAATGCATAAGTCAAGATAGAATTGATCACTCCAAAGGATTGGAAAGAATGCTTTGTGTTTCAATTTAGTAAGACCTTGGCCAAAGCAATCCTTGTGAAGAGTCACAGGATTTATTAGGTTGAAACACATAATGGATGTACTGTTAAGAGTTTACAGTTTAAATTTTAAGTCATCCTAACATCAAGGGTTAAAGAGATGAATTATACGGTAACTGTATCCAAGTAAGTTCTTGAGTGTTGCTTTGCATACATTCGGCCTATCCAGATGTCGGGTACCATTGCTAGATGGTAACTTTGATTGGTACAAAAATCTGTTCCTGTGCTACCGGCTTAGATTCGTGAAGGAAAGCATGGTGGGTGATGTGCATGTATTTTTAAAATATTTACAACAGAATATATATAGATTAAATAATTCAATCTCCAATACATGCATAGATCAAATCTAAAATCATCATACAGGATCTATGACATGAATTAATATGTGTGTATGCACATCTGAAATCTAAAATTTAGCAAATATAGATCATATCAATTTTATATTTTGATAATATCTAAATATGAATAATATTTAAAACTTTATACCTAAGCATGGATAGTAGATCACCGCATCCGACATCCATAGAAGTTGATTCTTCATGATGCTTGGTAGCCGCACACACGTCCGGCCTCTATGGGTATCCACACGAAGTCCTTGTGCTGATCGATCTCCTTGGGAGTGCTAGCTCATGAAGATATCATCCTTTGGCTGATCTAAAAGGAACATGATGAAGATGAAGAATAAGGAGACCCTCTCTTTTTCTTTCTGGATCCATGCATCTGATCTTTACAATAGAGATCAAGAGAAGAACTCTTTCTTCTCAATTTTTCATGCATAAGAGAGAACCTTTCTCTCTTCCTTTCATACCCTTAAGAAGAACCTTTCTTCTCTTATTTCTCATGATAAAAATCAGATCTAATCTGATTTTCTATGCTGAAAATCATAGGAGATTTTGAGCCCTAAAAGAATTCAAAGGAGAGACCCAAGAGAAGAACCGTTCTTCTCTCTTCTTCTCCATTTTTCTCCTTGATCTAGAACTCCAGGAAGCCCCAAACATCCAACCAAATTTTTTTGATATTTTTTCTCTAAATTTTTATGTTAAAAATCAGATCTAATCTAATTTTTATCTAGGAGAAAAAAAAAAAGAAATTGAAAGAAGAACTCCTTCTTCTTCAAGACTGCGCACAAGAAAGAAGATCCTTCTTCTTCCTTAATCTAGAACTCTAGGGAGCCCTAAATGCCCAACTAGATTTTTTTGATATTTTTTTCTAAATTTTTATGTTAAAAATTAGATTTAATCTGATTTTTATCTTAAAAAAATATTAAAAAAATCTGAAAGAAAAACTCCTTCTTCTTCAAGGCTGTGGATAAGAAAAAAGAACCTTTCTTCTTCCTTGATCTAGCTCTCTTTGGGAAAAAAATTTCTTCTATAATTTTTTGCTGTGTAACCAATAGAGGAGCCTCTCTTTGATGCCCAAAAACCAATAATAAACTCTCACAAAAATCTTTGCAGGAAGGAAGGAGAAGAGGAGAGACAAGGTGCATGAGATATGGGGCGTCCAACTCTTGGACGCCCCCATCTAGCTTTATTTCTTTTGGGCGACAAGAAAGAGGAGAAGGGATGCCTCACACATAGAAAAGTGGAGAAGAGGGCGTGGCATCCTTGGGGGTGTGGAGAGATTTCTTATAGTGAAGGTGTGGCATGGAGGATTTATATCACATGGGTTGGTTTGGGTTTAGTCCTATTCCAAATAGGATTCAAGATCTTAGTCAAAATTCTAACTAATTCTTGGATCCAATCCTAACTAATTTAGAAATTAGCTATAACAAACTAACTAATTGGGTTCTAGCCTAATTATGAAACATATTAGACCCCAATCAATTTTGGAATTAGTTAGATTAAAACTCCATTGATCCAGAGATTGATTCTTGATGGAGATCAAGGAAGCTATTTGATAATAGAGCTTAATCCAATCAAGCCTATTATCTAATAGGATTAGATCTAATCTAAGCTTATATAAAAATAATTGAATCATATTCATGCATCTCTGAGATTAATTGAAATAAGTCCTATTATTCAATAGAGATGCAACCAATCAATCCTAAACCAATCTAATTAAATCTAATTTAATTGGATCTAATCTAATCCCTATGGCTCAATCAAATTGAACTAATTAATAATTATATTGTTAATTAATTATTTTTTAAATTTATCAACCATTAGTAAATAATTTATTGTAACCTTTGCATAGGATTAATCATCAATCAAATTGATAATCCTTCAATGATTCATAATCGTCGATCAGCCATTTAATCAGATAAGTACTTCTATGTGTGTGACCCCATAGGTTCGAACCTAAGTCAGTAGTACAAGAATAATTTCTGTACTAATCGATGTAATCATATAACAATGGGATCCAATGTTCAGATAGGTCAAATATATGCCCAGCAACACTCTAGAATCCATGTGGATATAATTATCATATAATTCATCCCTTTGACACTTGATGCTCAAGGACGACTAAGGGTTAAACTGTCAACCGAGGAAGAGTGGTCCACATTGTGTCTCAATCTTAAAAATCCTGTGACTCCTCACTAGGATTACTTTGGCCAAAGTTTTACTGAATTGAAACACAATAATGCATCATCTTTAATTTTACTTGGAGTGGTCAATTCCATCATAACTCACACTCAGACTTCATAAGTACTTGACGGTACCCAGAAACCTTCTATCACCGAATTAAAAATTCAGATAGTCCGGCACTAAAGCACAGTGAGTTGCTTGCAAGTCACAGAGACAGCCTCAAGTCTGAGAAACACTTATACCCATATCCCATCAGAACAGCCTTTGGGAGTAGAGTGCTCTGAAAGTGGTCACACTCAGTGAAATGTACTCCTACATATCACCCGTATGCTATACCTGTGTCACCACATATTTTGGTTAAGAGGACAACCAACTAAGATAGCATACAACAACCTACACTCAATACAATTATCATCTTTGTAATAATTGTGTCATTTGATAGCGAGCAAGATTTAAGAACCACATGATAAATCCTCCTTTATCATTTTGAAAGTAGCTCTAAGGACTTCATCATAACATATGAATTCTATTTTGGAAGATGTATTCTTTATGATAAATCTTACTAGATAACATTTATCATTTTATGATTCATATATATGTATGAAACACAATCATCTACAACCTAGATGATTGGCTTTAAGACATATTTTCCAACAACTCTCACTTGGATTAATGCCAATCAGATCGGTATCAAATATCCATCTTTCATTTGTGATCATCGAACTCTTTAAATCCGATTGCTCTAGTCAATGGGTCGGTCAAGTTCTTCTTTTGATTGATCTTCCTAAGATCGACTTAATTTCGATCTTATCGAATAAGGTGATTGCAATACAGAAAGTATTTGGTTCATAGATGGAACATCATTTCTCCAGCTTGAGCTATGGCTCCAGTACTGCTATCAATACAGAAAGACTGGACCATCAATGGAGGGTGCCACTCCATGCTCTTTGATGAACTTCCATAACCAAACAACTTGTTTACCAGCATCAAATGCTGCAAAGAGCTCCGTATCACAAATAAAATTTGCTACTGAATACTGTATGGAACCTTTCCAGCATGTCACTCCTTTTTATAGAATAAAAATATAACTTGACACAACTTTGTCACTTTGATCCGACTAGAAACTGAAATCAATATTCTATAAGTTTCAAGTCAAACTCTTCATAAACGAGCCATTGGTCCTTCATACTTCATAAATACTTAAAGATGGTTCTAATAACCTTCCAAATCTTTATGGAAAACGGAGATGAAAACCAAGCTTTTATTCCCTGTAATGTAGGGATATCATCTCGGATTAAGAGAATTTCATCCAAACAACCCAAAGAATACTTTTACAGAACTATCAGCCCATTTGTATATACAGGATTCTGCTTCATTCTCAACGAAGCCATACATTCAAAATGTATATTCCAACTTCGAGAAGCTTGATGCAATTTGAATGGACTTGAGGATTGCCATAAGAAAATCATCTCGTCATAGTCAACACTATAACTTTGATGAAATCCTTTGGCAACCAGACAAAATTAATAGGTCTACACCTTTTTGTCTGCATCTCTTATCCATTTTAAAATTCACTTACACTCTATGGGTCTTACCCATTCAGGTGAATCAATAAATATCCATACATCATCAATCTTCATGGACTTCATTTCAGATTTAATAGCTCCATGCCACTTCTTAAAATTAGATCTCTGTATTGCATCTATATGGAAGATCATCCATCCCAAACTTAGAAATCAAAGTATCTATTCAATTGATACGGTACTCTACCATATCTACTTAAAGATGCCTTTATGTCGGGCTCCGAATTTGATCTGTTGGGTATAAAATATCCCCCCAACCGAAGTTCGTACCAGGAGTGACCCTCCCGGGACTCTGCCGACGTCCAACCTTGGGCGACATATTTTCGAACCTCTCCGACGGTCGAGCTTCCGCAACATTCTCAAGTTCTGCTGACGGACAAACTCCCACAGCTTCTTCCACAAGTATCGATCGGGTTCCCCCGACGGACGAACTCCTGTCGCATCTCTCGGGCTTCTCTGGCGATAAGCTTCTTCGGTTGTCCATCAGGATGCTCCTAGTGCTCTCTTGATTCTACCTTCAGCCGATCTCCTACAAGGGTCAACCTTCCGCTGGACCCCTTCCTGATCTTTTTCGACAGGATTCGATTGACTCCAATCTGAATTTCTTCTAGAGCTACGTCAGTTCGTCAGTGGCCGAACTTTTCCAACAGCAGATCTCCACGACGGACGGGCTCCATCCAAGTTTCTACGACGGTCGACCGCTTTCTGGTTTTCATCTGGGCTCCTACGGGAGTCGGACTTCTTCCCCAAACTCCTACTGTAGGTAGATTTCAGCCCTGAGCTCCCATTGCAGGTAGACCTCATCCAAATTCTTACAAGGGTTGGACTCCGAGCTTCTGCTACAAGCGATCTACTCCGAGCTACTACTCCAAGCGGTCTACTTCAAATTTCTACTACGAGCGGTCCGCATTGGATTTCTACTGTAAGCCTCCACCCGAGCTTCCCTTGTGAACGAATTCCTTCCGGACTTCTATTGCAGGTAGGCTTCGGTCGAGCTTCCTCATCAAATTATCCCCATCCGAACTTCTACGGGAACCAGACTCCGATCGAACTTCTGTAGCAGACAGATTCTGGATGAACTCCCACGACGCACATGCTCCAGCAGTCGAACCTATCCAGTGGGTGAACCTCTCCAGCACCATCCGACATCCACTGCCGGTCGACCTTCTGACAGATTCTGCGTGAAGCTAAACTTCATCCACAGAAAGCCCCTGACCGAGCTTCTACAGCAGATGACCTTCGCCTGCAGTACTAGCACCCAAGGCACCCAATGGTAGAAAGCTCACCAGCAACATCCGAGCTCCTCTCAGATGGAGAGCTACCCCTCTCCGTCAGACACCCCAATCGAGCTTCGACCGACAGGCCTGGACTCCCTGGCAGGCCACAGTAATGGCCGCGACTCTGCTCCACTTTCTATAACGGATCCCACGTGGCTCCATCATGCTCTGGCAAGTCACGACAACAGACATCACTCCACTCTCCACAACAGGCTCCATGTGGCAGGCCACGGCGATGGCCACGACTCCACTCCACTACTCTCCATAACAAACTCCTCAAGACCCCGAACGGCCCACTACTGGGCGGTTACAGACATCGCTGTCAATCTGTTACACCCTCCGCCTATAAAAAGGGGACCCCCAGATATGTTATTCTCTAAGCTCTAATCTCTATCTAAAAAACTTTGCTAAAATTTTCGTTCGAGCACTCCATTCTTGTTGAGGCAGAGAACTAACTGGAGCGTCGCAGGGTCTTACCGGAGCACCCCCACCTTCGATTTAGACTTTCTTTGCAGGTCCCGACGGTGACCATGACTCCCTCGACTCCAGCTTCTCCGATGCCGGCAGATTTTTACACCAACAGGATTTGTGCTAGAGGAAGGGCCCTGTGTCTTCGCAGTACCTTTGTTCTTAAAGGAGCGCTCAATGGGACCACCTCCGGTCATCTTCTCTGACATCTCCTCCTCCGGTTGCCTGCCTGATCTCCACCTGATGCCTCCCCGAAGGGCATCCACCAGGCGGTCACGACCTCCGCGGCCAGATCTCAGCGAGCTCTGAAAGCCCCGACCTCATCTTCGGTTTTCCAGGCTCCTCCTCTGATGACGACGGTGGTCGGTATGGAGCAGTTTGACCTACTGGTTCAATAGGTCAGAGGCCTCACCGAAGCAGTGCAGGCCAAGCAGCAGCAGCCGCAGCAGCCGCAAGCATCGGTGCGGCTAGGAAGAGCATCGCCGGAGTTCCATAATCCGACGATCGGATGGGCCACATGGGCCAGCCGCCCTGTCTTTCCCAGAAAAGAAAAATAGAAGGCGGAGAGTCCTCCGTTCGATCATGATTCAACCCCCGGAGAGTCCCTGCCTCCGCTCCACCAGAAGACCCTCGAGGCCCGCGATCGAGAGGACCTCCTGGATCAGAGATTCTAGGAGATGAACTGGAGGATCGAAGAGCTCCACCGCACTCCCACTGTTTATGGTGAGGACATTTGCACTGATCCTCCTTTCTCCTAAATGATCATGCAGGAATCAATCCTGCCAAACTTCAAGCTCCCCCAATTCAAGAGCTACGATGGGACCTTAGACCTGGTCGACCACCTGGAGGCCTTTCGGACCATGATGCTGCTCCATGGCGCACCAGACGCCATCTTGTGTCGAGCTTTCCCGTCTACCTTGAAGGAAGCAGCAAGGAATTGATACTCAACACTGAAGTCGGGTACAATCTTCTCCTTTGACCAGATGAGTCACCAGTTCGTGGCTCATTTCGTCAGTAGCCGACATCTCTGGCGAGCTTTGGAGTCCCTCATCTACATCAAGCAAAAGGAGGGAGAATCCATCCAAGCTTACGTCAACCGCTTCAACGCCGCCGCTCTGGAGGTTCGGAACCTAGACCAATCGGTTGCAATGGCTGCCTTAAAGAGCGGCCTTCAAAAGAATGACCTCCTCTTTTCCCTAGAAAAGAAGTATCCCAGAGATTTTGCCGATCTGCTGGCTCGAGCTGAAGGATATGCCCAAGCGGACGAAGCCTTCAAGCTGAAGGATGAGGAAGCTGCGAAAGAGCGGCAAGCGGGCGACTCCAGCAAGCCCGCAGTTGAAAAAGGGCCGAGTGAGGCTCGACCACATTCTTGGACTCCTGTCGGGCACAAGCGCACCCAGACTCCTCCCCGAGCACGTAGGTAGAGAAGCCCGAACCACAGGATTCAGCGGGGCTCTCCCCCAGGAAGATTCTGTAGCTATGCCCCCCTCAATGCATCAAAAATCTAGGTGCTGATGGAGGTCAAAGAGCAGCTCCCAAGGCCAGAAAAGATGTGCACACACCCCGAGAAGTGCAATCCTAACAAGTTCTGCCTCTACCATCGTGACCACGGCCACGACACGGAGGAATGCATTCAACTCTAAGACAAGATCGAGGAGCTCATCAGAAGAGGTCGGCTCAACAGGTTCATTCGGCGCCGGCCTGAGGGTAGAGAGGATCGGCCAAGGGCCCTGCCACAACCTGAGCCACCGAGGAGGGAGGAGCAGCCCGGAGATCGACCTCCAATTGGAATCATTAACTCCATTTCTGGAGGACCTCGACGGGGGGCAGACCTTCTACGACCATGGGATTTGAAAAACCTGTAAATGTATTACTAACGACTTTGCTTTAAATCAAGATTCCTTTCAGATTTGCATATCTTTCCCTTTTGGTATGGACCCGTAACGACAGGGGATAACCCCTTCAGACAACGAAAACAAATCCATGTTAGGAACAGGAAGAGAACCTTGTCCTAACATGGGCAAAATTGAAAGTTCGGTTATTTCAAGATCGGGCGGGGGGAGAGGCCCATATAACGGCCCTTATGTGCCCCCACGACCATGTTAAGAACAGGAAGAGAACCTTGTCCTAACATGGGCAAAATTGAAAGTCCAGTTATTTCAAGACCGGGTGGGGGGAGAGGCCCATATAACAATCCTTATGTACCCCCACGGCCATGTTAAGAATAGGAAAAGAACCTTATCCTAACATGGGCAAAGTTGAAAGTCTGGTTATTTTAAGACCGGACGGGGGGGAGAGGCCCATACAATGACCCTTTTGTGCCCCCACAGCCATGTTAGGGACAGGAGGAGAACCTCATCCTAACATGAGCAAAGTCGAAGGCCCGGTTCTCCTTAGACCGGATGGGGGGAGAGGCCCTGCAACGCCCTTACGTGCCCCCACAGCCCTATTAGGGACAAGAGGAGAACCTCGCCCTAACATGAGCAAAGTCGAAGGCCCGGTTCTCCTTAGACCAGATGGGGGGAGAGGCCCTGCAACGCCATTACGTGCCCCCACAGTCCTGTTAGGGACAGGAGGAGAACCTCGTCCTAACATGAGCAAAATCGAAGGCCCAGTTCTCCTTAGATCGGATGGGGGGAGAGGCCCTGCAACGCCCATATGTGCCCCCATAGCTCTGTTAGGGACAGGAGGAGAACCTCGCCCTAACATTAGCAAAGTCGAAGGCCCGGTTACTTTTAGACCGCAGGGTGGTAGAGGCCCTGCAACGCCCATATGTGCTCCCACAGCCCTGTTAGGGACAGGAGGAGAACCTCGCCCTAACATGAGCAAAGTTGAAGGCCCGATTACTTTTAGATCGGAGGGGGGGAGAGGCCCTACGATGCCCATATGTGCCCCCACAGTCCTGTTAGGAACAGGAGGAGAACCTCGTCCTAACCTGAGCTGAAATCGACTACATCAGGGATAGGAGGGGAACCTCATCCTGACACCAACTAAGATCCGATCATTCAGGATCTGATAAGAAAAAAGAGAACCTTCTCGATGGCCCCTCTACGCTCCCGTGACCCCATAAAAAGTTGGAGAGAACTCTTACTTAAAAAGAGGAGGGAGATGCGAAGGAAAAGCGACGGACTACACCAGTGAAAAATGGAAGCTAAACTATACCAAAGGCATAAAGGACCTCATCTCAATGAAAAGGAGAAAGAGAAAGAGAGATCTACGGTCATGAACGAAAAGGCAGATCAACAAGACAATGGCTAGTAACCTTCAAACGATGTCGATGTCGAACAAATCAAAAGGTGAAAGAAATTCGGTAATGACGACCTAATACAAAAATGAACAAGGAACCTTCGGACAACATTGACATCGAACGAGACAAAAAATGAAAGAAGTCTGGTGGACGACAATTCAACACAACGCGTGGACAAGGTAACAAAAAATTTCCTTTTCATTTCATTAACAAAGTATACGATACAAAGCCTAGAAGGCCCCCAAAAAAAAAAAAAGAAGAGAAAAATGACAAGAGCAGAGAAAGAGGACACATAGAAGGATGGAAGGCAAAAAGAGCCCTAAGGGGGCCCGACTTCTTCCGACTTCGAACTTTCGACTTCGACCCTCATCAGGGAGTGCCTTAAGCTTTTGACTTCTTCTTCCAATTCTTTCTCCCTTATTAGTATCTCCAGATACATCCGACGAGACCATTGGCTTTCATTCTCTACCTCTCAGAGCCTTTTTCTCAGGACCTTAGACTCCGCCTCCGCATTCTTGACCGCCTACTGCTCGTATACCAGCTGGATCTTCAACTGCTGCAGCTCGGTCTTCCCCTCCCCAAGGGCGATGGATAACTCTTCTATGGTTCCTCTCAGGGATTGGAGTTCATCGGGATCTCGAACAGGGATGAACTGGGCCCCTTCAGATAACTGCTTTTGAAGGCGGGCAACCTCGTCGATCGCCATCCTGAGCTTCCTCCTGTAGTCATCCACCTACTTGCACCAGCCGGTCCGATATGCATTGTAGTTCGCCTTGGCATCCTGGAGCTGTTGCTGAAGGTCAGAGAACTTCTTTGACCATTCTCGATCATGGTCGGCCTGAGTCGAAAGCCAGGATGAGCTTCCTTCCAGCTGGTCAATCTGTAGGAACCAGATCTAGGGTTTCAGGGTTAGATCTTGAAACTTTTTCAAGATCATACAGCGGAAGACTAAAATAAATCAAAATTTATTTTTTGAGATCAGAAAATCCCTAGATCTAAGATCTTATTACATGATTATTATATAGCATTAAATCAAAAATTAAAATATATATAAATATAGTATGAACTACATGTTGATCATATCAACATGTTTCTATACTAGCTACATCTAATGTATGTATTAAATAATAGATCAGATCTATTACCTTGCAAGTTAGATGCTCTAACCTCGCTGATCCGGGCTTAAGGATGATGTTGCAAGCCGCACATGCGTCCGGCCTCTAGGAGTCGTCCACACGAGCCCACGAATCTCGATCAGAAGTCCTGCTTCAGGAAATCAGCACAGTATGCTAGTACTGCGCTGATCCTTCTTTGATGGTTGATCAGGTGCCTCCTTCTTCTTGATTTGGACTCTTCCAAAGATGGAAAGTAGAAGGAGGAGTTTCAGATCTGAGACGCTCTCAGGAAACTCAAGATGGAAGGAGGAAAGATATGAAAATAAAAACCCTAGAAGAAGACCCTCTTCTTCTTCACGTTTTTCTCTCTAGACACCCAAACTTGCATCTTTTATATCTCCATGACCCAAAGGTATTTCTCTCTAATTTTTGGATGGCAGAAAGGCCTCTCAAAAACCTATCTCCACTTAAAATTTTATGAAGCAACTCGTCTTATATAGAGAGATATGATAGAGTCTTTGTCTAGGTCAAACACCTAGTCAAGGCTTATCCAAACATGGCAAGTAAAGGGACGCCCAACTCTTGAGCACCTCCTTCATATTTTCGTGGATGGATCAACAGAAAAGGGTGGACAATGTAAGCCCTAAAAGCTACGAAAATTCCAAAAAAATTTGGATAAATTCGGTGCAAAATTGAAAGAGTTTTGGATTTCTAAAACTCTATCTCATAGAATTCGAAATCCAAACTTATTCCTTTTAGATTTGATCCAAATCACCTTCCATGTAAGAAAGAAGAGAGGAGACCTTTTGTGAACGTGGGAGAGATCTGGGAGAGGGCTTTTGTCGCACAAAATAAGTGGAGATTGGCATTGAATAAGAGAGAGGGCGTGGAGAAGGTTTATGTGGCGCAAGGTGGAATCCTAGTCCTACTAGGATTCTGTCTCATAACTTGTTTTAATTTGATTTTCCAAACCAAATCAAATCAAAATTAGATCAACCCAATTAAAATAAGTCTTAACCTAATTAAGAACCTAATTTAATCAGATTAAATTAGATTTAAATCTGATTTAATTTTCTAATCAAATTAGAAATTAGATTGACCCAAGTCCTAGTTGAACTAGGACTAGTCTTTCCTTGCACTTGGCTTATCCAATAAACCAATTGGACTTGATCCAATCAAGCCCAAACCAAATCTAATTAAATCATATTTAATTAGACTTAATCTCAGCCCATTGGCTTAATCAAATTAAGCCAATTAGCAATCAAATTGCTAATCGATCCTCCTGCAACACTTGCACTGGGTTAAATGTCAATCGTATTGATTATTTAACCCTATAATGATTCTTAATCGTTGATCAACCATCCGATCGGATCATGAACTCTAATGTGTGTGACCTCATAGGTCCGAACCTAAGCCGGTAGCATAGGAACAAATTCTTATACCAATTGAAGTGACCATCTAGCAATGGTCCCCGACGTCCGGATAGGTCGAATGTGTAGAACAACATCCTTAGAACCCATGCGGATATAGTTTTCATATAATTCATCCCCTTGACCAAAATGATCATAGGACACCCCAGAGCTCAACTGTCAACTCTGATCAGGTTGTCCACATTGTATTTCAAAATATCAAATCCATCTGATGGATTACCCTGGCCAAGGTTTTGCTAAATTGAAATACAGCGACTCATTCTTCTCCAACTCTTGGAGTGGTCAATCCCATCTCGATCACACTTTGACTTCGCAAGTACTTGACTGTGCCCAGAAGCCTTCCGTCCCTGAATTAGAAATTCAGTTAGTCTAGTACCAAAGCACAGTGAGTTGCTTGCAAGTCACTGAGGTGATCTCAAGTCTAAGGGACACTTATACCTATATCCCATCAGAGACATTCTCGACAGCAGAATGCTCTGGAGTTGGTCACGTTCAATGACGATGTACCCTTACATCTCACCTGTATGTCATACCAGTGTCTCCACACTCCTTGGTTAAGAGGACAACCAACCCATATGGCCTACAGCGACCTATGCTCGATAGAAGCTGTCATCTTTATTAACAGCCTATCATTTGGTCGTGAACAGTTTTAAGGACTAATCGATAAATCCTCTCTTTATCGAACTTAAATAGTCCTAAGGACTTCATCATAACAACGGAGTTCATTAGAAGATGAAGGCTTATGATGAAAATGCCAAATATATTTTATTTATTAACAAATCAATTACAATACTTGGTTGCTCAACCGTCAACAGCTTGACGATTGGCTTTTTGGGACACATTTCCCAACACGATCTTCTCCCGTGCAGCCGACAGCTCCACTCCAAGAGAGCTGATCTTGAAAGCCTGAGCCCAAGTCGGTCGCTGGCGCACTTCTTATGTTCCTCGAGCTCCTTCTCGAAGTTCGCCTTCCTCTGGTTGTAATCCATGATCCCTTTCACGTGGAGGTTCTGGAAGTAGGTGGCCTCTGCAGTGGCCTCTGAGTGGCTCTCCCTCAGCCTGCGAAGTTCATCCTCCATCTCCCTCAACTTTTTTGTTAAATGATGGACTTTCTTCCTTAGATGTCAGATCGTGGACCTCAGCGGAACTCCCTATGGTAAGGGAAGCACTTCGACAGGACACTACCATTGGGAGACAAAAGCGTCAAGGCACGGCTCATTGCAGAAAGAAAAAAAAGAAAAGAGAAGAGAAGTTCCCCATAAGGAGGAGCCTAATTTTATTGATTGAATGTCTCATAAAGACAAAAGAAAAAAAAAATTATAGTGAAAGAAAAATACAAAGTCAGAGGTCTCAAACCTCCAAAGCAGGAGTTGGGGAGCCTGGTGTTCTTGGAAGGGGGCCTGCGGTGGCAGCGGCAGTAGGAGAGGGCCCGACTTCATCTTCAGATGCCTTATCCAAGAAGCTGAAGTCGAGCTCGAAAAATTTCTTGACCATCTTCTCTTGGCAGAGCTCGAATCCTTTGATGAATGCATCTTGACCGAACTTGACGTTCAGGTCCTTCATTTTAGCAGAGGCCTTGAACTCCTCCACTGCTTGGACCTTGGCCTCCGAAATCAGAACTGGAATCTGCTCCGTCAAACTTGCGACCTCGGCCTCCGCCTTCCTCACCATCTCCTCTGAGGCCTGCTTTTCTTTCTCAAGTGCCTCTTGGAGGTTGGCTACCTCGACAGACTTTTCCTTGAGGTGGGCAGCCTCGGCCTGGCGACCTTCCTCCACCAGGATAGTGTCCCTCCTCGCCTTGTTCATCGCCTCGATGTTGGTGAGGAGCTGGTGCCCGATCTGTAGGGGCGGCCAGAAGGTCGGAATGAAAGCTGAGAAGTTAATTGAATGAAGGAGCGAGGGGAAGGAGGAAAGTGAATCTGCTTACCTCGAGAAAGGACCCCAGAGAGTCCCAAACCCACTGTTCGAGATCGGCGCGAACGATCCTCTGGATGACTTCGGGCAGGATGCACCCGTCGACTAGTCGCTTTATCAAGTCCCTGTCATTAAAAGGATTCTCTACCGGCTCTTCCTCAGAGCCGTGGGATTCTTCGATGGCAGCTCGGCGGCCGCTGACCCTGCGGGCCACTGTCTTCTTTCTCCTCCCCCTCTCAACCCCTGGCACCTCCTTGGAGTGGGCCCCCAAAGTGGAAACCTCGATGGGAGAACTCCTCGAAGAGGCTCGGGGAACTGGGGGCTCGGCGTCTGAAGGAATATTGACAGTGAGGGCCGCCTGGGCGGGCGTGGCTGAGCTCGTCTCCTCCGTTCTAGCCTTCTTTGCCGACCCAGAGGCCACAGCACCTTTTCTTTTGTGAACCTTGAGGCCCCTGGCAAGCATCCGTGCTGCTTCGACATCCATTCCTATAAAAAAAATGAAAAAAAAAAGATCAGCAACAGAGTGAAAAAAGGAAGAGGTGATGCATGGTAAAAAAAAAAAAGAGGGGGGAGAAAAGAAGAAGAGAAGAAGAAAAGAAGAAGAAAAGGAAAGATGGAATACTCGCAGGATCTAGGGGACTCAAGCCGATGTTGAACAGAAATTGCTCCTTCAGAAGGTTAGGAAGGAAAGGAGTTGGATAACTAAGAAGCTTTCGGGCGGCTTGAAGGTCGTCCTCCCCCAGGCTAGGAGCCCGACGGACGGAATCCCTCAGGGAGCCCCAAGGGGGCAATCCCAGCTTTAAGGTCGGGCATTGGACGTAGAGGTACTTCCCCTTCCAGTTATGGATAGAAGAGGGAGCACCTTTCAGCAACCCCTTCTTGCCGAACTGGGAGGAGAAGTACCATTAGTCCTTTGTCGAGGGGTGGCGCTTGAAGGTGTAAAAATATCTAAACAAAGGAAGAGATTGCTAAACTTCGACTATGTGGCAGAGGGAGAGGAATCCTATCAAAAACCTAAAGGAGTTCGACGCGACTGAAGCTAAAGAAATGTCTTGAAAATAGAAAAGGGCGACGACGAAGGATGAAAGCAGGAGCCGAAGCCCAGCACGGAAGGCCTCCTGGTACAGACAGAAATGGCCAGGTGGGGGGTGCTAGCCTGGTCGGTGGGATCGGAAAGCTCCAGATCGTACTCCGGAGGAACTCCATACTGAACCCTTATCAGTAGAAGTTCGTCCGGAGTCAGAGAACAGGGAATGGCATCCGATGCAAAAATCAGACGAGGTCCAGCCCTAGATATGGGTTCATCTACCATATGGGGGTTCTGAGGGATTGAGGCAGACGAACTCCTGGAATCACTAGAGGTAGAAGAGCTAGAAGACATTTCAAGCAAAAACTTTAAAAATCCCAGAAAAATCGAGAAAAATAAGAGATGAAAGGTCCATGGGGAACCAGACAGGTGGAATGCGACAGAAGAAAAATGAAGAAGAAGGAACACCTAAATGGCAAGAGAAGGAACAGAAGTTTAGGAACTAACCTAAGTTGCTCTGAAGGATGCAGAGATGCAGGGACAGGGATGACTCGAAGAACACCTAGGGCCAAAATGGACGTCGAGGGAGGTCAGAGCAAACAGAAAGAAGGCGGGCACCAGCAAGACTTTCAGACAGAATGAAATTCCTGGAGGAAGAAGGGCGGGTTTAAATAGACCCTGAGATCTGGCGCTATAATGATCGCGGATCTCCCTAGGCCGACCCATGTTCGCCACGTGTCCCACTCGCCACAGCAGGTGGCTAAAAGCGGCTGACAGCTGGCAAGGCCATTACTGCGCCGTATCTAGAGCAATGCTCCAGTGGGAATTTCGAAAAGTCTCTTCAGATCACCCTGATTTGAAAAGACTCCGACATGCGCGCATTAAATGCCAGGATATCTGAGGGCAGTCGCGTGCAGAATTCAGGGGGGCAACTTCGGCTGTAAAAATTTCTTCATACTTCTTTCATTCGAAACTCGAACTCGAAAGTAGGGGGACTGGTGTTGGGTATAAAATACCCCCCCAGCCGAAGTTCGTGCCAGGAGTGACCCTCCCGGGACTCTACCGACGTCCAACCTTGGGCGACATATTTTCGAACCTCTTCGACGGTCGAGCTTCCGCAACATCACCAAGTTCTACCGATGGACAAACTCCCACAGCTTCTTCCACAAGTGTCTACCGGGTTCCCTCGACGGACGAACTCCTGCTGCATCTCCCGGGCTTCTCCGACGATAAGCTTCTTCAGTTGTCCATCAGGCTGCTCCTAGTGCTCTCTGGATTCTACCTTCGGTCGATCTCCTACAAGGGTCAACCGTCCGCTGGACCCCTTCCGGATCTTTTCTGACAGGATTCGATTGACTCCAATCCGAATTTCTTCCAGAGCTACGTCAGTTCGTCAGTGGCAAAACTTTTCCAACAGCAGATCTCCATGACGGATGGGCTCCATCCAAGTTTCTACGGCGGTCGACCGCCTTCTGGGTTTCATTCGGGCTCCTATGGGAGCCGGACTTCTTCCCCGAACTCCTATTGCAAGTAGACTTCAGCCCTGAGCTCCCATTGCAGGTAGACCTCATTCGAATTCTTACAAAGGTCGGACTCTGAGCTTCTACTACAAGCGATCTACTCTGAGCTACTACTACAAGCGATCTACTTCAAATTTCTACTACAAGCGGTCTGCATTGGATTTCTACTGTAAGCCTCCACCCGAGCTTCCTTTGTGAACGAATTCCTTCCGGACTTCTATTGCAGGCAGGCTTCGGCCGAGCTTCCTCATCAAATGATCCCCATCCGGACTTCTACGGGAACTAGACTTCGACTGAACTTTTGTAGCAGACAGATTCTGGATGAACTCCCACGACACACGGGCTCCAACAGCCGAACCTCTCCAGTGGGTGAACCTCTCCAGCACCATCCGACATCCACTGCCGGTCGACCTTCTGATGGATTCTGCATGAAGCTGAACTTCGTCCACAGAAAGCCCCTAACCGAGCTTCTATAGCAGATGACCATCGCCTGCAGTACTAGCGCCCAAGGCACACAACGGTAGAAAGCTCGCCAACAACATCCAAGCTCCTCTCAGACGGAGAGCTACCCCTCTCCGTCAGACACCCCAATCGAGCTTCGACCGACAGGCCTGGACTCTCTGGCAGGCCACAGTAATGGCCGTGACTCTGCTCCACTTTCTATAACGGATCCCACGCGGCTCCATCATGCTCTGGCAAGTCACGACAACGGACATCACTCCACTCTCCACAACAGGCTCCACGTGGCAGGCCACGACAATGGCCACGACTCCACTCCACTACTCTCCGTAACAAACTCTTCATAGCCCTGAACGGCCCACTATCGGGCGGTTACAGATGTCGCTGTCAATCTGTTACGCCCTCCACCTATAAAAAGGAGACCCCCAGATATGTTATTCTCTAAGCTCTAATCTCTATCAAAAAAACTCTGCTAGAATTTTCGTTCAAGCACTCCATTCTTGTTGAGCGTTGGAGGGTCTTGCCGGAGCACCCCCACCTCTGGTTTAGACATTCTTTGCAGGTCCCGACGGCGACCGCGATTCCCTCGACTCCAGCTTCTCCGACGCCAGTGGATTTTTGCACCAACATGATCTAATCAACTCCAGTTCTATTGGTTTGTATCAAAGTTGGTTCCTCTACCTATCAAGCTTCACCAAGCTTGCTCTTAACGGCATCAGTTCCTTTACCAAGAAACTTCTTTTCCAAAAAGAATGCCTTAAGATTCATGAACATCTCATGTCCATCAGGAAGGTAGAAGAAATATCCCTAAAATAATATTTATCAGACCAAGATCCAAGCTAGTTGGTTTGTGAATATTTCACATAAGTTCGACACCCCAAACCTTAAGTAAATGAGTATCAAATTTTCCAAGTCTATATCTCATATAGAATTTTGGTGATCGATTTGCTCGGAACGTTTTTGAGTACATATCAAGTAGTCTCTAATACATAATCTCAGGCAGACCCGCAAACCTCACAGTGGACCAAACCATGTCTAATAAAGTTCAATTTCTCTTTTCAGATATCCTTTTTAAATAGTGATATCCCAAGAGAGGTCCATTAAGAGAGAATCTAATTTTCTCCAAGACATGTCAAAACTTACTGTAAAGATATTCACTTTATCAGTCAAACTAATGAATTCTAATACTCTTTGCAGTTTATTTTTCTACCTCATTATGAAATCATTTGAATATTTCAATTGATTCAGATTTGTGCTTCATAAGCAAGATGTACCCATGCCAAAATAGATCGTCAAAGATTTTAATGAAGTAGCAGGCCCTCTTCTGGCACTTATGTTCATGAGTACAAATACATCAATATATATCAAACCCAGAACATCTCTGGCTCGTTCACCCTTTCCAATAAAGGATGAATGAGTCAACTATACCAAAACTAGGCTTCAATGACATTATCTAATCTAGGATGCTAGTTAGATGTATACTTTACACTAACAGGCTATGCTACTGAGTTTATATCATTTTCAATTGTCCACTCACTATTATAGTATCATTCACAATGATATCACAATAATCATTCTTACTGACACTATCAATAAGATTGGACAATAGTGACAATCACTTAAAATGACATCTTCAGGATTGAAAATAAGCTCAATGATTCCTGATGTTAAGACTGGAATAGACTTCCATGTCTTATATTCAGGAGTCTTTTGCTGTTTTCCAACCTTTTACTATCCTTAAGTCTTTTACAACTATTTGCAAACATAACTTATACTGTCGGTATCCTATACCCTAATAGTAGGATTACCAATAGAGAAACTTCAAGAAATTATCTTATAACTATCCTGACCAGCAACCATTTGATGATTTCTTTTTTAAGCTTGTTTAGGTTAACCTAAGACTTTTTGATCAATTTGCCTAAAAACTATACTCAACTTCTGATACTGGCTATTAAAGTTAGGTCTGATAATATTTTTACTGTCTAACAGTAAAGAGAGCGATAATTTTCTAGCCATTTATAAAAAAAATAATTGACCTATTAGTATATGAACTATTTTAAGCCTAAAGATTTGGACTTTAGTCTAAAGGTTCTCTCATTATTTTATACGAATTGATAGCCTCTACCTCCAATCTGAGAAATTACTTTAATTTCTTAGTGGGTGCTAGAATCCACACAGACTGTATTCAGACCCGAGTGTGGCTCGACGAACCCTAGTGCATCCATAGGTAAGTTCATAACGATTGTTTCTCCAAATAATTTCTAGCAACCAGATTTTGCCTCGACATCCCTTCAGCAGGCGTGTGGTGCCTCCACTGAAAATCCTAGTTAGGTCCAACCATTAACATGACAACATCAAGTGTATCCAACAAATAGATGTCCAGGCCCGAGTATGGTCGACCAACTTGAGCATTGATCTAAAGGGACAACAAGATGGTCATATAATGAATGATAATTCTAATACGTAATAGACACTAGGCGTGTGGCACCTCCAATACCTATTTAAAATATTGGACTCATTATCACGCACCTTAATGGAAGGCTATGATCTAGTTATCTCCATAACTAGCTCATTTTATGGACCTAATAATTTAGAAGATTTGGTTAATTTATTTTATAAAATATCAGTCGATCTATAAATCATAAATCCTCCCACTGTCTTCAGCAAATCATGTAAAGGATTAGTGACTAGCGGATCCAACTGGCATGTCATAAATCTTCTCACTGACTTCATCAAGTCACAACAAGGACTAGAGACAAGTCGGTTCAAGGCACCAAAATCAGTCATACTAATTTACCTTAACAGCATAGGTCAACTCGAGTCACCTAATGATCTAATCAGCCTAATGACTTGAGCTCACCCTTTGAGCCTCAATCAAGGTCCATTTGGTTTGATCAAAAATATGGACTTGACCTTCTACAACTATTGTATTCGATCTAGAGTACTCTTAACCTAATCTAAATCAACTATTGGTTAGATTTGATTAACTACTCATTTTAGTCCATTAGGTCTTTGATTCTAACTTTAGATCTAATCTAATTAAAGAGACCTGATTTGAGCTTTCCCATACTCCATATTTTATGCAATGTCATTAGATCTTTAATCATAATTCTAGATCCAAAATACATCTCTTAATTCTTAATTAAGTATAGCATCAACATGGCTTAAGGTCATGAAACAATTTTTTATGTAAACCTTTCACATTAAATCATAAAATCTTTTAGATCAAATCTAAATTTTAGTGATTTTCAATCAAAATAATTTTAATTAATCAAGATTAGATGTAACTAGTTTCTTCACAACTTGTACATATACAATAATACCTAGGGTTTCAAGATTTAGGATTTCACAAGAAAGTAAGTTTTCTGCTTTCGCTTTCTTCTTCACGAGACCTCAAAGTGGCACCCCTACCTGTCATGAAGAGCATCCTATTGAATGAAAAGAGAGGGTCATGTAATCCTACTTGCTCCTATAACCGGACGGCTTGATGATTATCCAATCCAAGTACTTTGCTACTCAGAACATCTAATCTAATTCACATATCACATATGCAAAAATTTAGATCTAATCTAAATTATATTAGATCTAATTTTATATTAGATCATATCTAAAATTAGATCATAATATATCTCATACATTGTTAAATCTAGATTTCAACTCTACATGCATATATGTTCATGTCATAATGAACCTAGCTCTGATACCATTTGAAGAGAAGTATGGTGGGTGATGTGCATGTATTTTTAAAAATTTTATAATGAAATATATATAGATTAAATAATTTAATCTTTAATACATACATAGATCAAATCTAAAATCATCATACAGGATCTATGACATAAATTAATGTGTGTGTATGTATATCTGAAATCTAAAATTCAGTAAATATAGATCATATCTATTTTATATTTAGATCATATCTAAATATGAATTTTATTTAAAACTTCATACCTAAGTATGGGTAGTAGATCACCCCATCCGACATTCATGGTAGTTAGTTTTTCATGATGCTTGGCAACTGCACATGCATCTGGCCTCTACGGGTATCCACATAAAGCCCTTGTGCTGATCGATCTCTTCGAGAGTGCTAGCTTATGAAGATACCATTCTTTGGATGATCTAAAAAAAATGATGAAAATAAAAAATAAGAAGACCCTCTCTTTTTCTTTCTAGATCTATGTATCTGATTTCTATAATAGAGATCAAGAGAAGAACCCTTTCTTCTCAAATTTTTACACATAAGAGAGAACATTTTTCTCTTCCTTTCACACCCTTAAGAAGAATTTTTTTTCTCTAATTTTTTATGATAAAAATTAGATCTAATCTAATTTTTTATACTAAAAATCATAGAAGATCTTGAGCACTAAAAGAATCCAAAGAAGAGACCCAAGAGAAGAACCGTTCTTTTCTCTTCTTCTCCCTTTTTCTCCTTGATCTAGAACTGCAGGAAGCCCCAAATGTCCAACCAAATTTTTTTGATATTTTTTCTCTAAATTTTTATATTAAAAATTAGATTTAATCTAATTTTTATCTTAAAAAAATAAAAAAAATCTGGAAGAAGAACTTCTTCAAGGCTGTGCACAAGAAAGAAGATCCTTCTTCTTCCTTGATCTAGAACTCTAGGGAGCCCCAAATGCCCAATCAGATTTTTTTAGTATTTTTTCTCTAAATTTTTAGGTTAAAAATTAGATCTGATCTAATTTTTATCTTGAAAAAAAATTTAAAAAAAAAATAGAAGAAGAACTTCTTCTTGTTCAAGGCTGCGCACAAGAAAAAGAATCTTTCTTCTTCCTTGATCTAGCTCTCTTTGGGAAGAACTTTTCTTCTCCAAATTTTTATTGTGTAACTAGAAGATGAGCCTCTCTTTGATGCCCAAAAATCAGCAACAAACTCTCACAAAAATCCTTTTAGGAAGGAAGGAGAAGAAGAGAGACAAAGTGCATGAGATATGGGGCATCCAACCCTTGGACGCCCCCTTCTACCTTTATTTCTTTTAGGTGACAAGAAAGAGAAGAAGGGATGCCTCATGCATGAAAGAGAGGAGAAGAGGGTGCGGCATCCTTTGGGGTGTGGAGAGATTTCTTATGGTGAAGGTGTGGTGTGGAGGATTTATATCACATGGGTTGGTTTGGGTTTAGTCCTATTCCAAATAGGATTCAAGATCTTGATCAAAATTCTAACTAATTCTTAGATCCAATCCAAATAAATATAAGAATTAGTTATAACAAACTAACTAATTGGGTCCTAGTCCAATTATGAAACATATTAGGCTCCAATCGATTTTGAAATTAGTTAGATTAAAACCCCATTGATCTAGGGATTGATTCTTGATGGAGATCAGGGAAGCTATATGATAATAGGGTTTGATCCAATCAAGCCTATTATCCAATAGGGTTAGATCCAATCTAAGCCTATATAAAAATAATTGAATCATATTCATGCATCCCTAAGATCAATTGGAAAAAGCCCTATTATTCAATAGGGATGCATCCAATCAATCCAAAATCAATCTAATTGAATCCAATTCAATTAGATCTAATCCAATCCCTATGGCTCAATCAAATTAAGCCAATTAATAATTATATTATTAATTAATTATTCTTTTAATTTATCAACTATTTGTAAATAATTTATTATAATCTTTGTATAGAATTAATCATCAATTAAATTGATAATTAAATCCTTCAATGATTCATAATCATCGATCAGCCATTTAATCAAGCAGGTACTTCTATGTGTGTGACCTCATAGGTTCGAACCTAAGCTGGTAGTACAAGAATAATTTTTATACTAATCGATGTAACTATCTAGTAATGGGACCCAATATTCAGATAGACCGAATGTATGCCCAGCAACACTCTAGAACCCATGTGGATATAATTACCATATAATTTATTCTTTGATATTTGTGCTTAAGGATGACTAAGAATTAAATTGTCAATCCAAGAAAAGTGTTCCACATTGTGTCTCAAACTTAAAAATCCTGTGACTCCTCACTAGGATTACTTTGGCCAAAATTTTGCTGAATTAAAACATAATGATGCATCATCTTTAATTTTACTTAGAGCAGTCAATCCCATCTTGACTCGCACTCAGACCTCACAAGTATTTGATTGTACCTAAAAATCTTCCATCATCGAATTAGAAATTTGGGTAGTTCGGTACCAAAGCACAGTGAGTTGCTTGCAAATCACCGAGGTAGCCTCAGGTCTGAGAGACACTTATACCCATATCCCGTTAGAGCAGTTTTTGACAGCAAAGTACTCCTAAAGTGGTCATGCTTAGTGAAATATACTCCTACATATCATCCGTATGCCATATCCGTGTCACCACATGTCTTGGTTAAGAGGACAACCAACTAAGATGGCATACAACAACCTACACTCGATACAATTATCGTCCTTGTAATAATTGTATCATTTTATCACGAGCATAATTTAAGAACCACATGATAAATCCTCTTTTATCATTTTAAAAGTAGCTCTAAGGACTTCATAATAACATATGAGTTCAATTTTGAAAGATATATTCCTTATGATGAATCTTACCAGATAATATTTATCATTTTATAATTTATATACATGTATGGAGCATAATCATCTACAACCTAGATGATTGGCTTTAAGACATATTTTCCAACAACTCCCACTTGGACTAATACCAATCAGATCGGTATCAAATATCCATCTTTCATTTGTGATCATCGAACTCTTTAAATCTGATTGCTCTAGTCAATGGGTCAGTCAAGTTCTTCTTTTGATTGATCTTCCTAAGATTGACTTAATTTTGATCTTATCGAGCAAGATGATTGCAATGCAGAAAGTATTTGGTTCATAAATGAAACATCATTTCTTCAGCTTGAGCTATGGCTCCAGTACTACTGTCAATACAGAAAGACTGGACCATTAATGGAGGGTGCCACTCTGTGCTTTTTGATGAACTTTCATTACCAAATGATTGGCTTTAGGATATATTTTCCAACAATTCAAACCTATGAGGTCACACATTAGAAGTTCCTCTTCGATCAGATGGCTGATCTGAAGAGTCCCATTGGACTGGGACTCTGGTGAAGAGTCCCATTGGACTGGGACTCTATCATTAATAAAAGATTAATTAATAATTAGATCACTAATTAGTTCAATTTGATTGAGCATTAAAGTTTGGATCAAGTCTGATTGAATTGGATTCAATCAGGTCAGGTCCGATTAGGTTATGAGATGACCTAATCGATAAGGGAGAATTGATTCTGATTTGATCGAATCTATGACTCAATTAATTTTTTAATTTGATCAAATTTAATTGATGTTATTGAAGTCTAATTTGATTAGATTCATCATATTTTATTTGGATCTAACTGGATTGAGTTTGAAAGAAATCCAATTGGCTAAACCCTAGAGTCCCAGATGAACGAGACTCTCTCCCTTGCGCCACCCAGAAAGACTCACACATTTTCTTATCACACAAAATTAGTTTGTGAATGAGAAAGCTAGAAGCTAACACCCTTTTTGTCATCCTTTTTGTATTGTATTAGGTTTGTTTTAAGTTAGATTCAAAAGGTTTGAATTTAAACCTAAAACTTTATCCTTATCCTCCCACATGTCAGCACCTTGTGAAGGACCATGATTTGTGCGACAAAAAGGAAGAGTTCCAATATGTTTCCATGCCCAAAATTTTTTGGTAGGTCTCATTAAGTCAAATAAGGGTGGGAAAAAGTTAGAGTTAAATTGAAATTCAAAATGATTTGAATTGCAACAAACTTTGGCTCTTATCCGATCTAATCTGATGATGCCGGCAACTATAAAAATGCTTGATTTTTATGCACCAATGACTCTTTGATTTTTATCATGAGATATCAAAGGGAAAGAGGGGCTGAATATCCTTTTTGGGATGTGAGGCTTGGGGTGGGTTCATACCATCTTGGCATGTGCAAAGGAGGAGATCTATCTCCTCTCGGGTGAGAGACCTAGAACTATTCTAGGGCTTCTGGGTGAAGAAAAAACCAAAAGAGAAGATAGCCTTCATCTGATTTTTCTCTACCATCTAGCATCCTCTTCTAATCTATCTTCAACATCGAAAAGGTTTAAGGTGATCGAAGAAAGAGATCAAATCAGATCTGCCATCAGAATTCGACTGCGCGAGCTAGCACTCCCGTAGAGGGCTGATCGATCTGAGAGCTTTGTGTCGACCATCCGTAGAGACCAGATGCTTGTGCAGCTATGAATGAACAAATAAAATTTCTAGATCTATGTTCTCAATCATGGACTTCGACTACCTATGCTCAAGTATTGGGTTTGAAATCCTAATAGTAGTAAATTAGATCTATTGCTGAATGCTGATTTTTGATTCACATGCTTGTTATTTTAAGTTCAAATTTTTATGCATATAATTTTATATCATAGATCTATTTGTTGGTATTTTAAGATCAGATCTTATGTATATATTTATAAATTAAATAGTTTAATCTAATATTCTTTCATTATAAAATTTTTAAAATACATGCATGAAATCCCTACGCATCCCAACAGGAAGTCCATGCAAATTATTGCAACAACTTCAGGTTAGTAGAAATTTTGAAAATAGCAAGAGATTTCTGAACATTGGAGATAGAAATTATGTTTCAATCCTGATTTTAGAAATCATCGAACCTATTTTCAATTCTAACAATATTATTTTAGTGATTATCACTATTGTCTAATGATTTTTGTGATATCATTATAGATGATGTCAAAATCATGATGGATAATTAAAAAAATGATATTTATGAATAATCGTAGCCTGTTAGAGTACTATACACAACAAATAAACTTCTTAAAGTATATAATGTCACAGATATCTACCTTTGGCATTATAGGCTTGATCATGTAAACAAGAATATGATCAACAGGAGATAATTCTCGAAGTTAATGATTGTGAATCATTGTCAACCTATCAATCCTATATCCTTAGTAAGATGACCAAGTCACCTCTTGCAGAAAAGGTAAACTAGCCAATAATGTTCTGAAGTTGATACATACTTATGTATTGGATCTATGAACATGTTTGCCATAAATTTGGATTATTTAAAATGTTCAAACAATTCAATAATAGGATAGAGAAACAAACTGAAAAGAGTATTGAAACTCTTCGATCAGACCAAGGAGAAGAATGATTTTTTTCGATGAGTTTTTGACATATCTAGAAGAGAATAGAATTCTCTCTTAATGGAATCGATTTTGTTAGATATAATTCGATCCATAATAGGATTTACAAGTCTGCCAATCTTCTTTTAAAGTTATGCTCTTGAGACTACTTGTCATGTTTGTCAGTCTTTTTTAAGGTTATGCTCTTGAGACTACTTATCATGTTCTCAATTGGATTGAAAATTAACCAGTCACAAAGACTCCATATGAGCTGTGGACTAGGCGTACGTCGATACACTCTTACGTTAGAGTTTGGAAGTGTTTGTTTTATGTCAAATATTTACAAATCGATTAGCTCAGATTTTGGTCCTATATGTATTATTTTGTAGGATAACCTTAAAAAATCTAGGGGATATTACTTCTACCTTGCTAAAGAATAAAAGTTGTTCAGTATTCTTTTTTGAAAAGGAGTATCTTAGTGAAGGAACTGATGCTTTTAATGTAAAACTTATAAAGTTCAACAAGTAGAAGAACCAACACAATCTAGTGAACCCAAAGAATTAGATTTGATTAGATCAAATCCGGAACCCATTATAGAGGTACCATTAAAGAGATCCGATAGAGTACCACATCCGTCGGATAAATACTTCGATTCTAGATTCGAGATGTGATCCTGTTGAACTTGGTGAGAATAACAAAGATCTGATCACCTATATGGATGCCATGCAGAGATCCAATTTTGGTTAGTGGCTTGAAGCCATAAAGTCCAAAATGGAGTCCATAATGGTCAATGATGTATGGACACTCATTGACCCACTCAAAAGGATAAAACTCATAGAGTGTAAGTGGATCTTCAATAGGATCAAAGAGTACAAACGAGAAGATAGAGATCTATAAAGCCCATCTGGTTGCCTAAGGATATTATCAATATTATGGTATTGACTATAATGAGATATTTTCTCCTATACTAATGCTAAATATTTTAGAGTTGGAACATGCATGTTGATAAGTGATCAAAATGCATGGCTTCGTTGAGAACAAAGAAGAACCCTGCAAATACAAATAAGTTAATAGTTCTATGAGTGTATTTCTTACTTTGTATGTGAATAAAATTTTCTTAAACGAAAATGACATTCTTTACATTACAAAAAATAAATGATTCTACTGTTATTATTGTTCTCCGTAAAGGACTTGGGAAAAGCATCCCTCATCTTAGAGATGAAGATCTATAGAGATAGATCTAAGAGGCTGCTTGGGTTATTCCAGTATATATACATAGAGTGTTTATGATTAGAATTTATTCTATTATGTATACCATGTATGAGGCAGGATATGATATACTCACTAGAGTAGTGAGTGGATACCTATAAGATCCAGGTGAGAATCACCAGTGACTCGATTGTGGAGAATCTGACTTAAAACTTATAGAGTATGACACCAGTTTTTAGTTGGATATAATAATAGCAAGAACATATTGGAATGCATCTTTACCCTTAATAATGGAGTAATCTGCTGGAAAAATTTCAAGCAGAGTAACATAACCAATTTAATTACGAGGCTAAATGCATTGCAACATCTGATGCTTGCAAGGAAGCTATGTGATTGTAGAGGTTCATTGACAAGTTAGGAGTGGCACCTTCCAATGATGGTCCTACTATATTATACAGCACCAAAACCATAGCTCATACCTTGGAGCCAAAGTTCCATTAGCTTAGTAAGCATTTTGCATCACTACCATCTTATTCAGAAAATCTGTTAAGGTGAGTCAAACTTTAGAAGATTGATGGAAAGGAGAACCTGACCAACCCATTTACTAAAGCTTCGATATCTAAGAGTTCTAAGATGATAAATCAAAAATGGGTATATGATACTATACTGATTGACTTTAGTCCATATGGGAGTTGTTGGAAAATATATCCTAAAGCCAATCGTTTGATAATTATGCTAATTATAAATATATATTAATTGATAAATAATAAAAGTTATTTGGTATTTTTCATCATAAGATTACATCTTCTAACGAACTCCTATGTTGTGATGAAGTTCTTAGGATTACTTTAATCGATAAAGAAGAATTTATCGCATAATCCTTAAACTAGTTCACGACCAAACGATATGCTATTACTAGGATGATAGCGATATCAAGTGTAGATCGTTGTGTATCATATGCGTTGGTTGTCCTCATAACCAAATAGTGTGAAGATACTTATATGATATACAGGTAAGATGTAAGAGTACATCATCACTGAACGTGACCAACTGTGGAGCACTCTACTGTCAAGAGTAGCTCACGAAGGGTATGGGTAAAAGTGTGAAGAAAAATTTACAGTAGTGCAGTATATGCAATTAAAAATTTTTATGCAGCAAAAATAATAGATTAAATAATTTAATCTCAATCATATGTATAAAATCTAATCTTATACTACCACATCAAGATCTTTGATATAAAAAATATATGCTTTAGATCCAAAAATAAAAATCACATCGATCTCATCGATGCTGAAATTTTAGATCTAACTATTAGATCTACCATAGGAATCAAAATAAGTTAGAGATCGTTACCAAATAAATTTTGATCTTGATCTCCTTTAATCCAATGGTTGGAGAGGGTGTTCCTTAGGTCACTCATAGCCACACATAGTCATCTGACCTTTATAGGAAAATCCATGTGAAGACTGGTGCAGATCAGGGGCACGGAGATGCTAGTCTACGAACAACTTCGACAGCTGACCTCTTCCTTCTTCTACAAGCACCTTGGACACACCAAAGTGATAGAAGATATGGAGAAGGAAGAGAGAAGGAGGAGAAAAAACTCTAAAAATAAAAAATCTACAAGAAAATTGATCATGGGACGTCCAAGAGAGGGGTCCCCTTTTTATAGACCAGAAATTAGGACTTTCCAAGAAAGGATGCCATGAATCAATGCCAAAATTCTTTTTTGGCATCCCCAAAAATTCCAAAAAAAATTATGAAGATGTGGAGAAGAAATATAAAGTATCACATTCTAAATAATTCCTTAAAAAAGATAAGAAAAAAAAAATATGGCTCCAACAATATATCATATATGAAATATCCCTTTTCTAGTCTGCATCTTATCTCTAATTTGGATCGCATTCGAATTAGGCAAGAGATAATATAATGACTCATCAGCTATAACTGACCACCCTTATTAGATCCTCTTTCATGATGCCAAAAATCATAATCCAAATCCAATTAGATGTGAAGAAATTGACATGGATCTAGATGTGACACAAAAGATAAGGATAGAGTCCTAGTCTGACATGGACTCTTCATTTTTAATTCAATTCTAATCCAAATCAAATTTGGATTAAAACCACTAATAGAAATGAATCTAATTCAATTAAAAATCTAAATATCTCTTCAAATTTCTAACTCAATTAGAAATTAATCGAGTCCAAAACCTGATCGAATCAGGATCAAATTTTCTTTGTAATCGGGTTTGATCATATCAATCCCAATCTGAGTCGAACTGAATCTAATTCAATTAGATTTATTCCAAAGCTCTTCACTCAATCAAATTAAGTAAATTAGTAATCTAATTACTAATTAATTCTCTATAAATGGTAGATTCTCAATCCCAGTGGGACTCTCCCATAGAGTCCTAGTCCAAGTAGGTCTCTTCACCAGAGTCACAATCCAATTGGACTCTTCAATCATCATATCTGACCAAATCTTCTAATGCGTGTGACCCTATAGGTTTAAACCTAAGCTGGTAGCATAGGAATAACTTTCTATATCAATCGATGTAACCATCTAGTAATGATGATCCGATGATCGGATGGGTCGAAGTGTTGCAAAGCAACCTTCTAGAACCTGCTAGCATATGGTTACCGTATAATTCATCCCTTCGACCCAAATGCTCAAAGTGACTTAGAGTTTAACTGTCAACCCTAATTAAGTCAACCACATTGTATTTTAACCTTTCAAATCCATCTTATGGATTATCCTAGTCAAGATTTTGCTAAATTGAAATACATTAATGCACATCTCCAACCAATTCAGAGGGGTCAATTCCATCTTGACTCTCACACCGACTTGATAAGTATTTGACTGCACTTAGTATCCTTTTGTCACTAAGTTAGAAACTCAGATAGTCTGATACTAAAGTACAGTGAGTTGCTTACAAGTCACCGTGGTGGTCTCAGGTCAGAGGGACATTTATACCCATACCTTTCACAAGCTACTCTTGACAGCAGAGTGCTCGGCACATGATCACATTCGATACGAATATACTCCTACATTCCATCTACATGCCATAATAGTGTCTCCACACTCCTTCATTAAGAGAACAACCAACTCATATGGCACACAATGGCTTACACTTAATATCGTTATCGTCCTAGTAATAGCGTATCATTTGGTTGCGAACAATTTTAAGGACTTAACGATAAATCTCCCTTTGTCGATTAATATATATAGTCCTAAGGACTTCATTACAATATAGGAGTTCAAAGATGATCAATTTATAATGAAGATATCAAATAATTTTTATTAATAAAAATTCATATATAGTTTACAAGATGAGCACAATCGTCTAACGTTTGGTTTTGGAATACATTTTCTAACAACTCCCACTTGGACTAAAGCTAATAGGTACAGTATCGTATACCCATCTTCGATTTGTGGTCATCAAACTTCTTGATTTCGAGAGCTTTAGTAAATGGGTCGGCCAGGTTCTCCCTTCCATTGATCTTCTGAAGGTCGACGTCACCTCGATCCACGATCTCCCGAATTGGTGATAACGATGTAGAATATGTTTGGTGCACTGATGGGATCTCAACTCCTTAGCTTGAGCAATGGCTCTAGTATTGTTGCAGTATAACAAGACAGGGCCATCAACGGAGGGTGCCACTCCGAGCTCATCGATGAACTTTCGCAACCATACAGCTTTCTTCACAGCATCAGATGCCGTGATATACTCTGCTTTGCAAATAGAGTCTGTCACAGTATTCTGCTTGAATTTTTTTCAGCAGATTGCTCCACCATTTAGGATAAAAATATAACCCGACATACTCTTACGGTCGTCATGGTTTGACTGAAAGCTAGAGTCAATGAACCCCACAAGTTTCAAGTCTGTTTCACCATACACAAGCCACTAGTCCTTAGTATTTCTTAAATACTTAAGAACGGTCTTTATGACCTTCCAGTGATTTTCTCCTGAATCAGACTAGTATCTACTCACTATTCCTAATGAGTATGCCACGTCTGCTCTCATACATATCATGGCGTATATAATAGAACCCACTGTCGATACATATCGAACTCTACTCATATGCTCTCTCTCTTGAGGAATTATCGGATAATCTCCTTTTGAAAGAGAAATTTCTTAACCTATCAGAAGATAGCTTTTCTTGAAATTCTCCATACCGAACCGTTTCAGCATAGTATCTATGTACGTGGATTGGGAGAGTCCGAGCAGCCTCTTAGAACTATCCCTATAGATCTTCATCCCTAGGATGCAGGCTACTTCTCTCAGATCCTTCATGGAGAATTATGATGACTGCCACACTTTTATTCCTGGTAATGCAGGGATATCATTTTCGATTAAGAGAATGTCATCCACATACAACACAAGAAATATAATTATCGAACCATTTGCCCACTTATATATGCAAGGTTCCTCTCCATTCCTAACGAAGCCATACGTTCTGATCACCTTATCAAAACGTATGTTCCAACTCTTAGATGCTTGCTTCAATCTATAAATAGATCTCTGAAGCTTGCACCCCTTGGACTCATCTGTGGATATGAACCCTTCAGGTTGTATCATATACATCTCTTCATTTAGCTCTCTATTTAGGAAAGCTGTCTTCACATCTATTTGCCAGACTTCATAGTTCAGATATGCTGCTATCGCAAGCATGATCCAAATTGATTTGAGTATTGCCATAGGAGAAATCATCTCATCATAGTCAATACCATAATGCTGACGATAACCCTTAGCAACCAAATGGGCTTTATAGGTCTCCACCTTTCCGTCTGCGCCCCTTTTCCTCTTGAAGACCCACTTACATCCTATGGGCTTTATCCCTTCAGGTGAGTCAACTAATGTCCATACATTGTTGACCTTCATGGACTCCATTTCGAATCTCATGGCTTTAAGCCATTTATCAGAGTCAGATCTCTATATTGCATCTATGTAGGTGATCGGATCCTCATCGTTCTCATCGAGTTCGACAGGATCCCCATCCCGGATCAAGAAACTTAAGTATCTGTCTGGCTAATGTGGTACTCTATCAGATCACCTTAAGGATGTTTGTTCATTGGGCTCCAGATTTGATCTCATCAAATTCAGTTTAGATTCAATCATTGGTGTCGGTTCTTCTACCTGTCGAACTTCATCAAGCTCGATTTTAGAGGCCCTTATTCCTTCACTAAGAAATTTTTTTTCAAAAAATGTGTCTTACTGCTGACAAACTCTTTTTGTTCAGTAGGCAGGTAAAAGTAATATCTCTTTATTTTCTTGGGGTACCCTATTAAATTACAATTATCGAACTTAGGACAGAGCCTGTCAGTTTGTAATCGTTTAACATAAGCTGGACATCTCCAGACCCTAAAGTAAGAGAGGTTCGGCCTACGTCCTGATCATATCTCATATGGTATCTTACTAACTGACTTGCTTGAAACATTATTGAGCACAAGATAGGCTGTTTCAAGTACATATCCCTAGAAGGAGATCGATAGAGTTGCAAACTCCATCATGGACCGAACCATATCCAACAAGATTCGATTCCTCCTTTCTGAGATGTCATTATGCTGTGGTATCCTTGGAGGGATCTATTGAAAGAGAATCCCATTCTCTACTAGATATGTCAAAAATTCACTGAAAAGGTATTCACCTCCTCCTTCAGATCGAAAAAATTTAATGCTTTTTTCAATTTGTTTCTCTACTTCATTACTGAACCATTTGAATATTTCAAATGATTCGGACTTGTGTTTCATCAAGTAGATGTATCCATACCTAGATAGACTATCTGTGAACGTGATGAAGTAGCTATACCCTCCTTTGGCACATGTGCTCATGGATCCACATACATCGATATGTATCAGACCTAGCATATCACTGGCTCATTCACCTTTTTCAGTAAAAGGTGACTTGATCATCTTTTCAAGCAAACAAGACTCACAGGTACGTAACAATTCATAATCATGTTTATCAAGAATTTCTTCTTGAGCCAACCTGTTCATCTTGTTCTTGTTGATATGACCTAGCCTACAATGCCAAAGCTAGGCATCTATGACATCATCTATTCTAGAGCGTTTATTTGAAATGTACATTACATTAGGCCTAATACAATATAGATACCATTGTTCAACTATCCATGTAAAATTATAACACCATTCAAAATGATATTACAAAATTTTTTTTTATTGATATTTCATAATTTGAATTGGCCTAAAGGCCTATAGAAATAACATTTAAAAAAAATCCCAAAAAGGCCTATTTTGTGAGGAATGGAAGATAAGACTTGGATAGTGAGTTCAGTATTGCATCTTTGTCAAGTTGCTCATGCAAGAAAAAGTGGAGCTTACTCAAACGCTCCATCAGCTCGATCATGTACAATACATAATCAGTAATAGAGACACCATCCTGCATTTTGGCATTGAAGATGGCACAACTAGTCTTGTGCCTCTCCGCATCACCGGGTGTGTCAAAGGCATCTCCAACACTTGAAGCATGTCCTTTGGCTGAGCCGTCTCAAATCAATGGCTGAACTCGTTACTCACGGCAACCAGTATGATGCAGCGCACCATGGTCTGATCACTGAGCCACTTCTAGTAAGTGTCTCTGACTGTTCCATGTGCATTGGCAGCTGGCTCCTCAGGTGCAGGATCTGTTATCACATATAGGATCCGTTCATGCTCCAAGACTATCTTCAACTTTCGATACCAGCTACCGAAGTTGGGTCCCACCAAAATTTTATTGTCCAACAATGATCGGAGCAATAGAAAAGTGGTCATATCTGTACAAAAAAAAATCATAACCTAATTAGTAATTGATTCATTAAACCTATAGATTTGGATTTTAGTCAAAAGGTTTATTTCTCCCACTATTTTATTCAAATTGGTAGCCTCTACCTCCAATTTGAGGAATTATCCTAATTTCTTAGTGGGTACTAGAATCCACTTAGACTGCACACAAGCCCAACTTTGGTTGGCCAACCCATATACATCCAAGGGTAGGTTCATAACCAATTATTTCTCTAAACAATTTCTAGTAATTTTAATTTTACCTCAGTCCCTAATCAGTAGGCTTTGGCCTCCATTGAAAAGGTCTGGTTAGGTCTAACCATTAACATGACCATACTTGACCCATCTAGCCAATGAATGATTAGGCCCAACTTTGGTTGGCTAACCTAACCACCATTTAGAAAGATGCACTCAAGAAATCATATTATGAATGATAATTCCATCAGTCGATAAGCACCAGGCCTTTGGGCCTCCAATGATTATCCAACTGATGGACCCATTATCATCCACTTAATCAGAGGCTGTAATCTAGTTATCACCATAACTATTTCATTTTAAGGACCTAATAATTTTAGAGGATTTAATTGATTTAGAGGAGGAGATCAGAGGAACCAGCTTATCATGATTCTCTCACTGGCTTCACCAAGTCAGCTTAAGGGAGACCATTTAAAAGGGCTGGTCTAGGAGCACCTAAATCAGTCATACTGATTGATCTAGCTGTAATGGGTCCCCTCGAATAGTCAAGTGATCCGATCAAAACATAATTTCACCAATAGGCCAGGTAAGTTCGATCGATGGAAGGGTCTGCCAAAGCTTGCCTTAGACACCATCAGAAATAGCCAGGTAAGTGGGCTACCAATTAAAAACTACCGGTCTGGTTTATCTTAGACACCTACTGGTTTAATTGGTTTCGATTAGATCAACCTAACAGTTCGTGCTAGACCGCATAGACAAGAATCAAGTCCATTTGGTTCTCGTTAAAGGCATGGACTTGACCAACTACAACTATTGTAATTGATCTAGAGAATCCTTGACCTAATCTAAGACAACAATTGATTAGATTTAGTCAATTCTCTAATTAAGTTCATCTTTAATTTAAAAAATAATTTTCATGTTTGTAAAATATTTTTATAACATGGTTCTACCAACCAAGTTGCATGTTTAATTTATAATCAAAATGCAAGAGAAATAAGCATGAAACTACTTTAGATCTAATCTGAACAGGTTCATGTAACTGAAACAATTTTAACTTTAAATTGCACAAATTTTCTAGACAAATATATGATGGTTTTTTACATAGAAATTATTAACAAAGAGATTTTATTTTCAATTTAAATACCTTTTAAATCTAATAAATTATAAATTTAATCTAGATCACATCTAACAAATTTATGATTAAAGATAGATCTACACGAACTAGGACAACCTTTGCACTGTAAGGGGTAAACCTTATAGCAGGACAACCTACAGTTCGTGATTGATCTAAAAATTTTAATTTCAGATTTAACAATCAGATTATAAATTAGATCTAATCTAAGAAATAATTTAAGTATGTATAAATAATCATGTAATAAACAACCTAGGCTTTGATACCAATTGAAGGAACCAGATCTAGGATTTCAGGGTTAGATCTTGAAACTTTTTCCAGATCAGGCAGTGGAAGACTAAAATAAATCAAAATTTATCTTATAAAATTAAAGAATTTCTAGATCTAAGATCCTATTACATGATTATTATATGATATTAAATCAAAAATTAAAATATAAAGAGCAACAACTACATGTTGATCATATCAACATATTTCTATAATACATCTAATGTATGTAAAATATAATAGATCAGATCTATTATCTTGCAAGTTAGACATTCTAACTTTACTGATCCAGACTTGAGGATGATGTTGCGAGCCACACATACGTTCGACCTCTAGGAGTCATCCACACAAGCTCACAAATCACGATCAGAAGTCCTGGTCCAGGAAATCAACACAGTATGCTAGTACTGTGCTGATCCTTCTTCGATGGTCAATCAGATGCCTCATTCTTCTTGATTTGGACTCTTTCAAAGATGAAAAGTAGGAGAAGGAGTTTTTGATGTGAGTCACTCTCAGAAAACTCATAGATGGAGGAAGGGAAGAGGTGAACACAGCAACCCTAGAAGAAGACCCTCTTCTTCTTTTCTTTGCTCTAACCCAGACACTTAGTTTTGTGTCTATTATATCTCCATGCCCCAACACCCTTTCTCCTTGATTTTCACATGCTCCAAAGGTATCTCAATGGTCTATAATCCACAAAATGTTTAAGAAGAAATTTATCTTAAATCATGAGATATGAAGAATCCTTGTCTAGGTCAAATACCTAGTCTAGGAAAATTCAAACATGGCAAGACAAGTGGTGCCCAACTTTTGGGTGCCCCCTCCTTCTTTTCCAAACATGGACTACCAACAAAGGGTACACAATATGTGCCATAAAAGATACAAAAATTTCAAAAAAAATCTGGATAAAATCAGTGCCATAAGAAAAGAGTTTTGATTTCTTAAAATTCTATCTCATAGAATTTGAAATCCAAACTAATTCCTACTTTGACTTGATCCACAACCACATTCCATGTAAGAAAGAAAGAGTGAAAAGCTTTGGGCATGTGTAAAGGCCTGGGAGAGAAGGTTTTATCACACAAAATAAGAGAGAGTGGGCGTGGGGGGCTAAGGTGGCGCAAGGTGGAATCCTAGTCTTACTAGGATTCAATATATGACTTGTTCAAATTTGGTTTCTTAAACTAAATCAAACCAAAACTAAATCAATCCAATTAAAATAGGTCTTAACCTAATTAAGAATCTAATTTAATTAGATTTAATTTTCTAATCAAATTAGAAATTTGGTTGACCCAAGTCTTAATTGAACTAGGACTAGTTTTTCCTTGCACTTGGCTTATCCAATAAACCAATTGGACTTGATCCAATCAAGTCCAAACCAAATCTAATTAAATTATATTTAATTAGACTTAATCTCAACCCATTGACTTAATCAAATTAAGTCAATTAGCAATCAAATTGCTAATCGATCCTCTTGCAACACTTGCACTAGGTTAAATGTCAATCGTATTGATCGTTTAACCCTAGAACGATTCTTAATCGTCGATCAACCATCCGATCGGATCATGAACTCTAATGTGTGTGACCTCATAGGTCCGAACCTATGTGGATAGTATAAAAATAAATTTTTATACCAATCGAAGTGACCATCTAGCAATGGTACCCGATGGTCGGATAAGTCGAATGTGTAGAACAACATCCTTAGAACCCATACGGATATAGTTTTCACATAATTCATCCCCTTGACCAAAATGCTCATAGGATACCTCAGAGTTCAACTGTCAACTCTGATCAAGTTATCCACATTGCATTTCAAAATATCAAATCCATTTGATAGATTACCCTGGCCAAGGTTTTGCTAAATTGAAATACAGCGACTCATTCTTCTCCAACTCTTGGAGTAGTCAATCGCATCTTGATCACACTCCAACTTTGCAAGTACTTGACTGTGCCTAGAAGCCTTCCATCACTGAATTAAAAATTTAATTAGTCTGGTACCAATGATGATGTACTCTTATATCTCACCTGTATGCCATACCAGTGTCTCCACACTCCTTGGTTAAGAAGACAACCAAACCATATGGCCTACAGCGACCTATGCTCGATAGAAGCTGTCGTCCTTATTAACAATCTATCATTTGGTCGTGAACAGTTTTAAGGACTAATCGATAAATCTTCTCTTTATCAAACCTAAATAGTCCTAAGGACTTCATCACAACAATGGAGTTTATTAGAAGATGAAAACTTATGATGAAAATACTAAAAATATATTTTATTTATTAACCAATCAATTACAATACAAGATTGCTCAACCGTCAATAGGTTGACGATTAACTTTTGGGACATATTTCTCAACAAGGAGCAGGCTCCTCAGATGTCGGATCTGTTATCACCTAAAAGATCCGCTCGTGCTCCAGGACAATCTTTAATTTTTGATACCAATTATCGAAATTCGGTCTAGTAAGCTTCTCACTATCCAATAGTGATCAGAGTGACAATTTTGAGGCCATATCTATGCACACAAAGAAAGAACAAAGTCTAATTAGTATATAAATTTATTAATTCTAAAGACTTGGACTTTAGTCTAAAGGTCCTCCCACTATTTTATACGAATTGGTAGCCTCTACCTCCAATTCAAAGAATTACCTTAATTTTTTAGCGGGTACTAGAATCAACACAGACTACATATAGGCCCAAGGATGCCTTGGTCAACCCATATGCACCTATGGGTAGGTTTCTAATCAATTATTTCTCCAAACAACTTCTAGTATTTAATTTAGCCCCAGATTTTATTTCAGTAGACAATGGGCCTCCATTAAAAGTTTTGATTAGGTCAAACCATCAACATGAACCTACTCAGTGATTCTATCTAATGAGTGATCAGACTCGAAGATACCATCATCAGATAGTTCAGTCAATCCAACCATCATCAGATAGTTCATTAGAGTCATCATATGATGAATGATAATTCCATCATTTAGAGAGAACATCAGACGGATGGCGCCTGCAATGTCAATCAAAAATAATGGACCCATTATCACTCACCTTAATAGGAGGCTATGATCAAGTTATCACCATAACCAGCTCATTTTAAGGATCTAATAATTTAGAAGATTTAATCGATTTAGAGAAGATAAAAGAGAAGAAAAGATCAATCAGTAGACCATAATCCTCCCACTGATTTCACCGAGTCACTGAATCAGATTAGGTCATGCTGATTAAACTGACACCTAGATCAGTCACACTGATCAACCATAATGACATAGGCTAACTCGAATCACTTAGCAATCTAATCAAAATCTAGTTCACCAAATTGGCCAGGTAAGTGAGATCGATGGGAGGGTCTGCTAAGCTTGCCTTGGACACCATCGAAATGGCCAGATAAGCCGCTCCCAATTAAAAACCATCAGTCGAAATGCCAAATTTACCTTAGACATCAATTAGTTAACTAGTTTTAATTTGACCAATCTAATAGTTCGAGTTCAACCACTGAGCCACAATCAAGGTCCATTTGGTCTAATCAAAGATATGGACTTGACCATCTACAACTATTGTACTAAAAAAATTCTGATTAATCTAATTCAATATTTGGTTAGACTTAATCAATTTCTCTACATGATCAATCAATTTTTTTGATTCTAACTTTAGGTATAACCCAATTAAAGAGAAGGACCTGATTTGAGCTAACCCATGCCCCATATTTTATGCAATGTCAATAGGTCTAAATCACAATTCTAGATCCAATCAGCTTGATACTTAATTCTCAATTAAGTTTTGCTTCAACATGGTTAAGATTTTGAAAATAATTTTTTATATAAATTTTTTACATCAAGTCATAAAATCTTTTAGATCAAATCTAATTTTTTTATGATTTTAGATCAAAATAATTTTGACTAAACAAGATTAGATGTAACTAATTATCTTCACAACTTGTATCATATACAACAACACCTAAGATTTCAAGTCCTAGGGTTTTGCAAGAAAGTAAGTTTTCTCATTTCACTTTATTCTTCATAGGACCTCACAATGGCACCCCTACACGCCATGAAGAGCACCCCATTAAATATGAGGGCAGGGTCATGAAACCCTACTTGCTCCTATGATCAGACGGCCTGGTGATTACCCAATCTGAGTATTTTGTTACTCAGAACATCTAATCTAAATCTATAATAATCAAAACTGAAAATAAACTAATTTAGATCTAATATAAATTATAAATAATCAAATTTAATAATAAAAAATCAGATCTAAAGTCATATTAATTCATATCAAAATAATCTGGCTCTGATATCAGTTGAAGAAAAAATTATGATAGTGCAGTATATGCAATTAAAAATTTTAGTGAAAATAATAAATTAAATAATTTATTCTCAATTACATATATAAGATCTAATATTAGACTACCATATCAAAATTTTTATTATAAAAAATATATACTTTAGATCTAAAAATAAAAATCACATTGATCTCATCGATGCTGAAATTCTAGATCTAACTATTAGATCTACATTAGGAATCAAAATAAGTTAGAGATCATTACCAAACAAATTTTGATCTTGATCTCCTCTAATATAATGGTTGGAGAGGATATTCTTCAAGTCCCTCATAGCCACACGAAGTCATCTGGCCTCTATAGAAAAATTCACACGAAGATTGGTGTAGATCAGGGGCTCGGAGATGCTAGTCTATGAACAATTTCGACAGCTGACCTCGTTCTTCTTCTACAAGCACCTTGGATACTCCAAAATGATAGAAGATGTGGAGGAGAAAGAGAGAAGGAGGAGAAGAGGCTCTAAAAATAAAAAATCTACAAGAGAATTCATCATGGGACATCCAAGAGAGGGGTCCCCTTTTTATAGACTAGGAATTAGAACTTTTCAAGAAAGGATGCCATGAATCAATGCCAAAACTCCTTTTTGACATCCCCAAAAATTCCAAAAAAATCACTAGGAAGTGGAGAAGAAATTAGAGTCTCACATGCCAAAAGATTCTTCAACAAAAATAAAAAAAAAATAATATGGCTCCAATAATATTCTATATATGAAAAATCTCTTTCCTGGTCTGCATCTTATCTCTAATTCAGATCATATTTGAATTAGGCTAGAGATAATATTATGACTCATCAGCTATAGCTGACCATCCTTATTGGATCCTCTCTCATAATGCCAAAAATCATAACCCAAATCTAGTTAGGCATGAAAAAATTGACATGGATCCAGATATGGCGCAAAAGATAAGGATAGAGTCCTAGTTTGACTTGGACTCTTCATTTCTAATTCAATTCTAATCTAAATCAAATTTAGATTGAAACCACTGATAGAAATGAACCTAATCCAATTAGAAAACTAAATATCTCATCAAATTTCTAACCCAATTAAGAATTAACCATGTTTAAACCCTAATCGAATCAGGATCAAATTTTCCTTGTGATCGGGTTTGATCATATCAATCCCAATCTAAGTCAAACTAAATCTAATTCAATTTGACTTGTTCCAAAACTCTTTACTCAATCAAATTGAGTCAATTAGTAATCTAATTACTATTTAATTTTTCAATAAAAAAATATATCTAAAGTTATATTAATTTATATCAAAATAACCTAGCTCTGATACGAGTTGAAGAAAAATTTATGGTAGTACAGTACATACAATTAAAAATTTTTATACAGTAGAAATAATAGATTAAATAATTTAATCTAATTACATATATAAGATCTAATTTTATAAAACCACATCAGGATCTTTTTTATGAAAAATATGTACTTTAAATCTAAAAATAAAAATCACATCGATCTCATCGATGCTGAAATTCTAGATCTAACTATTAGACTACCATAGGAATCAAAAGAAGTTAGAGATCATTGCCAAACAAACTTTGATCTTGATCACTTTTGATACAATAGTTGGAGAGGGAGAGGGTATTTTTTAGGTCACTCATACTCACATGAAGTCATCTGGCCTCTATAGGAAAATCCATGCGAAGACTAACGTAGATCAGGGGCTCGGAGATGCTAGTCTGCGAACAACTTCGACAGTTGACCTCTTTCTTCTTCTACAAGCACCTTGGACACTCTAAAGTGATAGAAGATTTAGAAGAGAAAAAGAGGAGGGAGAGAAGAGGCTCTAGAAATAAAATATCTGCAAGGAAATTGATCATGGGACGTCCAAGAGTGGGGTCCCTTTTTTATAGACTAGAAATTAAGACTTTCTAAGAAAGGATGCCATGAATCAATACCAAAACCCCTTTTTGGCATCCCCAAAAATTTCAAAAAAATTATTAAGACACGGAGAAGAAATTTAGAGTCTCACACATTAAATAATTTCTCAAAAAAAATAAGAAAAAAAATAATATGGCTCTAATAATATACCATATATGAAAAATCTCTTTCCTAGTCTGCATCTTATCTCTAATTCGGATCACATTCGAATTAGGCAAGAAATAATATTATGACTCATCAGCTATAGCTAATCACTTTTATTAGATTCTCTCTCATGGCACCAAGAATTACAATCCGAATCAAATTAGGCATAGAGAAATTGGCATGGATCCAGCTGTGGCGCAAAAGATAAGGATAGAGTCCTAGTCTGACTTGAAGTCTTCATTTCTAATTCAATTCTAATCCAAATCAAATTTGGATTGAAATCACTGATAAAAATAAATTTAATCTAATTAAAAATTTAAATATCTTATCAAATTTTTAATCCAATTAAGAATTAGCTGAGTCCAAACCCTGATCGAATCAAGATCAAATTTTCCTTATAATCAGGTTGGATCATATCAATCCCAATCTGAGTCGAACTGAGTCTAATTCAATTAGAATTATTCCAAAGCTTTTTACTCAATCAAACTAAGTTAATTACTAATCTAATTACTAATTAATTCTCCATAAATAATAAAGTTTCAGTCTCAGTGGGACTCTCTTGAAGAAAACAGATCTAGGGTTTCAGGGTTAGATCTTGAAACTTTTCAAGATCAGACAGCGAAAGACTAAAATAAATCAAAATTTATCTTGTAAAACTAGAAAATTTCTAGATCTAAAATTTTATTACATAATTATTACATAGTATTAAATCAAAAATTAAAATATAAAGAGCAAGAACTACATGTTGATCATGTCAATGTATTTCTATACTACATCTAATATATGTGAAATATAATAGATCAGATCTATTACCTTGCAAGTTAGACATTCTAAATTTGCTTATCCAGGCTTGAGGATGATGTTATAAGTTGCACATGCATCCGGCCTCTAGGAGTCATCCACACGAGCCCACAAATCATGATCAGAAGTCCTGGTCCAGAAAATCAGCACAGTATGCTAGTATTGCGCTGATCCTTCTTCGATGGTCGATCAGATGCCTCCTTTTTTGGATTTGGACTCTTCCAAAGATGAGAAGTAGAAGAAGGAGTTTTAGATGAGATACTCTAAGAAAACTTATAGATGGAGGATGGGAAGAGATGAACCCAGCAACTCTAGAAGAAGATCCTCTTCTTCTTCTCTTTGCTCTAACCCAGACACCTAGTTTTGTGTCTATTAGATCTCTATGCCTCAAGACACTTTCTTATTTATTTTTGGACACCCTAAAGGTCTCTCAATGCTCTATGTTTTATAAAAAATTTATGAAGAAATTCATTTTAAATAGAGAGATATGAAGAGTCCTTGTGTAGGTCAAATACCTTATCAAGAATTATCCAAACAAGGCAAGACAAGGGGCACCCAACTCTTGGGCATCCCCTCCTTCTTTTTCAAACATGGACCACCAGCAAAGGGCACATATTATGTTCTATAAAATCCATAAAAATTTTAAAAAAAATCTGAGTAAAATCAGTACCATAAGGAAAGAGTTTTGATTTCCTAAAACTCTATCTCATAGAATTTGAAATCTAAACTAATTCCTACTTTGACTTGGTCCACAACTACATTCCGTGTAATAGAGAAAGAGAGAAAAGTTTTGGACATGTGTGAAGACCTGAGAGAGAGGATTTTATCACACAAAATAAGAGAGAGTGGGTGTGGTATAAGAGAGAGTGGGCGTGGGGGGCAAAAGTCATGCAAGGTGGAATCCTAGTCTTACAAGGATTCAATCTATGACTTGTTCAAATTTGATTTCTTAAACCAAATTAAACCAAAACCAAATCAACTCAATTAAAATAGATTTTAATCCAATTAAAAACTTAATTTAATCAGATTAAATTAGATTTAAATCTGATTTAATTTTTTAATCAAATTAAAAATTAGGTTGACCCAAGTCCTATTTGAACTAGGACTAGTTTTTCCTTGCACTTGGCTTATCCAATAAACCAATTCGACTTGATCCAATCAAGCCCAAATCAAATCTAATTAAATCATATTTGAATTAGACTTAATCTCAGCCCATTGGCTTAATCAAATTAAGCTAATTAGCAATCAAATTGCTAATCGATCCTCCTGCAACACTTGCACTAGGTTAAATGTCAATCGTATTGATCGTATAACCCTAGAATGATTCTTAATCATTGATCAACCATCCGATCGGATCGTGACCTCTAATGTATGTGACCTCATAGGTTTGAACCTAAGTCAGTAGCATAGAAATATATTTTTGTACCAATCAAAGTGACCATCTAGCAATGGTACCCAATGATCGGATAGGTTGAATGTGTAGAACAACATCCTTAGAATCCATGCGGATATAGTTTTCATATAATTCATCTCTTTGACCAAAATGCTCATAGGATACCTCAGAGTTCAACTGTCAACTCTGATCAGGTTGTCCATATTATATTTTAAAATATCAAATCCATCTGATGGATTATGCTGGCCAAGATTTTGCTAAATTGAAATACAGCGACTCATTCTTCTCCAACTCTTGGAGTGGTTAATCCATCTTGATCACACTCTGACTTTATAAGTATTTGATTGTGCCCAGAAACCTTCCATCACTGAATTAGAAATTTAGTTAGTCCAGTACTAAAGCACAGTGAGTTGCTTGCAAGTCACTGAGTCGATCTCAGGTCTAAGGGATACTTATACCTATATCCCATCAAAGACATTCTCGACAGCAGAATGGTCTGGAGTTGGTCATGTTCAATGATGATGTACCCTTACATCTTACCTGTATGCCATACTAGTGTCTTCATACTCTTTGGTTAAGAGGACAACCAACCCATATGGCCTATAGCGACCTATGCTTGATAGAAGTTGTTGTCCTTATTAACAGCCTATCATTTGGTCATGAACAGTTTTAAGGACTAATCGATAAATCCTCTCTTTATCGAACCTAAATAGTCCTAAGGACTTCATCATAACAACGGAGTTCATTAGAAGATGAAAACTTATGATGAATATATCAAAAATATATTTTATTTATTAACAAATCAATTACAATATAAAGTTGCTTAACTGTCAACAGGTTGATGATTGACTTTTGAGATATATTTCTTAACAACTCCTACTTGTCCTTAAGCCACTCAGCACAGTATCTAATACCCATCTTTGACTTGTGGTTGTCGAACTCCTTTATCGCCAAGGCTTTAGTGAAGGAGTCGGCCAGATTCTTCTTTCTGTCGATCTTCTGAAGGTCGACGTCACCTCGATCCACGATCTCTCGGACCAGGTGGAAGCGGCACAAAATATGCTTCATCTGCTAGTGTGCTTTGGGTTCTTCTGCCTGAGCTATGGCACCAGTGCTGTCACAGTAGAGCAGGATCGGACCATCGAGGGAGGGTGCTACTCCAAGCTCAGTGATGAATTTCTTTAGCCACACAGCTTCCTTCGTAGCAATCGATGCTGCGATGTACTCAGCCTCACAAACAGAGTCTGCCACAATATGCTGCTTAAAACTCTTCCAGCAGATGGCTCCATCATTCAGAGTAAAGATATAACCCGACACGCTTCTGCTGTCATCATAGTGAGATTGAAAGCTGGAGTCTGTGAACCCTACAAGTTTCAGATCTAACTCGCCATAAACCAACCATTGGTCCTTAGTATTTTTCAAATACTTAAGGATGGCTTTAACCACTTTCTAGTGATTTTCTCTAGGATCAGATTGGTATCTTCTCACTACTCCTAGTCAGTATGCCACATCTGATCTTGTACATATCATGACGTACATGATAGATCCCACGACCGAAGTATATGGGACTCTACTTATACACTCTCTCTCTTCAGGAGTTATCGGACAATCCTTCTTAGAGAGAGAAATTTCATGGCCTATCGATAGATAGCCCTTCTTAAAACTCTTCATGCTGAACCTCTTCAACACAGTGTCTATGTATTTGGACTGGGATAATCCAAGAATCTTTTTAGATCTGTCCCTATAGATCTTCATCCCTAGGATGTAGGATGCTTCACCCAAGTCCTTCATGGAGAACTGCGATGACAACCAAACTTTTATTCCCTGTAGTGTGGGTATGTCATTCTCGATTAAGAGAATGTCATCCATATACAAGACAAGGAATACCACAACTGGACCATTTGCCTATTTATAGATGCAGGGCTCTTCTCCATACTTAACGAAGCCATATGTTTTGATCACCTTATCAAAATGCATGTTTCAACTTCGAGAAACTTGCTTCAATTCATAAATGGATCTCTGAAGCTTGCACACCTTGGACTCATCTGTGGATGTAAACCCCTCAGGTTGTATCATATATGCCTCTTTGGTCAGCTCTCAAGTCAGGAAAGCTGTCTTTACATCCATCTACCAGATCTCATAATCCAGATGGACAGCTATTGTAAGCATTATCCGAATGGATTTAAGCATTGCCATATGGGAGAACGTCTCGTCATAATCAATACCATAACATTGACGATACCCCTTGATAACTAGATGGGCTTTATAGGTCTCCACCTTTCCGTTTGCGCCCCTCTTCCTTTTGAACACCCATTTACACCTAATGGGTTTAACCCCTTCAAGTGGGTCAACCAATGTCCATGCATCGTTGACCTTCATGGACTCCATTTCGGATTTCATGGCTTCAAGCCATTTCTCGAAATCAGGTCTGTGCATTGCATCCATATAGGTGATCGGATCTTCATCGTTATCATCGAGTTTGATGGGATCACCGTCCCGGACCAAAAAATCATAGTATCTGTCCGACTGACATGGTACTCTACCAGATCACCTTTATGGTACAGGTACATTGGGCTCTGGATCTTATCCAATCAAATCCAACTCAGGTTCAGCTATTGGTGTCGGTCCTTCTACCTGTGAAACTTCATCAAGTTCAACCTTAGAGGCAATGGTTCCTTCACCAAGGAACTCTTTTTCTAAAAAAATTGTCTTAAGGCTGACGAACACATTCTGTTCATCAGCATGGTAGAAAAAATATCCTTTGGTCTCTTTGGGGTACCCTATGAATGTGTATTTGTCAGACTTAGGTCAAAGTTTATCTGTTACTAACCGTTTGACATAGACCGAAAACCCCTAGACCCTAAGGTCTGAAAGTGCTGGCTTACGCCCTATCCATATCTCATATGGAGTCTTAATTACAGACTTACTTCAAACCCTATTTAACAGATAATAGGTCGATTCAAGTGCATTTTTCTAGAAGGATATCGACAAGCTGGCAAAACCCATCATGAATCGGACCATGTCTAACAGAGTCTGATTTCTCCTTTCAGACACACCATTATGCTGTGGTATTTTTGGAGGAGTCTATTGAGAGAGAATCCCATTCTCTCCTAGATATGTGAGAAACTCACCAGAAAGGTATTCCCCTCCTTGGTTAGATTGAAGTGTTTTAATACTCTTCTCAGTGTATTTTTCTACTTAATTTTGGAATCGTTTGAACATTTCAAATGAATCCGACTTATATTTAATCAGATAGACATATCCATATCTGGATAAATCATCTGTGAAAGTGATGAAGTAAGAGTATCCACCTCTAACACTTGTGCTCATAGGCCCGCATACATCAGTATGTACTAGGCCCAAGAGCTCAGTAGCTCTCTCACCTATTTCAGTAAAAGGTGACTTAGTCATTTTACCAAAAAGATAGGATTCACAGGTTGGAAGTGATTCACAATCATTGACTTCGAAGATTTTCTCTTGAGTCAACCTGTTTATCCTGTTCTTGTTTATATGACCTAGCCTACAGTGCCATAAGTAGATATCTGATACACTATGTAATCTAGGATGCTTGCCAGTGGAATAGACTACGTTAACAGGTTGTGATAACATATACACACCATTGTTCAAATGTCCACAAAAAATAGTAACACCATTTATAATGATATTACAAACTTGTTTCTTTATTGAAATTTCATAATCATTTTTGGCCAGAAGGCCTATAGAAATAACATTTAAAAAAAAACTAGGATAGAAATGACAATTGTTGGGTATAAAATACCCACGGCCGAAGTTCTCAGCGGGATTAACCCTTGCGGGCTCCGTCCACAACTCCGAGGGGGACTCCGCCCGGACTCCTACGGGAGCTGGACTCCGCCCACAACTCCAACCTCAAGGAGGACTCCACCCGGACTCCTATGGGAGCCGGGCTCCATCGCCAACTTCAACTACCGGTAAGCTCCGTCCGGACTCCTACGGGAGCCGGACTTCGCACCTGACTTTAATTGCAAGAGGACTCCGCCCGGACTCCTACGGGAGCCGGGCTCCGCCCACAACTTCAGCTTCGAGAGGACTCCGCCCGGACTCCTACGGGAGCCGGGCTCCGCCCACAACTCCAACCTCAAGGAGGACTCCGCCCGGACTCCTACGGGAGCCGGGCTCCGTCGCCAACTTCAACTATCGGTAAGCTCCGTCCGGACTCCTACGGGAGCCGGACTTCGCACCTGACTTTAATTGCAGGAGGACTCCGCCCGGACTCCTATGGGAGCCGGGCTCCGCCCGGACTCCTACGGGAGCCGGGCTCCGCCCACAACTTCAGCTCCAAGAGGACTCCGCCCGGACTCCTACAGGAGTCGGGCTCCGCCCACAACTCCAACCTCAAGGAGGACTCCGCCCGGACTCCTACGAGAGCCAGGCTCCGTCACCAACTTCAACTGCCGGCAAGCTCCGTCCGGACTTCTACGGGAGCCGGACTTCGCACCCGACTTCAACCGCAAGGGAGACTCCGCCCGGACTCCTACGGGAGCCGGGCTCCGCCCAAGACTTCAACCGCAAGGTGGACTCCGCCCGAACTCCGATGGGAGCCGGGCTCCGTCGCCAACTTCAACTACCGGTAAGCTCCGTCCGGACTCCTACGGGAGCCGGACTTCGCACCTGACTTTAATTGCAGGAGGACTCCGCCCGAACTCCTACGGGAGCCGGGCTCCGCCCACAACTTCAACTCTGAGAGGACTCCGCCCGGACTCCTACGGGAGCCGGGCTCCGCCCACAACTCCAACCTCAAGGAGGACTCCGCCCGGACTCCGACGGGAGCCGGGCTCTATCGCCAACTTCAACTACTGGTAAGCTCCGTCCGGACTCCTACGAGAGCCGGACTTCGCACCTGACTTTAATTGCAGGAGGACTCCGCCCGGACTCCAATGGGAGCCGGGCTCCGCCCACAACTTCAACTCCGAGAGGACTCCGCCCGGACTCCTACGGGAGCCGGGCTCCGCCCACAACTCCAACCTCAAGGAGGACTCCGCCCGGACTCCGACGGGAGCCGAGCTCCGTCGCCAACTTCAACTACTGGTAAGCTCCGTCCGAACTCCTACGGGAGCCGGACTTCACACCTGACTTTAATTACAGGAGGACTCCGCCCGGACTCCTACGGGAGCCGGGCTCCGCCCACAACTTCAACTCCGAGAGGACTCCGCCCGGACTCCTACGGGAGCCGGGCTCGGCCCACAACTCCAACCTCAAGGAGGACTCCGCCCGGACTCCTACGGGAGCCGGGCTCCGTCGCCAACATCAACTGCCGGTAAGACTCCGTCCGGACTCCTACGGTAGCCGGACTTTGAACCTGACTTTAATTGCAGGGGACTCCACCCGGACTCCTACGGGAGCCGGGCTCCGCCCACGACTTCAACCACAAGGAGGACTCTGCCCGGACTCCTACGGGAGCCGGGCTCCGTCGCCAACTTCAACGGTCGGTAAGCTCCATCCGGACTCCTACGGGAGTCAGACTTTGCACCCAACTTTAATTGCAGGGGACTACGCCCGGACTCCTACGGGAGCCAGGCTCCACCCACGACTTCAACCGCAAGGGGGACTCCGCCCAGACTCCTACGGGAGCCGGGCTCCGTCGCCAGCTCCGACCGCTGTCGAACTTCAGCCGACGGATCTGCACTCCCAGGTGCGACACAGCAACCACCGCGATCCTGCTCCACTTCCTGCGGTAGATTCCGTGCAGCTCCATCATTCCCTGACAGACCGCTATAACAGCCACGACTCTGCTCCACCTTCTACGATGGATCCCGTGCGGCTCCACTATTCCCTGGCAGACCGCTATGATGCTCACGATCCTGCTCCACCTTCTGTAATGGATACTGCGCGATTCTCCCATCCTCCGGCGAGTCGCGACAACGGATGCCGCTCCACTCCCTACGGCAGACTCCACGTGGCGCGCTACAGTGAGGGCCACGGGTCCACTCCACTACTCCTCGCAATAAATTCCTCCTGACCGTGGGCCGCCCACTACTAGACGGTTATGAACGTCGCTATCAATCTGTTGCCCCCTCCATCTATAAAAGGAAAACCCCAGATACGTTATTCTATAAGCTCTCATTTTTAACTAAAAATTCTGCTAAATTCTCCATTCGAGCACTCCATTCTTGTTGAGGCAGAGAACTGACTTGAGCATCGGAGGGTCTTGCCGGAGCAACCCCACCTCCGGTTTAGACTTCCTTTGCAGGTCCCAGCGGCGACCGCGACTCCCTCGACTCCAGCTTCTCCGGTGCAAGCGGATTTTTGCACCAACAGGATTGGCGCTAGAGGAAGGGGCTGAACCTTCGCAGTACCCTTGTCCTTAAAGGAGCGCTCAACGGGACCGCCCCCGGGCATCTCTTCCGGCATCCCCTCCCCCCTCCTTTCTCCACTTGGTCCTTGCTTGATGCCTCCCCGCAAGGCATCCACACGACGGTCCACGGCCTCCGCGGCCAGATCTCAGGCTCCGGCCTCCCCTCCTGTTTCTCAACCCCCTCCTCCTCCTCCGACGGTGGCGGTCGGTGTGGAGCAGTTTGACCTGCTGGCACAGCAGGTCAGAGGCCTCACAGAAGCTATTCAGGCTATGCAGCAGCAGCAGCCGCAGGCATCAGTACGCCTGGAAAGGGTGTCCCCGGAACATCAGAATCCGACGGCAGGGCGGGCCACCTGGGCCAGCCGCCCCATCCTTCCTGGGAAAACGAACCCGAGGGTGGAGAGCCCTCAATCGGACCACGACTCCACCCCTGGAAGATCCCTGCCCTCATTCTGCCAGAGGACCCTCGAGACTCGAAGTCGGGAGGACTTCCTGGACCGGAGACTCCAGGAGATGAACCGGCGGATCAAAGAATTCCGCCATGCTCCCCCCGCTTATGGTGAGGATATTTGTACTGACCCTCCCTTCTCTCAAATGATCATGCAGGAACCGATCCCGCCAAACTTCAAGCTCCCCCAGTTCGAAAGCTACGACGGGACTTCAGACCCGGTTGATCATCTGGAAGCCTTCCGGATGATGATGCTGCTTCACGGCGCTCCCGACGCCATTCTATGTCGGGCCTTCCCATCCACCTTGAAGGAAGCGGCGAGAAACTGGTACTCGGCTTTGAAATCGGGTACCATCTTTTTCTTCGATCAAATGAGCCACCAATTTGTGGCCCATTTTGTCAGCAGCTGGCACCCCCGAACGGGTTTGGAGTCCCTCATCAACATCAAGCAGAGGGAAGGGGAGTCCATTCAGCCCTACATCAACCGTTTTAATGTCGCGGCGCTGGAGGTCCGAAATTTGGACCAATCAGTCGCAATGGCCGCTCTGAAGGGCGGCCTTCAGAAGAATGACCTTTTGTTCTCTCTGGAGAAAAAGTACCCCAGGGATTTTGCTGATTTGTTGGCTCAGGCTGAAGGATATGCCCGAGCAGAAGAAGCCTTCAAAATGAAGGATGAAGAGACAGCGAGGAAGCGGCAGGTGGGAGACTCGAGTAAGCCCGCAATCGAAAAAAGGACAAGAGAAGCCTGGCCGCATTCTCGATCCCCTCCTGGGCACAAGCGTGCCCATACTCCACCCCGGGTGCGCAGGCAGAGAAGTCTGGATTGCAGGGTTCGGTGGGGTTCTCCACCGGAGAGATTCCGCAACTATGCCCCCTTCAATGCCTCGAAGGCCCAGGTACTGATGGTGGTCAGGGAGCAGCTCCCTAGGTCGGAGAGGATGCGCACACACCCCAGGAAGCGCAACCCCAACAAGTTCTGTCTCTACCACCACGACCACGGCCACGACACGGAGGAATGCATCCAGCTCCGAGACGAGATCGAGGAGCTCATCCGGGGAGGTCGACTCGACAGGTTCATCCGACGCAAGCCTGAGGGTAGAGGAGATCGGCCAAGGGCCCTTCCCCAACCTGAACCGCCAAGAAGAGAGGAGCAACCCAGGGATCGGCCTCCCATCGGGACCATCAACTCCATCACCGGAGGGCCTCAAGGAGGAGCAGACCTCCCGCAACCATGGAACTCGGGAAACCTGTAAATGTATCACTTACGATTTCACCTTGAATCTAAATTCCTTTCTACTTGACATGCTCTTCCCATTTGGCATGGATTTGTCACGACTGGGTATAACCCCTTTAAACACCTAAAACAAAGTTATGTTAGGAACGGAGGGAGAACCTCATCCTAACATACCTAAAATGAAAGTCCGATTATCTCGAGATCGGATTGGGGGAGAGACCTTACAGCGCCCTAATGTGCCCCCACAGCCATGTCAGGAACAGGAGGAGGACCTCATCCTGACATGAGCAAAGTCAAAGGCCCGATTCTTTTAGACCGGATGGGGGGAGAGGCCTTACAGCGCCCTAATGTGCCCCCACAGCCATGTCAGGAACAGGAGGAGGACCTCGTCCTGACATGAGCAAAGTCAAAGGCCCGGTTTTTTTAGACCGAATGGGGGGAGAGGCCTTACAGCGCCCTAATGTGCCCCCACAGCCATGTCAGGAACAGGAGGAGCACCTCGTCCTGACATGAGCAAAGTCAAAGGTCTGGTTCTTTTAGACCGGATGGGGGGAGAGGCCTTACAGTGCCTTAATGTGCCCCCACAGCCATGTCCGGAATAGGAGGAGGACCTCGTCCTGACATGAGCAAAGTCAAAGGCCCGATTCTTTTAGATCGGATGGGGGGAGAGGCCTTACAGTGCCCTAACGTGCCCCCACGATCATGTCGGAAATAGAAGGAGAACCTCGCCCTGACTTGAGCAAAGTCGAAGGCCTGGACTCCTATGGGAGCCGGGCTCCGTCTGCGACTTCTGCAGCAAGGAAGACTACGCCCGAACTCCTATAGGAGCCGGGCTCCGTCCGCGACTTCTGCAGCAAGGAAGACTACGCCCGGACTCCTACGGGAGCCGGGCTCCACCCATGACTTCTGCAGCAAGGAAGACTCCGCCCGCCCTGGCAATGGCCCTTACGTGCCCCCACGGGAACGGGAGGAGAACCTCATCCTGACGGTGACGAAACCCGACCGCCCAACAAGATCGGATGAAGGGAAAAAGCCCCTCAGCGGCACCTCCACGCTCCTATGCAACCCCACAAAAAGTGAGGGGAGGGCCCTCACTCTGAGAAGAGGAGGAAAATTAAAAAGGAAGGGTGACGAGCTACGACGAAAATAGATGAAGGATGAACCACACCAAAGACCTAAAGAATCTCATCCCAACAAAGACGGGGAGTCCCTACCAAACATCCCCGGCCTCTAAGAAGACTCCCGACACAGGTCAAGAAGACAGCGACATCCCCGAAGTAATGCGGAGTCCGGACCGCCAAGCTCGGGCTTGCGGCCATGTACGATGAGGAAGGCAAGCTAACGCATCAACAACTGGATGCCTCCCAACGATGTCAACATCAGACAAGTCGAACGACAAGAAAAGTTCGGCAGACGACAATCTAATACAACGTGCGGACGAGGTAACACAAAACACCCTTTTCATTCCATTTTTTAAATGCACACTACAAAGCCCGGAAGGCCAAGAAAAGAAAAGCAAAATGACAAAAGCGGGACGAAACAACAAAAAGAAAAGTATATACATGAAAAGACAAAAGAACGAAAAGAGCTCTAAGGAGGCTCTGCTCCCTCCGACCTAGAGTTATCTGCTCCACCCCTCATCCAGGACTGCCTTAGATTCTCAATCTCTTCTTCTAGCTCCCCCCTTCTCTGCAGTGCATCCTGGAGTGCCCGATGAAGTCGCTGGCTCTCGGCCTCCGCCTCTCGATGTCTCTTCCTCAAGACCTCGAATTCTGCCTCTGCGTCCGCGACGGCCCGCTGCTCGTATGCCAGTTGGATCTTCAGTTGTTGCAGCTCGGCTGTCTTTTCCCCGAGGGCGATAGAAATCCCTTCAACGGTTCCTCTTAGGGACTGGAGCTCATCAGAATCCCGGGCGGAAGTAAGCTGAGCCCTGTTAGCCAGCTGCCTCTGGAGACGGGCGACTTCGTCGGTCGCTGCCCTGAGTCTCCCTTTATATTCCTCTACCTGCCTGCGCCAGCTGGCCCGATGCACGTCGTGGCTCACCTCGGCATCCTGAAGCTGCCGCTGAAGGTCAGAGACCTTCTTCGACCACTCCTGGTCGCCGTCGGCCCGAGCCAAGAGCCGGGACAAACTTCCTCCCAGCTGGCCGATCTTCCCCATCGCAACCGATAGTTCCACCTTGAGGGCGCTAATCTTGGCGGCCTGAGCCCAAATTCGATCGCTGGCGCTCTTCTTGCATTCCACGAGCTCCTTCGCGAAATCCGCCTTCCTCCGGCTATACTCCATGATTCCCTTCACATGGAGATTCCGAAAGTGGGTGGCCTCCGCGATGGCTTCAGAATGACCTTCTCTCAATCTGCGAAGCTCGCCTTCCATCTTCTTTGATTTCTTTGTCAAGTGAAGGACTTCCTTCTTCAGCTGCTGGATCGTCAACTTCAGCGGGATCCCCAGGGGCAGGGGAAGTGCTTCTACAGGACACTACCATCAGAAGGCAAAAGCGTCAAAACATGACTCATCGCAGGAAGAAAAGTAGAGAGAAGAAGGGGAGGGAGGAGAAGCCATCCATGACAAGAAATTCAACTTTATTGATTGGATGATTCTTGAAGACAAAAAAAAGGAAAAGGTCGGAGGTCTCAGACCTCAGGGGCGGGGGTTGGAGAACTCGGCGTCCCCGGTAAGGGGCCTACGATAGCAGTGGTGGCTGGCGAGGGACCGGCCTCGTCTTCGGACTCCTCGCCTAGGAAGCTGAGGTCGAGCTCCAAAAATTTTTTGGCCACCTTCTCTTGGCAGAGCTCGAACCCCTTGATGAATGCCTCCTGGCCGAATTGGACATTCATGTCCCTCATCTCCGCGGAGGTCTTGAATTCCTCTACCGCAAGGACTCTAGCCTCCGAGATCAGGATCGAAATCTGCTCAGCCAAGTTGGCGACCTCGGCCTCCGCCTTTCTCGCCGACTCCTCCAAGGTCTGCCTCTCCTCCTCCCGGGCTTGTTTCTCTCTTTCCAGGGCCTCTTGGAGGGCGACTACTTCAGCCGTCTTTTCTTGGAGGCGAGCGACCTCGGCCCGACAGCGCTCCTCCACCTGGACGATGTCCCTCCTCGCATGGTTCGTTGCCTCGATATTGGTGAGGAGCTGATGCCCGATCTGCAAGGGCAGCTAGAGGATCAGAACAAGGGCCGAATAGCCAGGCAAATGAAGATTTGCTTTCCTCAAGGAAGGACCCCAAAGAGTCCCAGGCCCGCTGCTCAGAATCGATGCAGTCGATCCTCTCGACGACGTCGGGCAGAATGCAGCCGTCGATCAACCGCCTGATCAAGTCCCTGTCATTGAAGGGATTCTCCGGCCCCTCTTCGGAGCAGAGGGACTCGTCAGCAGCAGTTCGACGGCTACTCACCCTGCGGGCCACTGACTTCCTTCTCTTCCCCCTCTCGACTACGGGTGCCTCCATGGAGCGGACCCCCGAAATAGGGGCCCCAGTCGGCGGACTCCTCGAGGAGGTCCGGGGAGCCGTTGCCTTGGCATCCGAGGGAATGTCAATCGCTGGAGCTGCCTGGGCGGGTGTGGCCAAGCTCGACTCCTCTGCCCTGGCCCTCTTCACTGATCCGGAGGTCGCGACACCCTTCCTTTTGTGGGCCCTGAGGCCCCTGGCAAGCATCCGCACTGCTTCGGCGTCCATTCCTTAAAAAAAAAAAAAAAAAAAAAAAAAGAGAGAGAAAGAAAAAGAAGCAGACCAATCAATCAAGAGTCAAAAAAAAAAAAGAAGAGAGAAAGAGAAGAAAAGAAGAAAGAGAGGAGAAAAAGAGAGAGAAGGAAGAAGAGTGAAAAAAGAGAAAGAAAAAGAAGAAGGGCAGAAGAAAAGAAGATAAGGGAAAGGATGAAGTACTCACAGGATCCTGGGGGTTCAGGCCAATGTTGAACAGAAATTGCTCCCTCAGAAGATTGGGAAGGAAAGGAGCGGAATAGGCAAGAAGCTTTCGGGCAGCCTGGAGGTCATCCTCCCACAGGCTGGGGGCCCGGCGGACAGAATCCCTTAGAGAGCCCCAAGGGGGCAGGCCCAGCCTCAGGGTCGGGCAGTGGACGAAGAGGTATTTTCCCTTCCAATTGTGGATTGAAGAAGGCGCACCTTTCAGCAACCCCTTCTTGCTGAACTGAGGAGAGAAGTACCACCAGTCCTTCGTCGAAGGATGGCGCTTGAAAGTATAGAAGTGCCTAAACAGGGAGAGGGACGGCTGGACCTCGACTACGTGGCAAAGGGAGAGAAATCCTATCAAATATCTAAAAGAATTCAGGGCCACAGAAGTCAAGGAGATGTCTAAGAAGCGGAAGAGGGCGACAACAAAGGATGGAAGCGGAAGCCGGAGTCCGGCATGGAACGCCTCCTGATACAGGCAAAAATGATCGGGTGGGGGAGTGCTAGCCCGGTCAGAAGGGCCAGGCAGCTCCAGATTGTACTCTGGAGGAACTCCATACTGAACCCTTATCAGAAGGAGTTCCTCCGGAGTCAGAGAACATGGAATGGCGCAAGATGCAAAAATCGGGCAGAGCCCAGCCCCAGACGCAGGTTCGCCTACAGAGCAAGGGACCTGGGGGTTTGAGGCGGAAGAACTCCCGGAACCACAGGGAGCAGAAGAGCCGGACGATATTTCGAATAGCTTCGAATGAGGGCTCTAAAGATCCCGAAGAAGACGGACAGGATGAGGGGCGAGAGATCATAGGAAACTAACTCAGAGGAATACAAAAAATAAGGGCAAAGAAGAGGTCTCTAAGCGGGGGGAAGAGAGATGAAGGTGCTGGAACTAACCTAGATCGCTCTGAGGGATGCAGAGGGACGAAGACAGGGACGACTTGAAGGGCGCCTATGGCCCGAGAAGACACCAACTGAAACAGGGCTCTCAAAGGGAGGGCAGACACTGATAGAACTCTGGAACGGAATAGGGCCCCTAAAGGTGGAAGGATGGGTTTAAATAGACCCTGGGATTCGGCGCCATAATGATCACGAATCCCCCCAGGCCAGCCCACGCCCGACACGCGTCCCACTCCCCCGGCAGGCGGCTAAAAGTGACTGATGGATTGGCAGAGTCATTATGGCGCCGTGTCTGGGCCAGTGTACCGACGGGAATTTCGAAGGGTTCCTTCGTATCGCCCCGATTCGAAAAGACTCTAGCACACGCACATTTAATGCCAAAATATCTGGGAGCGATCGTGCGCAGGATTCGAGGGGATGACTTTGGCTGCGCCAATCTCTCTGTACTTCCTTCGCTCGAAATTCGAACTCGGAAGTAGGGAGACTGGTGTTGGGTATAAAATACCCACGGCCGAAGTTCTCGGCGGGATTAACCCTTGCGGGCTCCGTCCACAACTCCGAGGGGGACTCCGTCCGGACTCCTACAGGAGCCGGGCTCCGCCCACAACTCCAACCTCAAGGAGGACTCTGCCCGGACTCCTACGGGAGCCGGGCTCCATCGCCAACTTCAACTACCAGTAAGCTCCGTCCGGACTCCTACGGGAGCCGGACTTCTCACCTGACTTTAATTGCAGGAGGACTCTGCCCGGACTCCTACGGGAGCCGGGCTCCACCCACAACTTCAACTCCGAGAGGACTCCGCCCGGACTCCTACGGGAGCCGGGCTCCGCCCACAACTCCAACCTCAAGAAGAACTCCGCCCGGACTCCTACGGGAGCCGAGCTCCGTCGCCAACTTCAACTACCGGTAAGCTCCGTCCGGACTCCTACGGGAGCCGGACTTTGCACCTGACTTTAATTGCAGGAGGACTCCGCCCGGACTCCTACGGGAGCTGGGCTCCGCCCATAACTTCAGCTCTGAGAGGACTCCGCCCATAACTTCAGCTCTGAGAGGACTCCGCCCGGACTCCTACGGGAGCCGGGCTCCGCCCACAACTCCAACCTCAAGGAGGACTCCGCCCAGACTCCTACGAAAGCCAGGCTCCGTCACCAACTTCAACTGCCGGCAAGCTCCGTCCGGACTTCTACGGGAGCCAGACTTCGCACCCGACTTCAACCGCACGGGGGACTCCGCCCGGACTCCTACGGGAGCCGGGCTCCGCCCATGACTTCAACCGCAAGGAGGACTCCGCCCGGACTCCGATGGGAGTCGGGCTCCGTCGCCAACTTCAACTACCGGTAAGCTCCGTCCAGACTCCTACGGGAGCCGGACTTCGCACCTGACTTTAATTGCAGGAGGACTCCGCCCGGACTCCTATGGGAGCCGGGCTCCGCCCACAACTTCAACTCCGAGAGGACTCCGCCCAGACTCCTACGGGAGCCGGGCTCCGCCCACAACTCCAACCTCAAGAAGGACTCCGCCCGGACTCCGACGGGAGCCGGGCTCCGTCGCCAACTTCAACTACCGGTAAGCTCCGTCCGGACTCCTACGGGAGCCAGACTTCGCACCTGACTTTAATTGCAGGAGGACTCCACCCGAACTCCTACGGGAGCCGGGCTCCGCCCACAACTTCAACTCCGAGAGGACTCCGCCCGGACTCCTACGGGAGCTGGGCTCCGCCCACAACTCCAACCTCAAGGAGGACTCCGCCCGGACTCCGACGGGAGCCGGGCTCCGTCGCCAACTTCAACTACCGGTAAGCTCCATCCGGACTCCTACGGGAGCCGGACTTCGCACCTGATTTTAATTGCAGGAGGACTCCGCCCGGACTCCTACGGGAGCCAGGCTCCGCCCACAACTTCAACTCCGAGAGGACTCCGCCCGGACTCCTACGGGAGCCGGGCTCCGCCCACAACTCCAACCTCAAGGAGGACTCCGCCCGGACTCCTACGAGAGCCGGGATCCGTCGCCAACATCAATTGCCGGTAAGACTCCATCCGGACTCCTACGGTAGCCGGACTTTGCACCTGACTTTAATTACAGGGGACTCCGCCCGGACTCCTACGGGAGCCGGGCTCCGTCCATGACTTCAACCGCAAGGAGGACTCCGCCCGGACTCCTACGGGAGCCGGGCTCCGTCACCAACTTCAACGGCTGGTAAGCTCCGTCCGGACTCCTACAAGAGCCAGACTTTGCACCCGACTTTAATTGCAGGGGACTCCGCACGGACTCCTACGGGAGCCGGGCTCTGCCCACGACTTCAACCGCAAGGGGGACTCCACCCGGACTCCTACGGGAGCCGGACTCCGTCGCCAGCTCCGACCGCTGTCGAACTTCAACCGACGGATCTGCACTCCCAGGCGCGACACAGCAACCTCCGCGATCCTGCTCTACTTCCTGCGGTGGATTCCGCGCAGCTCCATCATTCCCTGACAGACCGCTATAACAGCCACGACTCTACTCCACCTTCTGCGATGGATCCCACGTGGCTCCACTGTTCCCTGGCAGACCGCTATGATGCCCACGATCCTGCTCCACCTTCTGTAATGGATACTGCGCGATTCTCCCATCCTCCGACGAGTCACGACAACGGACGCCGCTCCACTCTCTACGGCAGACTCCACGTGGCACGCTACAGTGAGGGCCACGGGTCCACTCCTCTACTCCTCGCAACAAATTCCTCCTGACCATGGGCCGCCCACTACTAGACGGTTATGAACGTCACTATCAATCTGTTTCCCCCTCCGTCTATAAAAGGAAAACCCCAGATACGTTATTCTATAAGCTCTCATTTTTACCTAAAAACTCTGATAAATTCTCCGTTCGAGCACTCCATTCTTGTTGAGACAGAGAACTGACTTGAGCGTCGGAGGGTCTTGCCGGAGCAACCCCACCTCCGGTTTAGACTTCCTTTGCAGGTCCCGACGGCGATCGCGACTCCCTTGACTCCAGCTTCTCCAGCGCAAGCGGATTTTTGCACCAACAACAATCATTAAGAACAACGGTATGGGACTCAAATACAAGTTTCAAGATTCCTAATGTTAGAACTGAAACTGATCTTCCATCTCCAACGTTCAGGAATCTCTCACCTTGCTCGAATCTCCTACTGACCTGCAACCCCTGCAACGAATTACAAATATGGTAAAGGCTACCGGTATCCAATTCCTAGTCAGTTATATCACAAATAGAGAAATTGCAAGGAGTTATCGTATAAATACCTTGTCCAGTAATAGCTTGCTTCTTTCTCTACCTGTTCGGATCCTGGAAGGCAATGTACTAAGAACAGTTCCTCTTCCAGTGCCTCTGCTTCTTGCAAAAGAAGCATTCAGCTTGACACTTATCGGGCTTGATCTTTCTGGTCTAGCCCTGCACTAATGTACCAGCCTGAACTTGCACCTTCTTCTTCCCTTTCTTAAAGAATCAAGAACCAGAAGATGAACCTCCCGACTCCTTGTGGAGTTGGTGATCCTTCTCAAAGTTCTGAAGCAGTCCCAGTAACCCATGGTAGTTTACTTCAGGCTTTGTCATTCTACAATGAGTGAGGAATGGGAGATAATACTTGGGCAACAAGTTCAGTATTGCATCTATCCCAAGCTGCTTATGCAAAGGAAAGTCGAGCTGCTCAAATGCTCCATCAGCTCGATCATGTACAATACATGATCAGTGATAGAGGCACCATCCTGTATTTTAACGTTGAAGATGGCACAACTAGTCTTGTGCCTCTTCACGTCATCGGGTGTACCAAAGGCATCCTCCAACACTTGAAGCATGTTCTTTGGTTGAGTCATCTCAAATCTGTGACTGAACTCATCACTCATGGCAGCCAACATGATGCAGCGCATCGTGGTCCAGTCACTGAGCCACTTCTGGTAAGTGTCTCTGACTATTTCATGTGCATTAGCAGCTGGCTCCTCAGGTACAGGATCCATTATCACATATAGGATCCGTTCATGCTCCAGGACTATCTTCAACTTTCGGTACCAGCTATCGAAGTTGGATCCCACCAATTTATCATTGTCCAACAATGATCGGAGCGAAGTGGCCTTATCTGCACAAAGAAAAACCATAACATAATTAGTAATTGATTCATTAAATCTAAAGATTTGGACTTTAATCAAAAGATTTCTCCCACTATTTTATTTGAATTGGTAGCCTTTACCTCCAATTTGGTTCTCGTTAAAGACATTTGGTTCTCGTTAAAGATATGGACTTGACCAACTACAATTATTGTAATTGATCTAGAGAATCCTTGACCTAATCTAAGACAATAATTGATTAAATTTAGTCAATTCTCTAATTAAGTCCATCTTTAACCTAACCTTAGGTCTAACCCAATTAATAGACCTAATTCCCACTAACCCATTAACCCAATGTGTTATGATTTGTGTCTTAGGTTCTTCAATTCACAATCCTAGAACTTAATCAAACAACTTCTTAATTCTCAATTAAGGTTTGGGCTGAGGGTTGGGGTTCGACTTTTTGAAAATAATTTTCATGTTTGTAAAATATTTTTACAACATGGTTCTACCAACCAAGTTGCATGTTTGATTCATAATCAGAATGCAAGTGAAATAAGCTTAAAACTACTTTAGATCTAATCTAAATAGGTTCATGTAATTGAAACAATTTCAATTTTAAACTGTGCAAATTTTCCAGATAAATATGTTGGGAAATGTGTCCCAAAAAGCCAATCGTCAAGCTGTTGATGGTTGAGCAACCAAGTATTGTAATTGATTTGTTAATAAATAAAATATATTTGGCATTTTCATCATAAGCTTTCATCTTCTAATGAACTCCGTTGTTATGATGAAGTCCTTAGGACTATTTAGATTTGATAAAAAGAGGATCTATCGATTAGTCCTTAAAACTGTTCACGACCAAATGATAGGCTGTTAATAAGGACAACAGCTTCTATCGAGCATAGGTCGCTGTAGGCCATATGGGTTGGTTGTCCTCTTAACCAAAGAGTGTGGAGATATTGGTATGGCATACAGGTGAGATGTAAGGGTACATCATCATTGAACGTGACCAACTCCAGAGCATTCTGCTGTCGAGAATGTCTCTGATGGGATATAGGTATAAGTGTCCCTTAGACTTGAGATCGCCTCAGTGACTTGCAAGCAACTCACTGTGCTTTGGTACTGGACTAACTGAATTTCTAATTTAGGGACGGAAGGCTTCTGGGCACAGTCAAGTACTTGCAAAGTCAGAGTGTGATCGAGATGGGATTGACCACTCCAAGAGTTGGAGAAGAATGAGTCGCTGTATTTCAATTTAGCAAAACCTTGGCCAGGGTAATCCATCAGATGGATTTGATATTTTGAAATACAATGTGGACAACCTGATCAGAGTTGACAGTTGAGCTCTGGGGTGTCCTATGATAATTTTGGTCAAGGGGATGAATTATATGAAAACTATATCCGCATGGGTTCTAAGGATGTTGTTCTACACATTCGACCTATCCGGTCGTCGGGTACCATTGCTAGATGGTCACTTCGATTGGTACAAAAATTTATTTCTGTACTACTGACTTAGGTTCGGACCTATGAGGTCACACACATTAGAGTTCATGATCCGATCAGATGGTTGATCAATGATTAAGAATCATTCTAGGGTTAAATGATCAATACGATTGACATTTAACCCAGTGCAAGTGTTGCAGGAGGATCGATTAGCAATTCGATTGCTAATTGGCTTAATTTGATTAAGCCAATGGGCTGAGATTAAGTTTAATTAAATATAATTTAATTAGATTTAGTTTGGGCTTGATTGGATCAAGTCCAATTGGTTTATTGGATAAGCCAAGTGCAAGGAAAAACTAGTCCTAGTTCAACTAGGACTTGGGTCAATCTAATTTCTAATTTGATTAAAAAATTAAATCAGATTTAAATCTAATTTAATCTGATTAAATTAGATTCTTAATTGGGTTAAGACCTATTTTAATTGGGTTGATCTAATTTTGATTTGATTTGGTTTGGGAAACCAAATTAAAACAAGTCATAAGATAGAATCCTAGTAAGACTAGGATTCCACCTTGCGCCACATAATCCTTCTCCATGCCCTCTCTCTTATTCAACGCCAATATCCACTTATTTTATGCAACAAAAGCCCTCTCCCAGATCTCTCCCACGTTCACAAAAGGTCTCCTCTCTTCTTTCTTACATGGAAGGTGGTTTGGATCAAATCTAAAAGGAATAAGTTTGGATTTCAAATTCTATGAGATAGAGTTTTAGAAATCCAAAACTCTTTCAATTTTGCACCGAATTTATCCAATTTTTTTTTTAAATTTTTATGGCTTTTAGGGTATAAATTCTGCATCCTTTTTTGGTGATCCATGTATGAAAATATGAAGAAGGTGCTCAAGAGTTGGGCATCCCTTAACTTGCCATGTTTGGATAAGCCTTGACTAGGTATTTGACCTAGACAAGGACTCTATCATATCTCTCTATATAAGATGAGTTTCTTTGTAAAATTTTAGGTAAAGTTAGATATTTGAGAGAAATTTGTGCCATTCAAAAATTAGAGAGAAATACCTTTGGGTCGTGGAGATATAAAAGATGCAAGTTTGGGTGTCTAGAGAGAAAAACGTGAAGAAGAAGAGGGTCTTCTTCTAGGGTTTTTGTTTTCATATCTTTCCTCCCTCCATCTTGAGTTTCCTGAGAGTGTCTCAGATCTGAAACTCCTCCTTCTAATTTTCTTCTTTGGAGGAGTCCAAATCAAGAAGAAGGAGGCACCTGATCAACCATCAAAGAAGGATCAGCGCAGTACCAGCATACTGTGCTGATTTCCTGAAGTAGGACTTCTGATCGAGATTCGTGGGCTCGTGTGGATGACTCCTAGAGGCCGGACGTGTGTGCGGCTTGCAACATCATCCTTAAGCCCAGATCAGCGAGGTTAGAGCATCTAACTTGCAAGGTAATAGATCTGATCTATTGTTTAATACATACATTAGATGTAGTATAGAAACATGTTGATATGATCAACATGTAGTTCATGCTATATTTATATATTTTAAATTCTGATTTAATGCTATGTAATAATCATGTAATAGGATTTTAGATCTAGAGATTCTCTGATTTTAGAAAATAAATTTTAATTTATTTTAGTCTTCCGCTGTATGATCTTGAAAAAGTTTCAAGATCTAACCCTGAAACCCTAGATAAGGTTCCTACAATTGGTATCAGAGCCAGGTTCTTTATTACATGATTATTTATACATGCTTAGATTATTTTTTAGATTAGATCTAATTTATAATCTGATTATTAAATCTGAAATTAAAATTTTAGATCAATCACAAACTGCAAGGTTGTCCTGCTGTAAGGTTTACCCCTTACAGTGCAAAGGTTATCCTAGTTTGTGTAGATCTATCTTTAATTATAAATTTGTTAGATATGATCTAGATTAAATTTATGATTTATTAGATTTAAAAAATATTTAAATCTAAAATAAAATCTCTTTGTTAATAATTTTTGTGCAAAGAAATTGTTTAAAGTTGAAATTATTTCAATTACATGAACCTGTTTAGATTAGATCTAAAGTAGTTTCATGTTTATTTCACTTGCATCTTGATTATGAATCAAACATGTAATATGGTTGGTAGAATCATATTGTAAAATTATTTTATAAATATAAAAATTATTTTTTGAAAAGCCAAACCCAACCCTCAGCCCAAAACTTAATTAAGAATTAAGAAGTTGTTTGAATAGGTTCTAGGATTGTGAATTGAAGAACCTAAGACACAAACCATAACACATTGGGTTAATGGGTTAGCGGGAATTAGGTCCATTATTTGGGTTAGACCTATGGTTAGATTGAAGATGGACTTAATTAGAGAATGACTAAATCTAATCAATTGTTGTCTTAGATTAGGTCAAGGATTCTCTAGATCAATTACAATAGTTGTAGTTGGTCAAGTCCATGTCTTTAACGAGAACCAAATGGATTTGATTCTTGGCTAAGCGGTCTAGCACGAACTGTTAGGTTGATCTAATCGAAACTAATTAAACCAGTTGGTGTCTAAGGTAAACCAGACTGGTGGTTTTTAATTGGGAGCCCGCTTACCTAGCCATTTCTGATGGTGTCTAAGGCAAGCTTTGGCAGACCCTCCCACTGATCGAACTTACCTGACCTCTTGGTGAAATTATATTTTGATCGGATCACTTGACTATTCAAGCTGACCCATGTCAGCTAGGTAAATCAGTGTGACTGATTTAGGTGCTCCTAGACCAGCCCTGGTCTCCCTTAAGCTGACTTGGTGAAGCCAGTGGGAGGATCATGATAAGCTGGTTCATCTGACTTCATCCTCTATATTATTTAAATCCTCTAAAATTATTAGGTCCTTAAAATGATAAAGTTATAGAGATAACTGAATCATAGCCTCCCATTAAGGTGTTTGATAATGAGTTCATTAACTCAATAATCATTGCAGACCCAAAGGCCTGGTGCTTGTTGACTAATGGAATTATCACTCATCATATGACGACTTGGAAGTGTCTCTCTAATGGTGGTTAGGTGAGCCAACCAAAGTTGGGCTTAATCATTCATTGGTTAGATACACCATGTATGATCATGTTAATGGTTGGACCTAACTGGATCCTTACAGTGGAGGCCAAAGCCTACTGATTAGGATTCTGGGGCAAAATTAAAATTACTAGAAATTATTTAGAGAAACAATTGGTTATGAACCTACCCCTAGATGTACATGGGTTGGCCAACCAAAGTTGGGCTTGTGTGCAGTCTAAGTGGATTCTAGTACCCGCTAAGGAATTAGGGTAATTCCTCGAATTGGAGGTAGAGGCTACCAATTCAAATAAAATAGTGAGAGAAACCTTTTGATTAAAGTCCAAATCTTTAGGTTTAATGAATCAATTACTAATTAGGTTATGGTTCTCTTTTGTGCAAATATGGCCACTTTCCTATCGCTCCGATCATTGTTGGACAATGATAAGTTGGTGGGACCCAACTTCGGTAGCTGGTACCGAAAGTTGAAAATAGTCCTGCAGCATGAACGGATCCTATATGTGATAATGGATCCTGCACCTGAGGAGCCAGCTGTCAATGCATGTGGAACAGTCAGAGACACTTACCAGAAGTGGCTCAATGACCGGACCACGGTGCGCTGTATCATGCTGGCTGCCATGAGCGATGAGTTCAGTCATAGATTCGAGATGGCTCAGCCAAAGGACATGCTTCAAGTGTTGGAGGATGCCTTTGGCACACCTGATGACGTGGAGAGGCACAAGACTAGTTGTGCCATCTTCAACGCCAAAATGCGGGATGGTGCCTCTGTCACTGATCATGTATTGTACATGATCGAGCTGATAGAACGATTGAGCAAGCTCAGCTTTTCCTTGCATGAACAACTTGGGAAAGATGCAATACTGAACTCGCTGCCCAAGTCTTCTCTCCCATTCCTCACTCATTATAGAATGACAAAGCCTGAAGTAAACTACCATGGGTTACTGGGGTTGCTTCAGAACTTTGAGAAGGATCACCAACTCCTCAAGGAGTCGGTGAACTCAGTGGGAGGTTCATCTTCTGGTTCTCGACCCTTTGAGAAAGGGAAGAAGAACAAGAAGAAGAAAGTCAAGAAGGTGCAAGTTCAGGCTGGGACATCTGTGCAGAGCCAGACCAAAAAGATCAAGCCTGATAAGAGTCTATTCTACTGGGAAGCACCCTAGATTAGATAGTGTGTCAGATATCTACTTATGGCACTGTAGGCTAGGTCATATAAACAAGAACAGAATAAACAGGTTGACTCAAGAGGGAATCCTCGAAGTCAGTGATTGTGAATCACTTCCAACCTATGAGTCCTGTCTTCTTGGTAAAATGAGCAAGTCACCTTTTACTAGAAAAGGTGAGAGAGCTACTGAGCTCTTGGGCCTAGTACATACTGATGTTTGTAGGCCTATAAGCACCAGTGCTAGAGGTGGATATTTCTACTTCATAACTTTCATGGATGATCTATCCCGATATGGATATGTCTATCTGATAAAACATAAGTCGAATTCATTTGAAATGTTCAAACGATTCCGAAGTGAAGTAGAAAAACAAACTGGGAAGAGTATTAAAACTCTTCGATCTGATCGAGGAGGAGAATACCTTTCTAGTGAGTTTCTCACATATCTAAGAGAGAATGGGATTCTCTCCCAATGGACTCCTCCAGGAACACCACAGCATAATGGTGTATTTGAAAGGAAGAATCGGACTCTGTTAGACATGATCCGATCTATGATGGGTTTTTGCTAGCTTGCTGACATCCTTCTTGGGATATGCACTCGAATCGATCTGTTATCTGTTAAATAGGATTCCAAGTTAGTCTCTAATTAAGACTCCATATGAGATATGGACGAGACGTAAGCCAGCACTTTCACACCTTAGGGTCTGGGGGTGCCGGGCCTATGTCAAACGATTAGTCACAGACAAACATGGACCTAGGTCTGACAAATGCTCATTCATAGGGTACCCCAAAGAGACAAAAGGATATTTTTTCTACCATGCTGATGAACAAAAGGTGTTCATCAGCCTTAAGGCAATCTTTTTAGAAAAGGAGTTCCTTGGTGAAGGAACCGTTGCCTCTAAGATTGAACTTCATGAAGTTCAACAGGTAGAAGGACCGACACCAATAGCTGAACCTGAGTCTGATATGATTAGATCATATCCAGAGCCCAATGTACCTACACCATTAAGGCGATCTGGTAGAGTACCACGTCAACCAGACAGATACTATGGTTTCTTGGTCCGGGACGGTGATCCCATCGAACTTGATGAGAATAATGAGGATCCGATCACCTATATGGATGCAATACAGAGATCTGATTCTGAGAAATGGCTTGAAGCCATGAAATCCAAAATGGAGTCCATGAAGGTCAACGATGTATGGACATTGGTTGACCCACCTGAAGGGGTTAAACCCATTGGGTGTAAATTGGTCTTCAAAAGGAAGAGGGGCGTAGACGGAAAGGTGGAGACCTATAAAGCCCATCTGGTCGCCAAGGGTATCGTCAACGTTATGGTATTGACTATGACGAGACATTTTTCCCTTGTGACAATGCTCAAATTCATTCGAATAATGCTTGCAATAGCTGCCCATCTGGATTATGAGATCTGGCAGATGGATGTAAAGACAGCTTTCCTGAATGGAGAGTTGACCGAAGAGGTGTATATGATATAACCTGAGGGGTTTATATCCACAGATGAGTCCAAGGTGTGCAAGCTTCAGAGATCCATTATGGATTGAAGCAAGCTTCTTGGAGTTGGAACATGCGTTTTGATAAGGTGATCAAAACGTATGGCTTCATTAAGAGTGGAGAAGAGCCCTGCATCTATAAATGGGCAAATGGTCCAGTTGTGGTATTCCTTGTCTTGTACGTGGATGATATTCTCTTAATCGAGAATGACATCCCCGGACTACAGGGAATAAAGGTTTGTTTGTCATCACAGTTCTCCATGAAGGACTTGGGTGAAGCATCCTACATCCTAGGGATGAAGATCTATAGGAATAGATCAAAAAGGATGCTTGGGTTATCCCAGTCCATGTACATAGACACTGTGCTGAAGAGGTTCAGCATGGAGAATTTTAAGAAGGGCTATCTACCGATAGGCCAAGGAATTTCTCTCTCTAAGAAGGATTGTCCGACAACTCCTGAAGAGAGAGAGCGTATGAGTAGAGTCCCATATGCTTCAGCTGTGGGATCTATCATGTATGCCATGATATGTACAAGACCAGATGTGGCATATTCACTAGGAGTAGTGAGTAGATACCAATCTGATCCCGGAGAAAATCATTGAAAAGTGGTTAAAGCCATCCTTAAGTATTTGAAAAATACTAAGGACCAATGGTTGGTTTATGGCGAGTCAGATCTGAAACTTGTGGGGTTCACAAACTCCAGCTTCCAATCTGACCATGATGACAGCAGGAGCATGTCGGGTTATATCTTTACTCTGAATGGTGGAGCCATCTGCTGGAAGAGTTCCAAGCAGCATACTGTGGCAGACTCTATTTGTGAAGCAGAGTACATCGCAGCATCAGATACCGCGAAGGAAGCTGTGTGGCTGAGGAAATTCATCAACAAGCTCGGAGTAGCACCCTCCCTTGATGGTCCGGTCCTGCTCTACTGCGACAGCACTGGTGCCATAGCTCAGGTGAAGGAACCCAAAGCACATCAGTGGACGAAGCACATCTTGTGCCGCTTCCACCTGGTCCGAGAGATCGTGGATCGAGGTGACGTCGACCTTCAGAAGATCGACGGAAAGGAGAACCTGGCCGACCCCTTCACTAAAGCTCTGACGATAAAGGAGTTCGACAACCACAAGTCGAAGATGGATATTAGATACTGTGTCGAGTGGCTTTAGGACAAGTGGGAGTTGTTGGAAAATGTGTCCCAAAAAGCCAATCATCAAGCTGTTGACGGTTGAGCTACCAAGTGTTGTAATTGATTTGTTAATAAATAAAATATATTTGGTATTTTCATCATAAGCTTTCATCTTCTAATGAACTCCGTTGTTATGATGAAGTCCTTAGGACTATTTAGATTCGATAAAGAGAGGATTTATCGATTAGTCCTTAAAACTGTTCACGACCAAATGATAGGCTGTTAATAAGGACAACAGCTTCTATCGAGCATAGGTCGCTGTAGGCCATATGGGTTGGTTGTCTGCTTAACCAAAGAGTGTGGAGACACTGGTATGACATACAGGTGAGATGTAAGGGTACATCGTCATTGAACGTGACCAACTCCAGAGCATTCTGTTGTCGAGAATGTCTCTGATGGGATATAGGTATAAGTGTCCCTTAGACTTGAGATCACCTCAGTGACTTGCAAGCAACTCACTGTGCTTTGGTACTGGACTAACTGAATTTCTAATTCAGGGACGGAAGGCTTCTGGACACAGTCAAGTACTTGCGAAGTCAGAGTGTGATCGAGATGGGATTGACCACTCCAAGAGTTGGAGAAGAATGAGTCGCTGTATTTCAATTTAGCAAAACCTTGGCCAGGGTAATCCATCAGATGGATTTGATATTTTGAAATACAATGTGGACAACCTGATCAGAGTTGACAGTTGAGCTCTGGGGTGTCCTATGATCATTTTGGTCAAGGGGATGAATTATATGAAAACTATATCCGCA
>NC_025993.2:46767952-46941746 GCF_000442705.2 Elaeis guineensis
AGAAATGGCTTGAAGCCATGAAATCCGAAATGGAGTCCATGAAGGTCAACGATGTATGGACATTGGTTGACCCACCTGAAGGGGTTAAACCCATTGGGTGTAAATGGGTCTTCAAAAGGAAGAGGGGCACAGACGGAAAGGTGGAGACCTATAAAGCCTGTCTGGTTGCCAAGGGGTATCGTCAACGTTATGGTATTGACTATGACGAGACATTTTCTCCTATGGCAATGCTCAAATCTATTCGGATAATGCTTGCAATAGCTGCCCATCTAGATTATGAGATCTGGCAGATGGATGTAAAGACAGCTTTTCTGAATGGAGAGCTGACCGAAGAGGTGTATATGATACAACCTGAGGGATTTACATCCACAGATGAGTCCAAGGTGTGCAAGCTTCAGAGATCCATTTATGGATTGAAGCAAGCTTCTCGGAGTTGGAACATGTGTTTTGATAAGGTGATCAAAACGTATGGCTTCATTAAGAATGGAGAAGAGCCCTGTATCTATAAATGGGCAAATGGTCCAGTTGTGGTATTCCTTATCTTGTACGTGGATGACATTCTCTTAATCGGGAATGACATCCCCGCAGTACAGGGAATAAAAGTTTGGTTGTCATCACAGTTCTCCATGAAGGACTTGGGTGAAGCATCCTACATCCTAGGGATGAAGATCTATAGGGATAGATCTAAAAGGATGCTTGGGTTATCCCAGTCCATGTACATAGACACTGTGCTGAAGAGGTTCAGCATGGAGAATTCCAAGAAGGGCTATCTATCGATAGGCCAAGGAATTTCTCTCTCTAAGAAGGATTGTCCGACAACTCCTGAAGAGAGAGAGCGTATGAGTAGAGTCCCATATGCTTCAGCCGTGGGATCTATCATGTATGCCATGACATGTACAAGACCAGATGTGGCATACTCACTAGGAGTAGTGAGTAGATACCAATCTGATCCTGGAGAAGATCACTGAAAAGTGATTAAAGCCATCCTTAAGTATTTGAGAAAAACTAAGGACCAATGGTTGGTTTATGGCGAGTCAGATCTGAAACTTGTGGGGTTCATAGACTCCAGCTTCCAATCTGACCATGATGATAGCAGGAGCATGTCGGGTTATATCTTTACTCTGAATGGTGGAGCCATCTGCTGGAAGAGTTCCAAGCAGCATACTGTGGCGGACTCTGTTTGTGAAGCGGAGTACATCGCAGCATCGGATGCTGCAAAGGAAGCTATGTGGCTGAGAAAATCCATCACTGAGCTCGAAGTAGCACCCTCCCTCGATGGTCCAGTCCTGCTCTACTGTGACAGCACTGGTACCATAGCTCAGGTGAAGGAACCCAAAGCACATTAGCGGACGAAGCACATCTTGCGCCGCTTCCACCTGGTTCGAGAGATCGTGGATCGAGGTGACGTCGACTTTCAGAAGATCGACGGAAAGGAGAACCTAGCTGACCCCTTCACTAAAGCCCTGGCAATAAAGGAGTTCGACAACCACAAGTCGAAGATGGGTATTAGATACTGTGCCGAGTGGCTTTAGGACAAGTGGGAGTTGTTGGGAAATGTGTCCCAAAAAGCCAATCGTCAAGCTGTTGACGGTTGAGCAACCAAGTATTGTAATTGATTTATTAATAAATAAAATATATTTGGTATTTTCATCATAAGCTTTCATCTTCTAATGAACTCCGTTGTTATGATGAAGTCCTTAGGACTATTTAAGTTCGATAAAGAGAGGATTTATCGATTAGTCCTTAAAACTGTTCACGACCAAATGATAGGCTGTTAATAAGGACGACAGCTTCTATCGAGCATAGGTCGCTGTAGGCCATATGGGTTGGTTGTCCTCTTAACCAAAGAGTGTGGAGACACTGGTATGGCATACAGGTGAGATGTAAGGGTACATCGTCATTGAACATGACCAACTCCAGAGTATTCTACTGTCGAGAATATCTCTGATGGGATATAGGTATAAGTGTCCCTTAGACCTGAGATCGCCTCAGTGACTTGCAAGCAACTCACTGTGCTTTGGTACCGGACTAACTGAATTTCTAATTCAGGGACGGAAGGCTTCTGGGCACAGTCAAGTACTTGCGAAGTCAGAGTGTGATCGAGATGGGATTGACCACTCCAAGAGTTGGAGAAGAATGAGTCGTTGTATTTCAATTTAGCAAAACCTTGGCCAGGGTAATCCATCAGATGGATTTGATATTTTGAAATACAATGTGGACAACCTGATCAGAGTTGACAGTTGAGCTCTGTGGTGTCCTATGATCATTTTGGTCAAGGGGATGAATTATATGAAAACTATATCCGCATGGGTTCTAAGGATGTTGTTCTACACATTCGACCTATCCGGTCGTCGGGTATCATTGCTAGATGGTCACTTCGATTGGTATAGGAATTTGTTCCTATGCTACCGGCTTAGGTTCGGACCTATGAGGTCACACGCATTAGATTTCATGATCCGATCGGATCGTTGATCAACGATTAAGAATCATTCTAGGGTTAGATGATCAATACGATTGATATTTAACCCAGTGCAAGTGTTGCAGGAGGATCGATTAGCAATTCGATTGCTAATTGGCTTAATTTGATTAAGCCAATGGGCTGAGATTAAGTCTAATTAAATATAATTTAATTAGATTTGGTTTGGGCTTGATTGGATCAAGTCCAATTGGTTTATTGGATAAGCCAAGTGCAAGGAAAAACTAGTCCTAGTTCAACTAGGACTTGGGTCAATCTAATTTCTAATTTGATTAGAAAATTAAATCAGATTTAAATATAATTTAATCTGATTAAATTAGGTTCTTAATTGGGTTAAGACCTATTTTAATTGAGTTGATCTAATTTTGATTTGATTTGGTTTGGGAAACCAAATTAAAACAAGTCATGAGACAGAATCCTAGTAGGACTAGGATTCCACCTTGCGCCACATAAGCCTTCTCCACGCCCTCTCTCTTATTCAAGGCCAATCTCCACTTATTTTGTGTGAAAAAAGCCCTCTCCCAGATCTCTCCCACGTTCACAAAAGGTCTCTTCTCTTCTTTCTTACATGGAAGGTGGTTTGGATCAAATCTAAATGGAATAAGTTTGGATTTCGAATTCTATGAGATAGAGTTTTAGAAATCCAAAACTCTTTCAATTTTGCACCGAATTTATCCAAATTTTTTTTGGAATTTTTGTGGCTTTTAGGGTTTATATTGTGCACATTTTTCTAGTGATCCATCCATGAAAATATGAAGGAGGTGCTCAAGAGTTGGGCGTCCCTTAACTTGCCATGTTTGGATAAGCCTTGACTAGGTGTTTGACCTAGACAAAGACTCTATCATATCTCTCTATATAAGATGAGTTTCTTTATAAAATTTTAGGTGAAGTCAGAGATATGAGAGACCTTTGTGCCATCCAAAAATTAGAGATAAATACCTTTGGGTCATGGAGATATAAAAGATACAAGTTTGGGTGTCTAGAGAGAAAAACGTGAAGAAGAAGAGGGTCTTCTTCTTGGGTTTTTGTTTTCATATCTTTCCTCCCTCCATCTTGAGTTTCCTGAGAGTGTCTCAGATCTGAAACTCCTCCTTCTACTTTCCATCTTTGGAAGAGTCCAAATCAAGAAGAAGGAGGTACCTGATCAACCATCAAAGAAGGATCAGCGCAGTACTAGCATACTGTGCTGATTTCCTGAAGCAGGACTTCTGATCGAGATTCGTGGGCTCGTGTGGACGACTCCTAGAGGCCGGACGCGTGTGCGGCTTGCAACATCATCCTTAAGCCTGGATCAGCGAGGTTAGAGCATCTAACTTGCAAGGTAATAGATCTGATCTATTATTTAATACATACATTAGATGTAGCTAGTATAGAAACATGTTGATATGATCAACATGTAGTTCATACTATATTTATATATATTTTAATTTTTGATTTAATGCTATGTAATAATCATGTAATAGGATCTTAGATCTAGGGATTTTTTGATCTTAGAAAATAAATTTTGATTTATTTTAGTCTTCCGCTGTATGATCTTGAAAAAGTTTCAAGATCTAACCCTGAAACCCTAGATCTGGTTCCTACAAGATCTACATGAACTAGGACAACCTTTACACTGTAAGGGGTAAACCTTACAGCAGGATAACCTACAGTTCGTGATTGATCTAAAAATTTTAATTTCATATTTAATAATCAGATTATATATTAGATTTAATCTAAAAAATAATCTAAGCATGTATAAATAATCATGTAATAAACAACCTAGGCTCTGATACTAATTGAAGGAACCAGATCTAGAATTTCAGGGTTAGATCTTGAAACTTTTTCAGGATCGGACAGCGGAAGACTAAAATAAATTAAAATTTATCTTATAAAATTATAGAATCTCTAGATCTAAAATTCAATTACATGATTATTACATGATCTTAAATTAAAAATTAAAATATAAAGAGCAAGAACTACATGTTGATCATATCAACATGTTTTTATATTACATCTAATGTATGTGAAATATAATAGATCAGATCTATTACTTTGCAAGTTAGACATTCTAACTTTGCTGATCTGGGCTTGAAAATGATGTTGTGAGCCACACACATGTCTGACCTCTAGGAGTCATCCACACAAGCTCATGAATCACAATCAGAAGTCCTAGTCTAGAAAATCAGCACAGTATGCTAGTACTGCGCTAATGCTTCTTCGATGGTCGATCAGATACCTCCTTCTTCTTGATTTAGACTCTTTCAAAGATGAGAAGTAGGAGAAGGAGTTTTAGATGAGACACTCTCAGAAAACTTATAGATGGAGGAAGGGAAGAGATGAACCCAGCAACTCTAGAAGAAGACCCTCTTCTTCTTCTCTTTGCTCTAACCCAGACATCTAGTTTTGTGTCTATTAGATCTCCATGCTCCAGGACTCTTTCTTCTTGATTTTTGAATGATCCAAAGGTCTCTCAATGCTCTATGTTTCACAAAAATTTCATGAAGAAATTTTTTTTAAATAAAGAGATATGAAGAGTCCTTGTGTAGGCCAAATACCTAGTCAAGGATTATCCAAACAAGGCAAGACAAGGGGTGCCCAACTCTTGGGCGTCCCCTCCTTTTTTTTCTACCGTGGATGATTAGAAAAGGGTGCATATTATGTACTATAAAAGTTATAAAAATTTTCAAAAAAATTTGAGTAAAATCAGTACCGTAAGGAAAGAGTTTTGGTTTCCTAAAACTCTATCTCATAGAATTTGAAATCCAAACTAATTCCTACTTTGACTTGATCCACAACTATATTCCATGTAAGAGAGAAACAGAGAAAAATTTTGGACATATGTGAAGACTTGGGAGAGAGGGTTTTGTCGCATAAAATAAGAGAGAGTGGGCGTGGGATAAGAGAGAGTGGGCGTGAGGGGCTAAGGTGGCGCAAGGTGGAATCCTAGTCTTACAAGGATTCAATCTATGACTTGTTCAAATTTGGTTTCTCAAACCAAAATTAAATCAATCCAATTAAAATAGATCTTAAACAAATTAAGAATCTAATTTAATCAAATTAAATTAGATTAAAATTTGATTTAATTTTTTAATCAAATTAAAAATTAAGTTGATCCAAGTCCTATTTGAACTAGGACTAGTATTTCTTTTCACTTGGCTTATCCAATAAACTAATTGGACTTGATCCAATCAAGCCCAAACCAAATCTAAATAAATCATATTCAATTAGACTTAATCTCAGCCCATTGGCTTAATCAAATTAAGTCAATTAGCAGTCAAATTGCTAATAGATTCTCCTGCAACACTTGCACTAGGTTAAATGTCAATCGTATTGATCATTTAACCCTAGAATGATTCTTAATTATTGATCAACCATCCGATCGGATCATGAACTCTAATATGTATAACCTCATAGGTCTGAACCTAAGCCGATAGCATAAAAATAAATTTTTATACCAATCAAAGTGACCATCTAGTAATGGTACCCGACGGTCAGATAGGTCGAATGTGTAGAACAACATCCTTAGAACCCATGCGGATATAGTTTCCATATAATTCATCCCCTTGATCAAAATGCTCAAAGGATACCTCAGAGCTCAATTGTCAACTTTGATCAGGTTGTCCACATTGTATTTCAAAATATCAAATCCATCTGATGGATTATCCTGACCAAAGTTTTGCTAAATTGAAATATAGCGACTCATTCTTCTCCAACTCTTGGAGTGATCAATCCCATCTTGATCACACTCCGACTTTACAAGTACTTGACTGTGCCCAGAAGCCTTCCATCACTGAATTAGAAATTTAGTTAGTCCAGTACCAAAGCACAGTGAGTTGCTTGCAAGTCACTGAGGTGATCTCATGTCTAAGGGACACTTATACCTATATCCCATCAAAGACATTCTCGACAGTAGAATGCTCTGGAGTTGATCACGTTCAATGACGATGTACCCTTACATCTCACCTGTATGCCATACCAGTGTCTCCACACTCTTTGGTTAAGAAGACAACCAACCCATATGGCCTATAGCGGCCTATGCTCGATAGAAGCTGTCATCCTTATTAACAGTCTATCATTTGGTCGTGAATAGTTTTAAGGACTAATCGATAAATTCTCTCTTTATCAAACCTAAATAGTCCTGAAGACTTCATCATAACAATGGAGTTCATTAGAAGATGAAAACTTATGATAAAAATATTAAAAATATATTTTATTTATTAACTAATCAATTACAATACAAAGTTGCTCAACTGTCAACAGGTTGACGATTGGCATTTGGGACATATTTTCCAACATCTCCCACAGAGTCCTAGTTCAAGTTAGACTCTTCACCAAAGTCACAATCCAATTGGACTCTTGAACCATCATATTTGATCAAATCTTCTAATGCATGTGACCCCATAGGTTTGAACCTAAGTCAGTAGCATAGGAATAACTTTTTATACTAATTGAAGTAACCATCTAGCAATGATGACCTGACGATCGGATGGGTCGAAGTGTTGCAAAGCAACCTTCTAGAACCTACTAGCGTATGGTTACCGTATAATTCATCCCTTTCACCCAAATGCTCAAGATGACTTAGGATTTAACTGTCAACCCTATTCAGTTGATCACATTGTATTTCAACCTTTTAAATCCATCTCATGGATTACCCTAGTCAAGGTTTTGCTAAATTGAAATATACTGATGCATATCTCCTACCAATTTAGAGGGGTCAATTCTATTTTGACTCACACACCGACTTGACAAGTAGTTCATTGTACCTAGTATCCTTCCGTCACTAAGTTAGAAACTCAGATAGTCTGATACTAAAGTACAATAAGTTGTTTACAAGTCACCATGGTGGTCTCAGATCAGAGAGATACTTATATCTATACTCTTCACAAGCTACTCTTGATAGTAGAGTGGTCGGAATATGGTCATGTTCGATGTGCATATACTCCTATATTCCATCTGTATGTCATAACAGTGTCTCCACACTCCTTGGTTAAAAGGACAATCAACTCATATGGCACACAACGACCTACACTTGATATCACTATCATCCTAGTAATTGTGTATTATTTGATCGTGAATAATTTTAAGGACTTAACGACAAATCCTCCTTTGTCGATTAATATATAGTTCTAAAGACTTCATTACAACACAGAAGTTTAAAGATGATCAATTTGTAATAAAAATACTAAATAATTTTTATTAATAAAAATTTATATATAGTTTACAAAATGAGCACAATCGTCTAACGATTGACTTTGGGATATATTTTCCAACAAAGTATCCCTCCAACTTGAGATTACCACAATGACTTGCAAGCAACTCACTGTATTTTGATATCAGACTATCTGAATTTTTAATTTAGTGATAGAAGATTTTTGGGTGCAGTCAAGTACTTATCAAATCGATGCATGAGTCAAGATGGAATTGACCCCTCCAAATTAGTAGGAGTTAATATATCAACATATTTCAATTTAGCAAAATCTGGATCCAGATAATCCATGTGATGGATTTGAAAGATTGAAATACAATGTGGATGACTTATATAGGGTTGACAGTCAAACATTGGGTCTCTTTGAGCATTAGGATCAAAGGGATAAATTATACAGTAACCATACGCTAGTAGGTTCTTGAATGTTGCTTCACCATCATTCGACCTATCTGGATATCGGATCCCATTGCTAGATGGTTACTTCAGTTGGTTTAAAAATTTATTTCTATACTACCGACTTAAGTTTAAACCTATGGGTCACATTCAAAAGAAGTTTGTGACTGATCATATGGTTGATAAACTATTAAGAATCATTCAAGGGTTTAATCATTAATTTCATTGATTATTAACCTTATGCAAAAATTGTAATGAATTTATTCACTAAGCATTAGTGAATTAATGAAGGATTAATTAGCAATTAGATTATTGATTAGCTCAATTTGATTGAGCAAAGAAGATTTGATAAAATCTAATTGAATTAGATTTAATTAAGTTCGACCCGATTAGGTTATGAGATGACCTAATCACTAAGGGAGAATTATCCCTGATTTGATCAGAACTTTGGTTCAATCAAGTTTTAATTTGATTAGAATTTGATTAAAAAATTGTGAGCCTAATTAAATTAGATTTTATCTATTTATTTGGTCTAAACTAGATGTGAATTGGTTTGGATTCAAATAAAAAATTAAGAGTCCATATTGAATTGTACTCTTCCCATGCGCCACCAAGTTTTTTGGATGCCACATTCCTCACGCACAAAAGGTTTTATCATGAGTTTTCTCCACACAAAAGAGCTCTCTCACCCTCCCTTTCTCACATCCAAAGATGGATAATATTTGGTTTTATATGGAAGGTTCAAATGTGATTTGAATTGGTAACCATATGGATAATGTTTGATATTATCTACAAGACCTTGCGCCTACTTCCTTTATTATCTTTATTTTGTGTGACATTTTGTGGAAGTTCTCACCATGGGAAATCAGAATGAAATCAATTTTACCATGAAACAATATGTGAAAGAGAGTTCCATATTTTTATTTGGCATGGAAATTATGAGGAGGTGACAATTCTTGAAGAGTCCTTCTTATGGACTCTTCCAACCCTACATCCTTACATGCCTAAATAAAAGGGGTTGGTTATTTCTTTTGTGCATGTAAGAGAGAAGGAAAGGTGATCTTCACAATGAAGGCCTTGGGTGTGTGTTCATGCCATGGAAAAGGAAGAGGAGAGTCCTCTTCTCTTGGGTGAGCGCAAGATTAAAAAAATCCTAGGGTTTGGACCAAGGGTTTGGGAAGAGAGAAAAATAAGAAAAAAATTATTTTCTTCTCTATCTTTCCTCTACATTTTTATCTCCTCTAAATATTCATCTTCAACTTTTAGAAATATTCTAGAGATTTGAAAAAAAGATCTAGATCAGTTAAAGAGAAGATCTTTGTGCGAGCTAGTACTTTCAAGAAGGCCGATCAGATTGGGGCTTCGAGTGGACTTCCCATAGAGATCGGACGTATGTGTGGCTGTGAGCAACCAGCAAAGATCATCTTTATCATATCTGTCAGTAGCAGTGATCATCGATCCATGCTCAGATATCGAGTTCTGAACTCAGATAGATGTAGATTTGATCTACTGCTCACATGTATGCATACAGATTTTATTTGCTATTTTTCAGATTTTATATGCAACATATCATGTCATAGATCTCAGAGTAGGTTGATTTAATGATTAAATTATATATATGTTAGATTAATATGATTAATCTAGTTGCCTTCCACTGTATTTTATTTTAAAAATTTTTAAAATACATGCATGAAATCACCTATATTTTCCAACAATAGCAGCATACTATGATTATAAAATCTGATAAATGAATATAAAGATCATCTTCCCTAATGGTTATCTTGAAAAATAAGTTTACATATCTTAGCCAGAAGGATTTATCTCAAGTGAGAAAGTAAATCAGGTATGCAAGCTTAAGAAATCTATTTATGGATTAAAGCAGGTTTTGAAGAGTTGGAACATTCATTTTGATATTACAGTCAAAGAGTTTGGCTTCATCAAAAATATGAATGCACCTTGTCTGTATAAGAAGACTAGTAGGGGCACCATTATCTTCTTAATTTTGTATGTGGATGATATACTTTTTATTGAAAATGATATCCCAATGTTACAATCGGTCAAGACATGGCTATCAAATAAGTTTTTCATGAAGGATGGGTGAAGCATCATATATACTTGGTATAAAGATCTATAGAGATAGATTTAAAAGGATGTTAGGCTTGTCCTAGTCCAGCTATATAAACTTTGTGCTAAAAAGGTTCAGCATGGATGAGAGTAAAAGAGGTTACTTACCCATGAGCCAAGGCATACATCTCTCTAAAAAGGATGTCTCCTAAGACACTGGAAGATAGAAATAGGATGAGTTCTATTCCCTATGCTTCGACAGTAGGGTCAATCATGTATGCTATGCTATGTACCAGGCCTGATATTGCCTATGCCTTAGGCATAGTTAGTAGATTTTAGGTTGATCCAGATGAGGATCATTAAAAAGTGGTAAAAAATATTTTTAAGTACTTGAGAAGAACTAAGAATATTTTTTTGATATATAGAAGATCTGATCTAAAACTAGAAGGATATTCTCACTCTAGTTTTCAATCAGACCCTGATGACAGCAAGTCTACTTTAGGGCATGTCTTTACTTTAAATGGTAGAGCAGTAAGCTAAAAAAGTTATAAGCAGCAGACTGTAGCTGACTCAACTACTGAGGTAGAGTACAATGCTGCAAGTGAAGCCGTCAAGGAAGCTGTCTGGATGAAGAAGTTCATCACTGAATTGGATGTCATTCATGAGATTGAAAATTCAGTACCACTTTATTATGATAATACTAAAGCAGTTGCTCAAGCAAAGGAACCGAGATCTCATCATAAATCCAAGCATATTTTAAGATGCTTCCATCTCGTTCGTGAAATTATCAAGAGATAAGACATAGTTATTGAATGAGTAGATACAAAGAATAACATAGAGATCCATTCACTAAAGTTCTACCACAGCAACAGTTCGATCGCCATCTCGATTCTATGGGGATAAAATTTAAGGACAATTGGCTTTAGTGCAAGTGAGAGATTGAAAAGAATATGCCCTATAAGTCAATCAAAATTTATATTTTGATGGATTTTTTTTGTAATCTTCTTGACTCACATAACACTTTATGAATGAATAAAAGGTATTTATTTTTCATCATATACTGCATCTTACTTTTGTAATGATTATAATGAACCCCGAAAATCAGGATATTGATTTTAGGATTATGATGAGATCATACCTATGAGACCTAAAATCTTAATATTCTAATTTAAAATATTTCTAGTCATAAAAGCATTGAGTAGGGGGATCAATATTTCAGATAGACTAGCATATCCTATGTATGCTCGATGGAGAGAGTGGCTGATCTCATAAGCCATTTGTGTGAGATACTAATACAAGGATGTGGATGCTTATTAGAGAATGAGTTCACTGAATTGATTTGACTTAAGAAATATCTTATAGAATTAACTTACCAATCAGAAGATATTTTCTCTTACTGAGAGTTATGCAAGTAATCCTCTGATTAAGACTGCCATAGAACCTTATATACATAAAATCATATTTTGGTTCATACTCATTTATGACTTGATCATGTATGAGGTGTTCTGGATATGGTGAATTGTGTATGGAGATTATGAGTAGATCAATATGGAATCGATCACTCCTAGTAAGAGGAAATCGCATCCTACTTGCTCTAATCGATTGATGATTCAGGGAGTCTTTGATCAAAGTAGGATGAAATTAGAAAGAGTTTCTAATATTTCATTAATCGAATCATTATTATAAGATTACGAGAAATATGAATTTGATATTGAATTTGACATATTTCTATATCCATAAGTCATATTCGGAATGCAGGATGATCGCAGGATCGAATTGCATGATAACTCACCACTGAAGGATATTTTTACTATTTCTATCAAAATTTTATATCTTTCATATAGACATGATACATTGATAGACATCAATCTTGTCTTGTATATTTGATCGAATTAAAGAGTTTAAATCGATCTCCAATTAGAAAGGATTCTAATTAATGAAATTGGGTTAGTATGATTAGACCTAAATTGATTAGATTAGATTCTAATCAAATCAAATCAACTTGCATCTAGACCTACTACTAGCTAGATATGGAACCCAATGGGTCACATACAAAAAAAAATTGATCAAAGGTCTAATTGAATTAGATCATATTTGCAAGATAAACATGCTCGCATGTGTTGCGAACCATAGCTCCTATGTTTGAATCGGATTTGAATTCGGTTCCTATTTGGACTAACTAAATCCAATTAAGCTCCAAATGTTTTTTGGTTTAAATTGGGTTAACCCTTGGCTGGTTGGGCCAAGAGTTTGGTGCCACCTATTAGGTTTCCATGCCCCAGATAATTTTTTCTGGAGCATGAAGTTTGTTTTCATGCGACAGAAACATTGTTGGCGTCCCATGGGATGGGATGCCTCATTCCTCATCTTTATCCATTCATTTCCATGCCAATTTTTTAATGGGGCATGGAGTTTAATTGGCCATCTGAAAGGTGGTTGAATAGATAAAGTTTGATCAAGTTAGACTTGATCTTATCCAAACCCTGACTGGCCCTTCAAACCTTGGTGCCACTTGGACTAAGTGTTAGATGTATGTGTTGGGAATAGTGTCCCAAAGTCAATCATCAGCCTGTTGATGGTTGTACTCATTTTTGTATTTGTACATGAATTATGAATTAATAAAAATTATTTTGGCATTTTTCATCACAAAATGTTTCATCTTCTATGTTGTGGTGAAGTCCTTAGGACTATTTAGACTCGACAAAGGAGGATTTGTCGTTTAGTCCTTAAATCTGTTCGTGACCAAATGATACGTTGTTACCAAGGATGATAATGCTTATCAAGCATAGGTCATTGTGTGTCATATAGGTTGGTTGTCATCTTAACCAATGAGTGTGGAGACACTGGTATGGCATACAGGTGAGATGTAAGGGTACATCTGCATTGAACATGACCGACTCTGGAGCTATTTCTGCTGTCAAGATTTACTCTGATAGAATATGGGTATAAATATCCCTCCGACCTGAGACCGCCACAGTGACTTGCAAGCAACTCACTGCACTTAGGCGCTGAACTACCTAAATTTTTAATTCAATGACGGAAGGCTACTGAGTGTAGTCAAGTACTTGACTTGTCGGTGCGTGTGTCAAGATGGGATTGATCACTCCAGTTTAGGAGCTATGTACAGTTATATTTCAATTTAGCAAAACTTTCGTCAGGGTAGTCCTTGTGAGGAATCACAGGATTGTTTGAGTTGAGCACGATTCGGATGATCTGATCAGGGTTGATAGTTTAATCCTGAGTCATCCTAAACACAGGGGTCAAAAAGATGAATTATACAATAACCATATTCATGTAGGTTCTGAGTGTTGCGATTGCGACTCTTCGACCAATCCGAACATCGGGTACCCTTGCTAGATGGTCACTTCGATTAGTACAGAAATTGGTTCTTGTGCTACCGACTTAGGTTCGAACCTGTGGGGTCACACACATTAGAGGTTCCTATCTGATCTGATGGCTGATGTAGAATCCTACATGTTTGGAACTTAGTGATTGAGAATCAGGATTCTCTGATCACGAGTTCCACACATTATGGGTACCGGGGTCAAGAGTCCCACTAGTTGGGATTTTTCGATCAGGGTTACATATCGATGAATTCTGATGTCTGATTGCCCATCGAATTTGGACTCAATATTTATGAGAGATTTAATTAGTGATTTGATCGCTAATTAACTCAATTTGATTGAGCAATTATTTTTGGATCAAGTCCAATTGAATTGGATTCAGTTGGGTTTGACCAGATTAGGTTAAGAGTTGACCTAATCATCGAGATGGTTTGGTCTCTGATTTGATCAGGGGTTGGGCTTAATCAATTTTTGATTTGATTAATATTTTATTGAGCTTAATTAAGCCTAATTTAGTTGAGTTTAAATTAGTCTAATTGGACCTAACTTATTTGGTTCAATTAGGTTGGTTTAAATAATTAAACCACCTTGACCCAATCTCCATGCACCTCCTCACTTCCATTGCACCCATTTGAATTCATGAGAAGGAACTTCTCATGAATTATTTCCTCACGCCAAGCCCTCTCCACACCCCACTTTAATGTACCAAATGAATGGATAAGGATGATTGGTTCGCCATTCAAATTCAAAATAAAGTTTGAATTTGAATGGGCAATCAATCTTTGCACCTTATCTCTTTTTTTACGCCTCATTTATTACATGAGAAAAAGTTTCTCATGAAATTACTCCATGCACAATTTAAGCCATGCCTCACGCCTTTAGTGGATAAGGGATGAGTTGGTGTCCATTTGAATTCAAAATTTGATTTGAATTCAAATGTGTAATTACTCATCTTTATCCTTTCTTTTGGATAAGATGTTTGATGTTGTTATAAAAGGAGGAGAAGAGTGGGGCATGCAAGAAGAAGATTTTTGGAGAAAATTTTGGGGCGTGAGAAGTCTTGTGCATGAGAAAGAAGTCCATATCCTTCCAAGAGAAAAAGAAAGAAAAGAAAGAAAAGTGGGTGCAAGATTTTCGGTGAGTTTCCTAGAGTTTTAGCTTGGGGTTCGGGAAGTGAGAAAGTGAGCTACGAGTGTCATGAGCCCACAAAATCTCAGAGAGATCTTCAACATCCTCTCAAGCACGTTTGTTGATGATTCAGAGCATCTGAAGAATCGATAGACATCGATCGAAAGAGTTCGATTAGCATCGGCCGTCAAAAAGGCTCTACAATGAGCTAGCACTTGTGAGGAGTCGATCAGACTGAGAGCTTCGTGTGGACAATCCGCAGAGGCCAGACATGCTGTGTGGCTATGTCGCGATGATCAGACTCTCCCGACGGTCATCAGATTATGATGATCTACTACTCGCACAAAGGTAATGTGTTCTGAATATATTACAATAAAGTATTTATTGTTCAAATGAAGAATCGACAGACATCGATCGAAGGAGTTCGATCAGCATCGACCGTCAAAAGGGCTCTACAATGAGCTAGCACTCATGAGGAGTTGATCAGACCGGAAGCTTCGTGTGGATGATCCGCAGAGGCCAGACACGCTGTGTGGCTGCATCATGGTGATCAGACTCTCCCGATGGTGATCAGATTATGACGATTTACTACCCGTACAAAGATATTGTGTTCTCAACATATTACAATAAAATATTTATTGTTCAAATTTGAATTTCAAATTTAAATGCATGCATGCTAAATATCATATTTATATCCTAGTGTAGGGTAAATTCATGTTAATTAATTAGATTAATTAATATTTTTTTGCTGTAAAATCATAATTTTAAAAAATTTTAAAATTATTATTTTACCCCTGCACTGAATTTCCCCACAAATGGTATCAGAGCGGGTTCTTAGATATGATATATATATTTGCATGCGTAGATTAAGTTGTAATCTAAAAGTTTAAATTTAAAATTTAAAATTCAAAAATTTGAAATTCAAAAATTTGAAATTTGAATTTTGAAATTTGAAATTCGAAATTCAAAATTCAAAATTTTGAAATTCAAAATTTGAAACTTAAAATTTGAAATTCAAAATTCAAAATTTAAAAATTTAAAATTTAAAATTTAAAATTTAAAATTTAAAATTCAAAATTTAAAATTCAAAATTTAAAATTTGAAATTTAAATTTTGAAATTTAAATTTTGAAATTGGTATATTTAGATATACTTGATCCAAGTAGCAAGTAATTGAATTGGGTTGGTTGCCATGACCGTCCGGTCATAGGAGAAAAGCAGGGTTTAAAGGCCCTCTCCTCCCATTCGATGGGGTCTCCTATGGCGGTAGGGGTACCACTGCAATTATATCTCATACAGATAAAGCAGCAAAAGAAATTAATTATAAAGGTACAATTATGAAATTTATCATGAATATATTAGATTAGATCTAAAAGAATATTCATGATTTATTTTGATTGAGTTATTTTTTGTTATGTAATTAGTAATAGGATTGCTATTTATGAAATGTGCTGATCTATTTATGAAATGAGTCAACATATTTGGTGAACAGAAAATAAAACCTTTCAAATTTAAAAATTATTTTTGAAATGCCAAATCCTGACCCATCAGCCCAAATACTTAATTAAAAGAATTAAGTGTTGTGTAATAGGTCTAGAATTGTGAATTAAGACCTAAGACAATTGCATAAACTTGTGGGTCAATAGGTTAGATGGATTAGGTCCATAATTGGGTTAGACCTAAGGTTAGCTTAAAGAAATGGACTAAATTAGAGTAATTGATCAAATCTAATCAAAAGTTGAATTAGATTAGGTCAAGGATACTCTAGACTCAACTCCAATAGTTGTAGTTGAATGGATCCATGTCTTTAACTAAACCAAGATGGACTTAATTCATGGCTACGCAGTGGAACCCTATTTACTAAGTTGATCAAATTAAAACTAATGAACCGGTTGGTGTCTAAGGTAAGTTTGGCAGTTTGACCAGTGGTTTTTAAGTGGGAGCTACTCGCAGTGATTTGATCTCTGACGAGTTAATGGTTTATCCCCACCACTGATCTCACTTACCTGGCCAACCTGGTGAATTAGGTTTTGATTAGATCACTTGGTGATTAGGGCTCACCCATGTCATTAGGTAAATTAGTTTGACTGATTTAGGTGCTCCTAATGCCAGCTTTAATTAAATCTTTTTTAATCTGACTTGGTAAAGTCAGTGGGAGGATTGAAATTGGCTGGATATTTTCTTTTCATCTATCCTTTAATAAAATTTTCAAAAATTATTAGGTCCCTAAAAATGATTAAGTTATATTGATAACTAAGTCATAGCCTCCCACTAAGTGAGTGATAATGAGTCCATTAGTTTAATAATCATTGGAGGCCCAAAGGCCTGGTGCTTATTGACTAATGGAATTATCATTCATAATATGATAATTTGGTTTGAGTCTTTCTGATGGTGATCAGGTTGGCCGGCCAAAGTCGGGCCTGATCATTTATTGGTTCGATTCACCAAATCAAATCATGTTAATGGTTGGACCTAACCAGATCTTTTCAGTGGAGGCCAAAGCCTACTGATTAGGTTCTGGGGCAAAATCAATTACTAGAAGTTGTTTAGAGAAACAACTGGTTGTGAACCTACCCATAGATGCACATGGGTTGACCAACCAAAGTTGGGCTCATGTGTAGTCTGTGTGGATTCTAGTACCCACTAAAGAATTAAAGTAATTCCTCGAATTAGAGGTTGAGGCTACCAGTTCGTAAAAATACTGAGAGAAACTTTAGACTAAAGTTCAAGTCTTTAGTATTTATAATTGATGTACTAATAGAGGTCTGATTTTCCTTTATGCAGCTATGGCCACTACCCTATCCCTCCGATCATTATTAGATAATGACAAGCTCATAGGACCTAATTTTGATAGCTGGTATCAAAAATTAAAAATCATCTTTGAGCATGAGCGGATCCTTTATGTAGCAACGGATCCGGCACCTGAGGAGCCAGCCTCAAACGTTAGAGAGACGGTTCGAGACACTTATCAGAAGTAGCTCAACGACCGCACCACAGTTCGATACATTATGCTGACGGCAATGAATGATGAGTTCAGCCACAGGTTCAAGAATGCCCAGCCACAGGAGATGCTTCAAATGTTGAACGACTCCTTTGGCACCCCTGACAATGTTGAAAGGCATAAAACTAGTTATGCCATTTTCAATGCTCGGATGAGGGATGGAGCCTCAGTCACTGATTATGTACTGTATATGATCGAAATGATTGAGTGCCTAACTAAACTGAGCTTTCCCCTGCACGAGCAGCTCGGTAAGGATGTGATCCTTAATTCATTGCCCAAGTCCTTCCTCCCCTTCCTTACTCATTTTTGGATGACAAAGCCTATAGTGAACTACCACAATTTGTTGGGGTAGCTGCAGAACTTTGAGAAGGATCACCAGCTCCATAAGGAGTCAGTGAATGTTGTGGGAGGGTCTTCTTCTGGTCGTCGACCCTTTAAGAAAGGAAAGAAGAAGAACAAGAAGAAGAAGAATAAGAAGGTGCAGCTGCATGCTAGGATGTCTGCATAGGGTCAGACTAAGAAGCGCAAGCCCGACCAAAGCTAGGCGGAGTGCTTCTTTTGCAAGAAGCAGGGGCACTGGAAGAGGAACTGTCCTCTATACATTGCTTCCCTGGACCCGAATAGGCCGAAGAAGAAGCAAGGTACTTATATGATAACACCTTACAATTTTTTTATTTGTGATACTACTGCCTGGGTATTGGATACCGGAAGCCCTTATCATATTTGCAATTCGATGCAGGGTCTACAGGTCAGTAGGAGATTTGATGAAGGTGATAGATTCCTGAACGTTGGAGATGGAAGCAAAGCTCCAGTTCTAGCATTAGGAATCATGAACCTTGTAATCAATTCTCGAAATATAATTCTGAGTGAATGTCACTATTGTCCAAGCTTTTTATTAAATATTATTTCTGTAGGCCTTTTGGCCATGAACGATTATCAATTTTTAATAAAAAGAAATGTTTGCAATATCATTTTGAATGGTGTTACAATGTCTGTTGGACAACTTCATAATGAAATTTACTTTCTATCACAACCTGTTAATGTGGTTCAAACCTCCGGTAAATGCCCTAGAATAGATAATGTGTCAAAAGTCTACCTTTGGCACTATAGGCTAGGTCATATTAATAAGAACAGGATAAACAGGTTGGCTCAAGAAGGAATTCTTGAAGTAGGTGATTGTGAATCACTTCCAACATGTGAGTCCTATCTTCTTGGTAAAATGACCAAATCACTTTTTACTGGAAAAGGTGAGCAAGCCAGTGAACTCTTGGCTCTGGTACATTCTGATGTATGTGTTGGGAATAGTGTCCCAAAGCCAATCATCAGCCTGTTGACGGTTGTGCTCCTTTTGTATTAGTACATGAATTATAAATAAATAAAAGTTATTTTGATATTTTTTTCATCACAAATATTTCATCTTCTAATGAACTCCTGTGTTGTAGTGAAGTCCTTAGGACTATTTAGACTCGACAAAGGAGGATTTGTCACTTAGTCCTTAAACATGTTCGCGACCAAATGATACGTTGTTACCAAGGACGACAACGTTTATCGAGCATAGGTCGTTGTGTGCCATATGGGTTGGTTGTCCTCATAACCAAAGAGTGTGGAGACACTCCTATGGCATACAGGTGAGATGTAATAGTATATCTGCACTGAACATGACCAACTCCGGAGCTATTTCTGCTGTCAAGATTTGCTCCGATGGGATATGGGTATAAATGTCCCTCCGACCTGAGACCGCCACGGTGACTTGCAAGCAACTCACTGCACTTAGGCACTGGACTACCTGAATTTCTAATTCAGTGACGGAAGGCTGCTGAGTGTAGTCAAGTACTTGACTTGTCGGTGCGTGTGTCAAGATGGGATTGACCACTCCAGTTTAGGAGCTGTGTACAGTCGTGTTTCAATTTAGCAAAACCTTGGCCAGGGTAGTCCTAGTGAGGAGTCACAGGACTAATTGAGTTGAGCACGATTCGGATGATCTCATCAGGGTTGACAGTTTAACCCTGAGTCATCCTAAACACAGGGGTCAAAAGGGATGAATTATACGGTAACCATATTCACGTAGGTTCTGAATGTTACGATTGCAATTATTCGACCTATCCGATCATCGGGTACCATTGCTAGATGGTCACTTCGATTAGTACAAGAATTGGTTCCTGTGCTACCGGCTTAGGTTCGAACCTGCGGGGTCACACACATTAGAGGTTCCTTTCTGATCTGATGGCTGATTATGAGTCTTATCTGTCTGAGACTCTATGATTGAGAATTAGGATTCTCTGATCATGAGCTCCACACATTTTGGGTATCGGGGTCAAAATTTTGAATTTTAAATTTTGAATTTGAAATTTGAATTCTTTGATCAGGGTTTTATATCGATGGTCTTTGATGCCTGATTGCCCATCGGATTTGGACTCAATATTTATGAGAGGTTTAATTAGTGATTTGATCACTAATTAACTCAATTTGATTGAGTAATTATTTTTGGATCAAGTCCAATTGAATTGGATTCAGTTTGGATTGACCCGATTAGGTTAAATGTTGACCTAATCGCTAAGGTGGTTTAGTCCCTGATTTGATCAGGGGTTAGGCTTAGTTAATTCTTGATTTAATTAGAATTTTATTGAGCCTAATTAAGCCTAATTATGTTGGGTTTAATCTATTCTAATTGTGCTTAACCTATTTAGATTAGGTTGGCTCAATTTGAATCAAACCATCTTGTTTTAAATTCCCTGCGACATCCAACTTCCTTGCACCCATTTGAATTCACGAGAAGAAACTTCTCATAAAATTTTTCTCACGCAAAACCCTTCCCCACACCCTCATTTGTGCGCCATATGGATGGATAAAATAATTAGTTAGCCATTCAAATTCAAAGCATGTTTGAATTTGAATGGATAACTTATCACTTGCCCCTTCATCCTTATCCATTTTGTGCGCCACATTACTTACACGAGAAAAGGTTTCTTATGAAATATTTTCCATGCACAAAGAGCCACGCCCCTTCTCTTCTCACGCCCAAAAGGATAGGGATAAGTTGATTTTCGTTTGAATTCAAATTTGATTTGAATTCAAATGTGTAACCTCTTGTCTTTATCCTCTCACACGGATAAGACACGTTCGATGTTGTTTTAAAAATGGAAGAAAGGTGGGGCGTGTGCAAAAAAAATTGAGAGAAAGAAAGTGGGGCGTGAGGAAGGCTTGTGTGTGAGGTGAAGGTCCAAAACCTTTCGAGAGAAAAAGAAAGAAAAGAGAGAAAATTGGGCGCAGGGTTTTTGGTGTGTACCCTAGGGTTTCTACCTAGGGATCGGGAAGTGAGATTGGTGTGCCACGAGTATCGTGAGTCCACCAAATTTTAGGGAGAGATCCATCAACCTCTCAAGCAACTGTGCAGACGATCTGGAGCATCCAAAAAGTCAGCACACATCGATCGAAGGAGTTCGATCAACATCTACCATCAAAATGGTAAAATCACGAACTAGCATTCGTGAGGAGCTGATCAGATGGGAGCTTCGTGTGGATGATCTGCAGAGGCTAGACATTTATGTGGCTGTGACGTGATGATCAGAGCCCCCCGACGGTGATCAGATTGCGGTGATCGACTATCCGCAAAAGGTGATGTGTTCTGAACATGGTACTGTAAAAGGTTTACTGATTCAAATTTGAATTTCAAATTTAAATGTATGCTGTTGTATCATATTTAGATCCTAGTGTAGGGTTAATTAGTGTTAATTAATGAGATTAATTAATAATTTTACTGTAAAATAGTAATTTTGAAAAAGTTTTAAAATTACCATTTTGCCCCTGCACAAAATCTTCTAACAAATGGTATCAGAGCATGGTTCTAGAATATGATATACATATGTATGCGTAGATTAAGGTGTAATCTATAAGTTTAAATTTGAAATTCAAAATTTAAAATTTAAAATTTGAAAAAAAAAATTTAAAATTTGAAATTTGAAATTTGAAATTTGTTAGAAGTTTCAAATTTAAAATTCAAAATTTGAAATTTGAAATTTGGTTGAAATCTCAAATTTGAAATTTGAAATTTAAAATTTGAAATTTGAAATTTGAAATTTAAAATTCAAAATTCAAAATTTAAAATTCAAAGATTGGAAATTCAAAATTTAAAATTTGGTTAAAATCTCAAATTTGAAATTTAAAATTTGAAATTTGAAATTTGAAATTTAAAATTTGAAATTTGAAATTTGAAATTTGAAATTCAAAATTTAAATTTTGAAATTGGTATATTTAGATATACTTGATCCAAGTAGCAAGTAATCTAATTGGGTTGGTTGCCATGGCCGTCCGGTCATAGGAGAAAAGTAGGGTTCAAAGGCCCTCTCTTCCCATTCGATGGGGTCTCCTATGGCGGTAGGGGTGCCGATGCAATTATATCCCATGCCGATGAAATAGCGAAAGGACTTAATTATAAAATTTATCATGAATGTGTTAGATTAGATCTAAAAAAAAATTTATGATTTATTTTGAGTTATTTTCTATTATGAAATGAGCAATGAGATTGCTGTTTATGAAATGTGCTGAAATGAGTCAACACATTTGGTGAACAGAAAATAAAATCTTTCAAAATTTAAAAATTTATTTTCGAAATGCCAAACCCTGACCCATCAGCCCAAGTACTTAATTAAAAGAATTAAGTGATGTCTAGTAGGTCTAGAATTGTGAATTAAGACCTAAGACAATCGCATAAACTTGTGGGTCAGTGGGTTAGATGAATTAGGTCCATAATTGGGTTAGACCTAAGGTTAGCTTAAAAAATGGACTAAATGGAGTAATTGGTCAAATCTAATCAAAAGTTGAATTAGATTAGGTCAAGGATACTCTAGACTCAACTTCAATAGTTGTAGTTGAATGGGTCCATGTCTTTAACTAGACCAAGATGGACTTAATTCATGGCTACGCGGTGGAGCCCTATTTACTAAGTTGATCAAAATTAAAACTAATGAACCGGTTGGTGTCTAAGGTAAGTTCGGCAGTTTTGACCAGTGGTTCTTAAGCGGGAGCTACTCGCATTGATTCGATCATTGATGAGTTAATGGCAAATCTCCACCACTGATCTCACTTACCTGGCCAATCTGGTAAGTTAGATTTTGATTAGATCACTTGGTGATTAGAGCTCACCCATGTCATTAGGTAAATCAGTGTGACTGATTTAGGTGCTCCTAATGCCAGCTTTAATTAAATCTTTTTTTAATCTGACTTGGTGAAGTCAGTGGGAGGATTGAAATTGGCTGGATGATATCTTCTCTACTATTCTTTAATAAAATTCTCAAAATTATTAGGTCCCAAAAATGATTAAGTTATAATGATAACTAAGTCATAGCCTCCCATTAAGTGAATGATAATGAGTCCATTAGTTCAATGATCATTGGAGGCCCAAAGTCCTGGTGCTCATTGGCTAATGGAATTATTATTCATAATATGATAATTTGATTGAGTCTTTCTGATGGTGGTTAGGTTGGCCGACCAAAGTCGGGCCTGATCATTTATTGGTCTGATTCACTAAATTAAGTCATGTTAATGGTTGGACCTAACCAGATCTTTTCAATGGAGGCCAAAGCCTACTGATTAGGTTCTGGGGCAAAATCAATTACTAGAAGTTGTTTAAAGAAACAACTGGTTAAGAACCTACCCATAGATGCACATGGGTTGACCAACCAAAGTTGGGCTCGTGTGTAGTCTGTGTGGATTCTAGTACCCATTAAGGAATTAAAGTAATTCCTCGAATTGGAGGATGAGGCTACCAGTTTGTAAAAATATTGAGAAAAACTTTAGACTAAAGTCCAAGTCTTTAGTATTAATTAATGTACTAATAGAGGTCTCGTTTTCCTTTATGCAGCTATGGCCACTACCCTGTCGCTCCGGTCATTATTAGATAATGACAAGCTCATGGGACCCAATTTTGATAGCTGGTATCAAAAATTGAAAATCGTCCTTGAGCATGAGCGGATCCTTTATGTAGTAACAAATCCAGCACCTGAGGAGCCAGCTCCGAACGCTAGTAAGGCGATCGAGACACTTACTTGAAGTGGCTCAATGACCGCACCACCGTTTGATGTATTATGCTGGCAGCAATGAATGACGAGTTCAGCCGAAGGTTTGAGAACGCCCAGCCACAGGAGATGCTTCAAATGTTGAACGACTGCTTTGGCATGCCTGACGATGTTGAAAGGCACAAAACTAGTTGTGCCATTTTTAATGCTCGGATGAGGGATGGGGCCTCAGTCACTGATCATGTACTGTACATGATCGAGATGATTGAGCACCTAAGCAAATTGGGCTTTCCTCTGCACGAGCAGCTCGGTAAGGATGCGATCCTTAATTCCTTGCCCAAGTCCTTACTCATTTTTGAATGACAAAGCCTGCAGTAAACTACCACGAATTGTTGGGGTTGCTGCAGAACTTTGAGAAGGATCACCAACTCCATAAGGAGTCGGTGAATGTAGTGGGAAGGTCTTCTTCTCGTCGTCAACCCTTTGGGAAGGGGAAGAAGAACAAGAAGAAGAAAAATAAGAAGGTGCAATCTCATGCTGGGACAGTAGCACAGGGTCAGACCAAGAAGTGCAAGCATGACCAGAGCCAGGTGGAGTGCTTCTTTTGCAAGAAGTAGGGGCATTGGAAGAGGAACTATCCTCAATACATTGCCTCCCTGGACCCGAACAGGCCAAAGAAGAAGCAAGGTAATTATATGATAACTCCTTGCAACTTTTCGATTTGTAATACTACTGCCTGGGTATTGGATACCGGAAGCCCTTATCATATTTGTAATTCGATGCAGGGTCTGCAGGTCAGTAGGAGATTTGATGAAGGTGAGAGATTCCTGAACGTTGGAGATGGAAGCAAAGTTCCAGTTCTAGCCTTAGGAATCATGAGTCTTGTAATCAATTCTTGTAATGTAATTCTAAGTGAATGTCACTATTGTCCAAATTTTTTATTAAATATTATTTCTGTAGGCCTTTTGGCCATGTACGGTTATGATTTTTTAATAAAAAGAAATATTTACAATATCATTTTGAATGGTGTTACAATATTTGTTGGATAATTAAATAATAGAATTTACTTACTATCACAGCCTGTTAATGTGGTTCAAAACTTCGGTAAACGCTCTAGAATAGATAATGTGTCAGAAGTCTACCTTTGGCACTGTAGGCTAGGTCATATCAATAAGAACAGGATAAACAGGTTGGCTCAAGAAGGAATTCTTGAAGTTAGTGATTGTGAATCACTTCCAACCTGTGAGTCCTGTCTTCTTGGAAAGATGACCAAGTCACCTTTTACTGAAAAAGGTGAGCGAGCCAGTGAACTCTTTGGTCTGGTACATTCTGATGTATGTGGACCCATAAGCTCAAGTGCAAGAGGTAGATTTTTCTACTTCATAACCTTCACAGACGACCTATCTAGGTATGGGTATGTCTATTTAATGAAGCATAAGTCGAAATCATTTGAAATGTTCAAACTATTTCGAAATGAGGTAGAAAAATAAACTGGGAAGTGTATTAAAACTCTTCGATCTGATCGAGGAGGTGAATACCTTTCCAATGAGTTTCTGATGTATCTAGGGAAGAATGGGATTCTCTCTCAGTGGACTCCTCCTGGAACACCACAGCATAATGGTGTGTCTGAAAGGAGGAATCGGACCCTGTTAGACTTGGTTCGATCCATGATGGGGTTTGCTGGTTTGTCGATCTCCCTCTGGGGATATGCGCTCGAATCGGCTTGTTACCTTCTAAATATGAGTTTCGAGTAAGTCTGTAGCCAAAACGCCATATGAGATATGGATAGGACGTAAGCCAGTACTCTCGCACCTTAGGGTTTGGGGGTGTCCGGCTTATGTTAAACGTTTAATTACAGACAAGCTTGGACCTAGGTCTGACAAGTGTAATTTTATAGGGTACCCAAAAGAGACCAAAGGATATTATTTCTACCTTGCTGATGAGCAAAAGGTGTTTGTCAGCCTTAAGGCAATCTTTTTAGAAAAGGAGTTCCTTAGTGAAGGAACTGTTGCCTCTAAAGTCGAACTTGATGAAGTTTGACAGGTGGAAAAATCGACACATGTTACTGAACCTGAACCGGATTTGATTAGATCAGATCCGGAGCCCATTGATTATGCACCCTTAAGGCGGTCTGGTAGAGTACCACATCAACCGGACAGATACTATGGTTTCTTGGTCCGGGATGGTGATCCTATCGAACTTGATGAAAATGATGAGGATCCGATCACCTACATGGATGCAATGCAGAGACCTGACTCTGAGAAATGGCTAAAGGCCATGAAATCCGAAATAGAGTCCATGAAGGTCAACGATGTGTGGACATTGGTTGACCCACCCGAAGGAGTAAAACCCATAGGGTATAAATGGGTCTTCAAAAGGAAGAGGGGTGCAGATGGAAAGGTGGAGACCTATAAAGTCCGTCTGGTTGCCAAGGGATATCGTCAACATTATGGTATAGACTATGACGAGATGTTTTCTCCTGTGGCAATGCTCAAATCCATTCGGATTATGCTTGCGATAGCTGCCCATCTGGACTATGAAATCTGGCAGATGGATGTGAAGACAGCTTTCCTAAATGGAGAGCTGGACGAAGAGGTGTATATGATACAACCTGAAGGGTTCACATCCACAGATGAGTCTAAGGTGTGCAAGCTACAGAGGTCCATTTATGGACTTAAGCAGGCATCTCGGAGTTGGAACATACGTTTTGATAGGATGATCAAAATGTATGGCTTCGTTAAGAATGAAGAAGAGCCCTGCATTTATAAGTGGGCTAATGGTCCAGTAGTAGTATTTCTTGTATTGTATGTGGATGACATTCTCTTAATCGGGAATGATGTCCCTGCATTACAGGGAATAAAGATTTGGCTATCGTCACAGTTCTCCATGAAGGATCTGGGAGAAGCTTCCTACATCCTAGGGATGAGGATCTATAGGGATAGATCCAAAAAGTTGCTTGGCTTATCCCAGTCCACGTACATTGATACTATGCTGAAAAGGTTCAGCATGAAAAATTTCAAGAAAGGCTATCTACCGATAGGCTATGGAATTTCTCTCTCGAAGAGGGATTGTCCGACAACACCTCAAGAGAGAGAGCGTATGGGTAGGATTCCATATGCTTCGGTAGTGGGATCTATCATGTACGCCATGATATGTACACGACCAGATGTGGCATACTCACTAGGGGTAGTGATTAGATACCAATCTGATCCAGGAGAGAATCACTGGAAGGTTGTTAAAACCATCCTGAAGTATTTAAGAAATACTAAGGACCAGTGGCTTATATATGGTGAATCGGACTTGAGACTTATAGGGTTTACAGACTCTAGTTTCCAGTCTGATCGCGATGATAGCAAGAGTGTGTCAGGATTTATTTTTACCCTTAATGGTGGGGCTGTCTGCTGGAAGAGTTCCAAGCAGCACACTGTGGCTGATTCAGTATGCGAGGTGGAGTATATTGCTGCATCAGATGCTGCCAAAGAAGCAGTGTGGCTTAGGAAATTCATCACCGAGCTCAGAGTAGCACCCTCCCTTGTTGGTCCAGTTCTGCTCTACTGCGACAGCTCTGGAGCCATTGCTCAGGCGAAGGAACCAAAGGCACACCAGTGGATGAAGCATATTCTGCACCGCTACCATCTCATCCGGGAGATCGTGGATCGAGATGACGTCGACCTTCAGAAGATCGACGGGAAGGAGAACCTGGCCGACCCATTCACTAAAGCCATTGCGGTGAAGGAGTTGAACGACTACAAGTCGAAGATGGGTATTAGATACTGCACCGATAGGCTTTAGGCCAAGTGGGAGATTGTTGGGAATAGTGTCCCAAAGCCAATCGTCAGTCTGTTGACGGTTGTGCTCCTTTTGTATTAGTACATGAATTATAAATAAATAAAAGTTATTTTGATTTTTTTTTCATTACAAATGTTTCATCTTCTAATGAACTCCTGTGTTGTGGTGAAGTCTTTAGGACTATTTAGACTCGATAAAGGAGGATTTGTCGCTGAGTCCTTAAACATGTTCGCGACCAAATGATACGTTGTTACTAAGGACAACAACATTTATCGAGCATAGGTCGTTGTGTGCCATATGGGTTGGTTGTCCTCATAACCAAAGAGTGTGGAGACACTCCTATGGCATACAGGTGAGATGTAATGGTACATCTGCACTGAACGTGACCAACTCTGGAACTATTTCTGCTGTCAAGATTTGCTCTGATGGGATATGGGTATAAATGTCCCTCCAACCTGAGACTGCCACGGTGACTTGCAAGCAACTCACTGCACTTAGGCACTGGACTACCTGAATTTCTAATTCAGTGATGGAAGGCTGCTGGGTGTAGTCAAGTACTTGATTTGTCGGTGCGTGTGTTAAGATGGGATTGACCACTCTAGTTTAGGAGCTGTGTACAGTCGTGTTTCAATTTAGCAAACCCTTGGCCAGGGTAGTCCTAGTGAGGAGTCACAGGACTAATTGAGTTGAGCACGATTCGGATGATCTCATCAGGGTTGACAGTTTAACCCTGAGTCATCCTAAACACAGGGGTTAAAAGGGATGAATTATACAGTAACCATATTCACATAGGTTTTGAATGTTGCGATTACGATTATTCGACCTATCCGATCGTCGGGTACTATTGCTAGATGGTCACTTCGATTAGTACAGGAATTGGTTCCTGTGCTACCGACTTAGGTTCGAACCTGTGAGGTCACACACATTAGAGGTTCCTTTCTGATCTGATGGCTGATTATGAGTCTTATCTGTCTGGGACTCTATGATTGAGAATTAGAATTCTCTGATCATGAATTCCACACATTTTGGGTACCGGGGTCAAAATTTTGAATTTCAAATTTTGAATTTGAAATTTGAATTCTTTGATCAGTGTTTCATATCGATGGTCTCTGATGTCGATTGCCCATCGAATTTGGACTCAATATTTATGAGAGGTTTAATTAGTGATTTGATCGCTAATTAACTCAATTTGATTGAGAAATTATTTTTGGATCAAGTCCAATTGAATTGGATTCAATTTGGATTGACCCGATTAGGTTAAATGTTGACCTAATCGCTAAGGTGGTTTAGTTCCTGATTTGATCAGGGGTAAGGCTTAGTTAATTCCTGATTTAATTAGGATTTTATTGAGCCTAATTAAGCCTAATTATGTTGGGTTTAATCTATTCTAATTGTGCTTAACCTATTTAGATTAGGTTGCCTCAATTTGAATCAAACCATCTTGTTTTAAATTCCCTGCGACATCCAACTTCCTTGCACCCATTTGAATTCACGAGAAGAAACTTCTCATGAAATTTTTCTCACGCAAAACCCTTCCCCACGCCCTCATTTGTACACCATATGGATGGATAAAATAATTATTTAGCCATTCAAATTCAAAGCATGTTTGAATTTGAATGGATAACTTGTAACTTGCCCCTTCATCCTTATCCATTTTGTGCGCTACATTACTTACACGAGAAAAGGTTTCTCATGAAATATTTTCCATGCACAAAGAGCCACACCCCTTCTCTTCTCATGCCCAAAAGGATAGGGATAAGTTGGTTTTCGTTTGAATTCAAATTTGATTTGAATTCAAATGTGTAACCTCTTGTCTTTATCCTCTCACGCAGATAAGACACGTTCGACGTTGTTTTAAAAATGGAAGAAAGGTGGGGCATGCACAAAAAAAATTGAGAGAAAGAAAGTGGGGCGTGAGGAAGGCTTGTGTGCAAGGTGAAGGTCCAAAACCTTCCGAGAGAAAAAGAAAAAAAAGAGAGAAAATTGGGCGCAGGGTTTTTGGTGTGTACCCTAGGGTTTCTGCCTAGGGATCGAGAAGTGAGATTGGTGTGCCACGAGTGTCGTGAGTCCACCAAATTTTAGGGAGAGATCCATCAGCCTCTCAAGCAACTGTGTAGATGATCTGGAGCATTCGAGAAGTCAGCACACATCGATCGAAGGAGTTCGATCAATATCTATCATCAAAAGGGTGAAATCACGAACTAGCATTCGTGAGGAGCTGATCAGACGGGAGCTTCGTGTGGATGATCCGTAGAGGCTAGACATTTATGTGGCTATGATGTGATGATCAGAGCCCCTCAACGATGATTAGATTACGGTGATCGACTACCCGCAAAAGGTGATGTGTTCTGAACACAGTACTGTAAAAGGTTTACTGATTCAAATTTGAATTTCAAATTTAAATGCATGCTGTTGTATCATATTTAGATCCTAGTGTAGGGTTAATTAGTATTAATTAATGAGATTAATTAATAATTCCACTGTAAAATAGTAATTTTGAAAAAGTTTTAAAATTACCATTTTGCCCCTGCACAAAATCTTCTAACAGTATGTGGACCCATGAGCTCAAGTACAAGAGGTGAATATTTCTACTTCATAAGCTTCACAGACGACCTATCGAAGTATGGGTATGTCTATGAAGCATAATTCAGAGTCGTTTGAAATGTTCAAACTATTTCAAAATGAGGTAGAAAAACAAACTGGAAAGTGTATTAAAACTTTTCAATCTAATTGAGGAGGTGAATACCTTTCCAATGATTTTTTGATATATCTTGGAGAGAATGAGATTCTCTCTCAGTGGACTCCTCCTAGAACACCACAACATAATGGTGTATCTGAAAGGAGGAATCGGACCTTGTTGGATATGGTTCGATCCATGATGGGGTTTGCTGGTCTGCCGATCTCCTTCTGGGGATATGCGCTCGAATCGGCTTGTTACCTTCTAAATAGGATTTCGAGTAAGTTTGTAACCAAAACGTCATATGAGATATGGATAGGACGTAAGCCAGTACTCTCGCACCTTAGGGTTTGGGGGTGTCTGGCTTATGTTAAACGTTTAATTATGGATAAGCTTGGACCTAGGTCTGACAAGTATAATTTTATAGAGTACCCGAAAGAGACTAAAGGGTATTACTTCTATCTAGCTGATGAGCAAAAAGTGTTTGTCAGCCTTAAGACAATCTTTCTGGAAAGGGAGTTCCTTGGTGAAGGGACTATTGCCTCTAAGGTCGAACTTGACGAAGTTCGGCAGGTGAAAAAACTGACACAAGTTGCTAAACCTGAACCAGATTTGATTAGATCAGATCTGGAGCCCATTGTTCAAGCACCCTTAAGGCGATCTAGTAGAGTACCACGTCAATCGGACAGATACTATGGTTTCTTGGTCCGGGATGATGATCCTATCGAACTTGATGAAAACGATGAGGATCCGATCACCTACATGGATGCAATGTAGAGACCCGACTCTGAGAAATGGCTAGAAGCCATGAAATCCGAAATGGAGTCCATGAAGGTCAACGATGTGTGGACATTGGTTGACCCACCCGAAGGAGTAAAACTCATAGGGTGTAAGTGGATCTTCAAGAGGAAGAGGGGCGCAGATGAAAAAGTGGAAACCTATAAAGCCCGTCTGGTTGCCAAGGGATATCGTCAACATTATGGTATAGACTATGACGAGACATTTTCTCCTGTGGCAATGCTCAAATCCATTTGGATTATGCTTGCGATAGCTGCCCATTTGGACTATGAAATCTGGCAGATGGATGTGAGACAGCTTTTCTAAACGGAGAGCTGGATGAAGAGGTGTATATAATACAACCTGAAGGATTCACATCCACAGATGAGTCTAAGGTGTGCAGACTACAGAGGTCCATTTATGGACTTATGCAGGCATCCCGAAGTTAGAACATACGTTTTGATAGGATGATCAAGACGTATGGCTTCATTAAGAATGGAGAAGAATCCTGCATTTATAAGTGGGCTAATGGTCCAGTAGTAGTATTTCTTGTATTGTATGTGGATGACATTCTCTTAATCAGAAATAATGTCCCTGCATTATAGAGAATAAAGATTTGACTGTCGTCACAGTTCTCCATGAAAGATCTGGGAGAAGCTTCCTACATCCTAGGGATGAGGATCTATAGGGATAGATCTAAAAGATTGCTTGATTTATCTCAGTCCACGTACATTGATACTATGCTGATGAGGTTCAGCATGAAAAATTCCAAGAAAGGCTATCTTCCGATAGATCATGGAATTTTTCTCTCGAAGAGGGATTATCTGACAACACCTCAAGAGAGAGAGCGTATGGGTAGGATTCCATATGCTTCGACAGTGGGATCTATCAAGTATGCCATGACATGTACATGACCAGATGTGGCATACTCACTAGGGGTAGTGAGTAGATACCAATTTGATCCAGGAGAGAATCACTGGAAGGTTGTTAAAACCATCCTGAACTATTTAAGAAATACTAAGGACTAGTGGCTTGTTTATGATGAATCGGACTTGAGACTTATGGGGTTTACAGACTCTAGTTTCCAGTCTGATCACGATGACAGCAGAAGTGTGTCGGGATTTATTTTTACCCTTAATGGTGGGGCTATCTACTAGAAAAGTTTCAAGCAGCACACAGTGGTTGATTCAGTTTGCGAGGCGGAGTATGTCGCTGTATCAGATGCTGTCAAAGAAGCAGTGTGGCTGAGAAAATTCATCACCGAGCTCGGAGTAGCACCCTCCCTTGTTGGTCCTGTTCTGCTCTACTATGACAGCTCTGGAGCTATTGCTCAGGCGAAGGAACCAAAGGCACACCAGCGGACGAAGCATATTCTGCGCTGCTACCATCTCATCCAAAAAATTATGGATCGAGGTGACGTCGATCTTCAGAAGATCGACGGGAAGGAGAACCTGGCTGACCCATTCACTAAAGCCATTGCGGTGAAGGAGTTCGACAACTACCAGTCAAAGATGGATATTAGATACTGCACCGATTGGCTTTAGGCCAAGTGGGAGATTGTTGGGAATAGTATCTCAAAGCCAATCGTCAGCTTGTTAACGGTTGTGCTCATTTTTGTATTTGTACATGAATTATGAATTAATAAAAATTATTTTGATATTTCTCATCACAAAATATTTCATCTTCTAATGAACTCCTATGTTGTGGTGAAGTCCTTAGGACTATTTAGACTCGACAAAGGAGAATTTGTTGTTTAGTCCTTAAATCTGTTCACGACCAAATGATATGTTGTTACTAAGGACGACAACGTTTATCAAGCATAGGTTGTTGTATGCCATATAGGTTGGTTGTCCTCTTAACCAATGAGTGTGGAGACACTGGTATGGCATACAGGTGAAATGTAAGGGTACATCTGCACTGAACGTGACCGACTCCGAAGCTATTTCTGCTGTCAAGATTTGCTCTGATAGAATATGGGTATAAATATCCCTCCGACCTGAGACCGCCATGGTGACTTGCAAGCAACTCACTGCACTTAGGCACTGGACTACCTAAATTTTTAATTCAGTGACGGAAGGCTGCTGGGTGTAGTCAAGTACTTGACTTGTCGGTGCTTGTGTCAAGATGGGATTGACCACTCCAATTTAGGAGCTGTGTATAGTCATGTTTCAATTTAGCAAAACCTTGGCTAGGGTAGTCCTTGTGAGGAATCACAAGACTGTTTGAGTTGAGCATGATTCGGATGATCTGATCAGGATTGACAGTTTAACCCTGAGTTATCCTAAACACAGGGGTCAAAAGGATGAATTATACAGTAACCATATTCATGTAGATTCTGAGTGTTGCAATTGTGACTCTTCGACCTATTCGGATATCGGGTACCATTGCTAGATGGTCACTTCGATTAGTACAGGAATTGGTTCCTGTGCTACCGGCTTAGGTTCGAACCTGCGGGGTCACACACATTAGAGGTTCCTATCTGATCTGATGGCTGATGTAGAATCTTACATATTTGGGACTCAGTGATCGAGAATCAAAATTCTCTGATCATGAGTTCCACACATTATGGGTACCGGGGTCAAGAGTCCCACTGGTTGGGATTTTTCGATCAGGGTTACATATCGATGAATTCTAATGCCTGATTGCCCATCGAATTTGGACTCAATATTTATGAGAGGTTTAATTAGTGATTTGATCACTAATTAACTCAATTTGATTGAGTAATTATTTTTGGATCAAGTCCAATTGAATTGGATTCAGTTGGGTTTGACCCAATTAGGTTAAGAGTTGACCTAATCATCGAGATGGTTTGGTCCCTGATTTGATTAGGGGTTGGGCTTAATCAATTTCTGATTTGATTAGGATTTTATTTAGCCTAATTAAGCCTAATTTAGTTGGATTTAAATTAGTCTAATTGGACCTAACTTATTTGGTTCAATTAGGTTGGTTTAAATAATTAAACCACCTTGACCCAATCTCCATGCGCCACCTCACTTCCATTGCACCCATTTGAATTCATGAGAAGGAACTTCTCATGAATTATTTTCTCATGCCAAGCCCTCTCCATGCCCCACTTTAATGTGCCAAATGAATGGATAAGGATGATTGGTTGGCCATTCAAATTCAAAATAAAGTTTGAATTTGAATGGACAATCAATCTTTGCACCTTATCCCTTTTTTTACGTCCCATTTATTACATGAGAAAAAATTTCTCATGAAATCACTCCATGCATAATTTAAGCCATGCCTCATGCCTTTAGTAGATAAGGGATGAGTTGGTATCCATTTGAATTCAAAATTTGATTTGAATTCAAATGTGCAATTACTCATCTTTATCCTTTCTTTTGGATAAGATGTTTGACATTGTTATAAAAGGAGGAGAAGAGTGGGGCATGCAAGAAGAAGATTTTTGGAGAAAATTTTAGGGTGTGAGAAGTCTTGTGCGTGAGAAGGAAGTCCATATCCTTCCAAGAGAAAAAGAAAGAAAAGAAGGAAAAGTGGGTGCAAAGTTTCCGGTGTGTTCCCTAGAGTTTTAGCCTGGGGTTCGGGAAGTGAGAAAGTGAGCTACGAGTGTCGTGAGCCCACAAAATCTCAGAGAGATCTTCAACATCCTCTCAAGCACATTTGTTGATGATCCGAAGCATCCAAAGAATCGACAGACGTCGATCGAAAGTGTTCGATCAGCATCGGTCATCAAAAGGGCTCTATAACGAGCTAGCACTCGTGAGGAGTCGATCAGATCGAAAGCTTCATGTGGATGATCCACAGAGGTCAGACACACTGTGTGGCTACATCACGATGATCAGACTCTCCAGATGGTGATCAGATTGCGACGATCTACTATCCGCACAAAGGTATTGTGTTCTGAACACATTACAATAAAGTGTTTATTGTTAAAATTTGAATTTCAAATTTAAATGCATGCATGCTATATATCATATTTAGATCCTAGTGTAGGATAAATTTATGTTAATTAATTAGATTAATTAATATTTTTTTACTGTAAAATCATAATTTTGAAAAGTTTTAAAATTATCATTTTATCCCTACACTGAATTTTCCCATAGTATGTCCTAGAGGCCAATATGGCTGATATATTGTAATAACTCTAAGATACAATTTCATACTTAATATATTGATAAGATCAATAAAAGGAGAAGTTTATTTTTTTATTCAAGTGTGATGTATCCTTGAATCATCTATGGAATTAATTTTTGATACATATTCTCAAAGAATTGTGAATTAGAGACATGTATTTAATTTCTAAATGCTCTCGATCATAGGATCATCATGAGGATAGTGATCGATCTAGATAGATTGATGTACAAATTACTTCCTTTAGGATAGATGGGTTTCTAATCTACAGTGTAGAGATATTGGGTGATGAGTGCTGGTAGTTGTTAGAGAATAACTGGTACTAAGCGTGCCCATACAAAAGCTCACTTGGATTTTTTTTCGATCGTCAGTGATTGTCTCAATGCTGTAGTTGTGTGACTGATCCTTTCACTTGAGATGGTACTACTACTCATAGTGATACTGCTAGAGTTTGATTGATACATAAATATAGGTCTCAATATTCTTTTGTAGTGGATGTTGGCGACAGTTGATCCACTGTAGGAGTAGAGTGCGCATCAAGATAGGATCTATCGACCTTGATAGATAGAAGAAGTCCTATAAGATTTGAGAGGCTAAGTTCAAGAGTCTGTGGCCACAGTAGTGTGATTGATGGAAAAGAGTTTTCATAGAAGTCATAACCAGACTTGAGCTAATCGAATCTATCATATGATTGATGTTGAGGTTTGACGATTTATCTATGACCTGCCATCTAGTCGGGACTCACGATAGAAGGATTGAATTATACGTTAACTATATCTAGAATTTTATTTTAGTTCTACTAGGTTGTCACTACATACCGCTAGGTATCATTGGTGGATTGTGAGAGCTCACTAAGATTATTTTGGATCGACAATCCTTATTGAGTTAGAGTGGAATTATTTTGACCCATTAGAAAGAGTTTCAATGATATGATGATAGAGATCATTGTATGTCTCACTACCAAATAAAATTTAATTTATGGGGTCATGCAGCAAAGAAATTAGGTCTAGAATAAACAATTGAGCTTATGAAGTGTCAATTGGGTTTAGAGAAATTTATTGGGTTCATGGTAGCCTTACTAGCACATGGTTGGACCCAATTCCTCTTTTCGTTGAGATTTTTTATTTAATAAGATAATTCTAACTTAATTACTTACTAATAATCTAAATGAATAAGATTTATTGGACCCTAATTATTGGGTGTCTAAGCTTATGATTTATATAAATTCAGGATGCAAGTCCTTAATTAATTTTCTTGATAGTTATTCATAGGCACCACCTTGATTTGATCAAATTGGGCGTGTCTATTGATTGGAGGGCTTTTAGATCTCCTATGAGGCATCTTTTGGGTGTATTTTGGGGTGTATAATTATGGGTGCAAGGGCTCTAATTGTTGGTGCCTAAAAGGTCTCCTAAAGTAAGTAGGATAACTTAAGTTAATAGGAAACCCAATGCAAGTAGGACTTGTATTAAGTGATTGAATAGGATTCAATCCTTGTGCCTATTTAAAGAGACCTCTCCTAAGGTCCCTGTTGGGTTCTGATGATGCAGTAGAATATAAATTTTAAAATTTTTTACTTATATTCAATAATTAAAAATAAGTTTAACATTTAAACTAGACTACTGAAACATAAAAGTCCTAGGAACACCTTGATGATTATAATCAATTAACATAAGCATATATAACAAGAGAAGATCAAAAGCTATTTACCAACACGAAGACCACAAACTAGTAATCTTGATATCTCTACGAGACTCCAAAGTAGAAGCCCTCCAATGGTGATCCACACAAGATTGATCAGGGCCCTTCCCAACTTTGACATGGTGCTGCAGCCTTCTTTCGAAGTGTGCTACCGATCGTCCTTCGCAAGAAAAGATTCTACCATTGCTTGTATGCCTTCAAAATCTTCACTAGGACTTCTCTTGGAATCTTTTCTCAAAAGATCTCACTACACATAAATCAGATTATAAGTTCAACATATGAACAATCTGATTTTTGGACAAGCATCTCATGCTTTCCATTTTCTCTCTTTCCTTCCTTTCTATTTTTCTTTTTCTTTTTCTTTTCTTTTTTACTTCAGATTTTTCTTGGCTTATCCTCATCTAATCCCACACCTAAACCACTCTTGGATCAGATTTTATGCTATATGGGATGCCCCTTATATAAGGTATGAAGGGGCACCACATATTTTTCCAAGGGGCGCCAACTCTTGGCATCCCTTAATTCTTACATGGTGAAATTAATTTTTTAGCATGGAAACCTAAGTGCAAGGCATGGAATAAGAGATATTTTATTTGCAAAAGGACTCTTCCTCTATATAGTAAAATCTGGATGCCATCTAATGGTGCGTGGAACTAAGGGAGCGCGTGAGAATTCAAGAGTCCATGACATTAAGGACTCTTCCATAAACTCAATGCATATATGAAAGGGCGTCCCAATTTATTTGGTGTTCAAACTCCTTGCTAGAGAAGGAATCTTCCTTCTCTTCTATGCCCATAATTCAAAGAGCCATCATATGACACGATGAAATAAGAAATGCATGGAGAAATAAAAGAAATTTAAGAGTTTGACATGAAATGGACTCTTCCATTTCTACGCACAAAAAGAGGGGACGTCCCAAATAAATTTGGCATGGAGTTCCTTCTCTGAGAAGGACTCCTTCTCCTCTTCCACACCCACATTATCCCAAGGTGCCATCTGATGGTGCACAAAATTTAGGGATGTGTGGAACATGTAAGGAATTTAAGAGAAGTGTGAAAGAAGGACTCTCCTTCTTTAACGCCAAAATTAAATGGGGCAGGGATTAATTTTTGTGTGCGGCATTATGGCATGGATGAGGTTATTTCATATGAAACTCTTCCATTAAAAATCAGATAAACCACCTAACAATTAGATGGTTCAAATCCAATCATATTAGATTAAGGCAACTAGCTTAGGTTAGCACAAACACTTTTGCACTAAACCCAATTGAGAACTTATGTTAAGTCATGTTCTAGCAATTCAATTAACCCATTGGATTTATAATAAATCCAAATAGATTGGATCAAGACTCAATCTCTATTGTGTGTGATCCATTAGGTTACAAATCTAGCCAGTAGTGGATCCAGATTCATATGATAACCCTAATCCGATTAGATTAGGTCAGCTCATGAGTTCCAATCAACTAGGACACTTCCTAATTGATTCTCGAATTAAACTCTTTTAATTCTGATGAGTCCATAAGTCAAGATTAATGTCTAGAAATATGTCATGACTATCTAAAAGATTTAAAATTTGATAGAAATATCAAAATTATCTTTCCATGGTGAGTTATCGTGTAATTCAATTCTTCGAACACAGAATATCCCGGAAAGGCTATGGGTATGAAAATATGTCAAATCCAAATACTTATCCATACGTATCTCAATCTGATGATGATGACTTGATTGATGAACCAGTAGAAATTTTTTGTATTGTTCATCCCTGCTCTGGTCAGAGACTCTTAAAGTCATCATCCTATGAGATCACATAGGATGTTCTCTCCTCTTATAAGGAATGATCGATTCCTTATTAACCACTCATAACCTCCATACATACTTTGTCATACCCAGAATATCCCACATGCATCTCAAAGTGGTGTGCTAGGGAATAAACTAAAGTAAGGGTCCATGTACATAAGGTACCATGGTGATCTCAAGTCAAAAGATCACATGCACCACTCCTACTGAAGAACCATCTGTTGACATGCTGTAAAGCTCCATCAAATATTCTTTCTGTGGATCAGTTCAATGAATTAATTCTTTAATGAGCACCTACATCCTTGTATTAGTATCACCATACAAGTGATTGTGAGATCAACCACCCTCTCCATCGAGCATACATAGGATGTACCAGTCTTACTGGCATTATCGATCTCTGACTCGATGATCTAATGATTAAAAATATTTTAAATGGGGTTATCAAGATTTTAGGTCTCACTGACATGATCTCATCATAGTCTTGAAATTATTGCCCTAATCTATGGGATTTATCATAATCATAAAAATATGATGCAGCAAATGATAAAACATAATACCTGATAAACAGAATAACTAATGTTATGCAAATAAGTATAAAGAAAATAAAGAAAAATCCCTTCGCATGACTTGTTGGGCACTATTCTTTCAATCTCCCACTTGAACTAAAGCCAATCACCCCTGCACCTGATGCCCATGCAATCAGGGTGGCAATCACACTGCTACTGTGTAAGGCTTAGTTAACTGGTCTATTATAATGCTCTTAATATTAACTCATCTTATGATCAAATCATGAATGAGGTGAAAGTGTCTAAGATGTGCATGGGTATCTGGTGAGACCACTCCCAACTTAGTGATGAACCCTTTCATCTGGCGACTTTCCTTAGCAATCTTTGCTAACAGCATTTAACTGAGTCTAACATAGTTTGCTATTTGAAACTCTTCCAATTCACTGCTCCTCTAGTACTTCTCAAGTACTTTGTGAATGCTTTTCACAGTTTTCAAAAGATCCTATCATGGATCTGCCTGAAATTGATGATTATGCATAAGGCATAAATCACATCAGGCTTAGTACATTGAAAATATGGGTAAGTAAACTCCTTTACACCTATTCATGTTGAACACCTTTAACAAAAAATCCATGTACCTAGATTGGGATAAGCCAAACATCCACTTACATCTATCATTATAGATGCCAAGTATATTGGATGCTTAACCCAAGTCTTTTTCATGAAAATATTTATGATAAGCATGTCATTGATCGAGTGCAATATCGGAACTACCTTCCCAATATGTTGTATATTACCGACATACATAACCAAGAAGTTAGTGGAACTTTCACTTATCTTCTTACACACACATATGATTCATCTATATTTAATAAAGTTAAACATTTTGACTATCTCATCAAAAGTAGAAGTACCTACTTCTCAATACCAGCTTTTAATCCATAAATGCATTTGCCCTCCCACTAGAGATAAATTCTCTAGATGGTATGTGAAAATAGCAAAAATCCAGGTTGACATTTCTATTAGCAGCCTGTTAGGTCATACCCATAGGTGCTTCAACCATAGTCCATACTTGGTTGATGTATAGGGAGTTCATTTTGGATATCATGATTTTAAGCCAATTGTCAGAGTCTCTACTCATAACTATCTCCGAATAGGTCAAAAAAATATCATTCTCAATGATGTATGGTGTATTGTTATTCTCAATGACAAACCCATATTTGAGTGGTACATTATACACTCAGATTGACCTTTGGTTAGGAGGTGTGTTTTATGGTTGTGCCTCATCAATGAGCACATTTGGTCATGGATCAACTTGTGGACACTCCACAGGTTATGATGGGATAGTTTATAGGTCTTTAACTTGTCAAGTTCAATTATCCTCCCACTATCCTCTTTTTAGAAAAATTTTTTTCCTAAAAGGTTTACATACCTACTGACAAAACATCTTTTGTCCAGTAGGATTGAAGAAATAGTATCACATACTACTCTTAGGATAACCTATAGACTTATATATAAACCTGTTCTAGCACAAACTTATGTACATCAACTCTTTTCACATAAGTTGGACAACCTACCTTTTGTCTTCTCATATCTCATATGGGTGCTAGTAACAAATTTTTATGATATCTAATTTAAAATATATACAGCAACTTCAAGGACATCTCCTCAGAATGAGATAATTAGGTTTGTGAAGTAAATTTAAGGAACACACCACATCTCATATGAAGTGCCCATCTCTAGGTCGAGATATTATTAATCTTCGAACATCTATATATTCAAGACCTAATAATTTACTCACGCCTTTTTTTATATCTAGTAAATGGGATCTTGGTCATTTTATCCATGAGACAAGATTTACAAGTTCTATATGATTAAAAATCATACAGACAAAGAACTCTTCTTTGTAGTACTTATTTATTTTTAACTCATAAAAATGGCCAACTTGGCAATACCAGAGATATGTGACCATCACATATTCATTATTTGTTTCCATCAACATGAAGAATAACATCATTGAGTGATTGAAACATGAGATCATAGTCCTAAAATTTATCAGAATGAGAGTAACTTTTGCTCTTTACATTAATTTCAAAACTATGTTACAATAGCAAAGATTTGAAATAATATTTCTGATAAATTCAAGCATATTACAATGATCTACTAGTTTCAAAATCTTACTAGAAGGTTATATAGATTCCTACAGCCTCAATATGAATGGACTATCCATCAGTGCCAAAAGGTAAGTAATCACCTCACTTCAGCTTTATAGGTCCAGCAATACTTTGCCTAAGTGAAACCTATATAAGGTATCACATATCCAAAATTTTAAAGCTGAAACACTCAACGATAATTAGTTTGTATCATATACAAACCATTAGCAGATACAACTTTTGCATCATACTACTGCTTCACACTTACAGGATAATTCTTGTAATTTATCTTTAATACTTATTTTTACTGTAATGAAATTAGATACCCTTAGTGAAGACATTCTTCACCTTTATTTTCTCAACCATTCCATGAAGTTTGATCAATTTAAAAATATCCTATGTAGTGATAGTAAAGATGCAAATGTGTATATAAGAACATACAAGGACTACTCATGATGACATGCACAAGTTAGATGAGATTTTTTATCTAATTGTGTCTCTCACTATTTTAGCAAATTTCATAGCCCTCAAGTTTGAAAATAAAAAACCTATCATCAAGTTTCTTGTTGGGGTTGAGATTCCAATTCCTTATAAAAAGTCTTGTGGATAGCACAACAAGCTCCTATGAGTTCAAGGATAGATAACTCTTTACCAATTGAATCTCATATAACTCTCAACATAATTTTTACTTCTAAAATACTTATAACCTTGTAGATAGCAAAACAAACTATAGTATTTCAGTTAAGTCATACCCTTCAATCCTATATGGTCATATCTGAATAATACAATCTTTCTAGATAGCACAATAAGGCAGTACTACCAGAAAATACCATACGCATCACTAAGTCAACATCATACCAATCACTATAGCAAGCCTTGTGGATAGCACAACAAACTCACTATAGTTTTTGACATACTCTATTGACTTAGTATGAGCTAAGTACCATTGGCTTCACTATGCACCAAGACAGTATCAAATCAATCTCCACAACAAGCTTTGTGGATAGTACAACAAGCCTACTATGATTCTTGACATAATACAAGCTTAGCATGAAGGAAGGCATGGGTAGTGTTCTTAATACTTCACCATTATGACTTAATATAATTTATATGAGGGACTTACGTCTCATGCACATTCAAAATATATATTCATGCATCATATGCAATCTAATTTAATTCTAACTACTAGCATGTAAGAGCATAAAAAAGAAATCTAATAGTTATAGATTTTAGAAAAATCATCCAAGCCATAAGATGATCTATAGGTCTAACCCTAGGTACATCATTGAACTATCTCATGATCAATCTTAATGTGCCTTCGCTCTCCAATTGCCTGGTAGTTTAGTCTTCATTTTCATGAAGTCTACCATGAATGATTAATCTTTATTTGAAAATAGAAAAAAATAATGTCTATGTATTCTCAAATAATATTTTTTCTATAATTTTATATCAACATGTAAAAATCTCAATCAACAGTTAAGAACATACAAAAGAAAGGTTCAACTGATAATATAATGCATCAGGGGCATCTAGCCCTTATTACAACTCTTGTAGATGCATTTATATAATCAGCCAATAGGAAAGTATTCATGCATACATCCATCACATGGATGTTTCATAGTCTATAACCACACAACATGCATTTTATAACAATTATAAAATATTATAACAAACTACTCATGTTATTTTTATTATGATATCATTCATACACATGTCAATAAAGATGTTTAAATTTATGATCATAAGACCCAATTAGGGTTTTTAATTTGGGTTCAATACTTGATCCAAAGTTTAATTTTAAGTCAATCATTTATCATCCATTTGAGTTAGGTTGACCAATTCTTAGGTTAACCCAAATCAATTAGGTAAGCATAGATTCAGTCAACCATGACTCAAACTCTAATCGAATTAGGTCCAAGATAATTTGATCAACCTAAATTAAATAAGATTTTTAATCAAATTAGAACTATGAATTTGATTTAATCTATAATCATTAACTCTAATCACATTAGAACAATGAATTATTGTTAAACAAATCCATCGGCAAAAATCCTAATCCATGTCGATGCTTCCTTTCCATGATCCAAAATTTTTTGACCCCACACATACCTCGGATAAGAACAAAGATAGTCAACCCACAATGGTGAGTGCCCAATGACATGGTGATCGGTCCTTGGATCTTAGGTAGATGTATCAAATGCAAGAACCCTAAGTCATGGCAATGTACATCCATATGTAGCATTCCAAGGCTCCATGCATCACATGCACTGGATTTCAATTCCATCGAAAATTAGATTATGGGATCTCATCTAAAATTTATCACACAAGTCTAAAGATCATGAAATTTCATATCCAAGATTCGATCATGAATTGATATCATTTACTCATAAACAAAAATGCATCAAGAACATCATTTAAACATCAATCAAAAAATCTGATTTTGACATAGTTTGAACTGGATCTAATCCATATCATAATAATAACATAAAATTTGATTGAATCAATCAAAGGTGGCTCTAATATCACTGTTGGGTTTTGATGATGTAGCAAATATAAATTTCAAAAATTTTTACTTACATTCAATAATTAAAAATAAGTTTAATATTTAAACTAGACTATCGGAACACAAAAGCCCTAGGAACACTTTGATGATGGCAATCAAATAACATGAGCATATATAACAAGAGAACATCAGAAGCCATATACCAACACGAAGATCATGAACTGGTAATCTTGATATCTCCACAAGACTCCAAAGTAGAAGCCCTCCAATGGTGATCCACACGAGATTGATCAGGGCCCTTCCCAACTTTGACATGGTGTTGCAGCCTTCTTCCTAGGTGCACTGCCGATCGTCCTTCGTAAGAATGAATTGTACCATTATTTTTATACCTTCAAGACCTCCACTAGGACCTCTCTTAGAATCTTTCCTCAAAAGATCTCTCCACATACAAATCAGATTATAAGTTCAACACATGAACAATCTGATTTTTGGACAAGCATCTCATGCTTTCCATTTTCTCTCTTCCCTTCCTTTCTATTTTCTTTCTCTTTTCCTTTTCTTTTTCACTTCAGATTTTTTTTGACTTATTCTCATCTAATCCCATGCCTAAACTACTCTTGGATCAGATTTTATGCCATATGGGATGCCCCTTATATAAGGTATGAAGAGGCGCCACATATTTTTCCAAGGGGTGCCAACTCTTGGTGTCCCTTAATTCTTACATGGTGAAATTAATTTTTAAGCATTGAAACCCAAGTGCAAGGAGTGAAATAAGAGGTGTTTTATCTGCAAAAGGACTCTTTTTCTATATAAAAAAATCTGGATGCCATCTTATGGTGCATGGAATTAAGGGAGCACGTGAGAATTCGAGAGTCCGTGACATTAAGGACTCTTCCATAAACTCAATGCATATATGAAAGGGTGTCCCAATTTATTTGGCATTCAAACTCCTTGCCAGAGAAGGACTCTTCCTTCTCTTCTGCACCCATAATTCAAAGAACCATCATATGACATGATAAAATAAGAAACGCATAGAGAAATAAAAGGAATTTAAGAGTTTGACATGAAATAGACTATTCCATTTCCATGCACAAAAAGAGGGGACGATCAGAATAAATTTGGCATGGAGCTCCTTCTCAGAGAAGGACTCCTTCTCCTCTTCCACACCCACATTATCCCATGGCACCATCTGATGGTGCACAAAATTAAGGGACGTGTGCAACATGTAAGGAATTTAAGAGAAGTGTGAAAGAAGGACTCTCCTTCTTTAAAGCCAAAATTAAATGGGGCGGGGATTAATTTTTGTGCGTGGTAATATGGCATGGAGAAGGTTATTTCATATGAAACTCTTCTATTAAAAATTAAATAAACTACCTAACAATTAGATGGTTCAAACCCAATCATATTAGGTCAAGGCAACTAGCTTAGGTTAGCGCAAACACTTTTGCACTGAACTCAATTGGGAACTTGGGTTAATTCATGTGCTAGCAATTTAATTAACCCATTGTATTTATAATAAATCTAAATGGATTGGACCAAGATCAAATTTTTATTGTGTGTGATCCATTGAATTTCAAATCTAGTCAGTAGTGGACCTAGACTCATGTCATAATCCTAATCTGATTAGATTAGGTCAGCTCAAGAGTCCCAATCAACTAAGACTCTTCTTAATTGATTCTCAAATTAAACTCTTTTAATTCTGATGAGTCTACAAGTCAAAATTGATGTCTAGCAATATGTCATGACTATCCAAAAGATTTAAAATTTGATAGAAATATTAAAATTATTCTTTCATGGTGAGTTATCGTGCAATTCAATCTTCGATCATACAATATCTCGAAAAATTCATAGGTATGGAAATATGTCAAATCCAAATACCTATCTATATATATCTTGATCTAATGATGATGACTCGATTGATGAATTAATAAAAATTTTTTCTACTAATCATCCCTGCTCTGACCAGACTCTCTTAGAGTCATCATCCTATGAGATCACATAGGATGTTCTCTCCTCCTACAAGGAGTGACCGATTCTTTTTTGACCACTCACAAGCTCCATACACACTTCGCCATACCCAAAATATCCCACACACATCTCAAAGTGGTATGCTAGGGAATAAACCAAAGTAAGGGTCCATATACATATGGTGCCATGGTGATCTCAGGTCAAAGGATCACATGCACCACTCCCACTAAAGAACCATATGTTGATATGCTGTAAGGCTCCATCAGATATTTCTCCTATGGGTCAGTTTAGTGAACTCATTCTTTAATGAGCATCTACATCCTTATGTTAATGTCACCACACAAGTGATTGTGGGATCAACCATCCTCTTTATCAAGCATACATAGGATGTACCAGTCTTACCGGTAACATCGATCTCTGACTCGATGATCCAACAATTGGAAAGATTTTAGATTGGAGCTATGAAGATTTTAGGTCTCACTGATATGATCTCATCATGGTCCTAAAATTATTATCCTAATCTATGGGATTTATCATAATCATAAAAATATGATGCAGTAAGTGATAAAACATAATACCTCACAAACAAAATAACTAATATCACGCAAATGAGTAGGAAGAAAATTAAAAAAAAAATTTACATCCTCATATGATTGGCTTGTAGGAAACTATTCTTTCAATCTCTAGAGGATCAAAACTAGCAGCCCCTCACACCTAGAAGGAGTCCCCATGCCCTCTCTTCCTCTCCCTTTCTCTTCTCCCTCCCTTGGACATCCAAACGTCCTTCAATTGGGGCATCCTTTCCTCTCCATGCCAAGGGGTGTTGGGGCATCCTCTTACTATTACTCCCTAGTGTTTTGTAGCAGACAAAGCAAGAAGAAAAGCTAGAGAAGAAGAGAAGAAGAAGATCAAGGAAAGAGATCAAGTGTTGTTCACGATTCAAATTTTGTTCAGATTCTGCAGGCTGAATTTTTGAAGAAAAAAATTTAGATTGAAGAGGACTGTTCCAGACTGATCCCAAGTGGATACTCATAGAGATCAGATACTTGTGTGGCTAAAACAAAATCTTTTTTCTTCTAGATCTAAATTTGAAGAAAAGAATTACGAAACGGATATGTGATTTGATCACAATCTGAATTTCAGCATATATTAATTTCAGCATATGAGATAGATCTATGTGATTTTATATTTTCATACATGCATAATTTAGATTAAAAATATTTTAATCTTGTTCTCCATAGCAGTATTTAGAAAATAAAGTTTTAAAACACATATACATGCACCAAACCCCAAATTCCAACAGTGGTATCAGAGCCATGGGTTTCATATGGTTGAAATTGTCACACATATTTTGAAAAAAATTTTAAAATCTGATTTTTTCTTAATACATGAGATGTGTAGATAAATTATAAAATTTAAAATTTAATTTTATGTTTGATTTTAGAATATATATTTGATATGTGAAAGCATGCATAGATCTGAATTTTGATCTAGAAAGAGTTCTAGTTCATGTTTATATGATACATAGATGCATGCATGAAACCTAAAATTATATATGATCTGAATTTTGATTCATATATATGACATATGATTATATATTTAAATCATAAATTTACTTTTGATATGATCTATGATTGGTATATAAGATGTATGATATCATAAAGTAGATCTGAATTTTATTTAGATTTTGTCACACATATTTTGAAAAAAAATTCAAAATCTGATTTTTTCTTGATACATGAGACGTATAGATAAATTATAAAATTTAAAATTTAATTTTAAGTTTAATTTTAGAACATATATTTGATATGTGAAAACATGCATAGATCTGAATTTTGATCTAGAAAGAGTTCTAGTTCATGTTTATATGATACATAGATGCATGCATGAAATCTGAAGTTATATATGATCTGAATTTTGATTCATATATGTGATATATGATTATAAATTTAAATCATAAATTTACTTTTGATATGATCCATGATTAGTATATAAGATGTATGATATCATAAAGTAGATCTGAATTTTATTTAGATCTAAACTTTACATGCATATATGTAATATATGTTTGTATGTTAAATTTGAAAATTATTTTTATGATTTAAAATTTATTTTTATGTAAAAAATTTAGATCTAAAATTTTAATTTTAAAATCTAAAATTTATGTTTGTGTATGAAGGTTTTGGTCATGGAAAAATTATAAATTTGGTTATGTAATAAGATTGCATCTAAGATTTTTGATTTGAGTCATATGGATCTAATTTGATTAAGTAATTGATCAAACTGAGTTAAGTATTGATTAGAGCTAGATCAATTAAGTTAAATGATCATACAATTATTGTTGATCAAATCATTTGAGTCATATATATAGAATCGATTAACCTAAGGATCTAATTTGGCTCGATGGTTTGAGCCTGATTTGCTAGAGTTAATCTATTTGGACCAATTGACCTATTGGTGTCTAAAGCAAGCTAATAAGATATGGTTATTTAATTGGTTTCATTCACTTATTTGATCAATTTATTGGTATCTAAGGAAAGCAATGCGGTGACCCCCACTAATCTCCACTTACCTGGCCAATTTGGAAGATTGGATCTTATATTGGGTTGTTTAGCGGTCTGATTTAGCCCATGCCAATTAGATCAGTCATATGATGATTGATTAGATGAGACTTAAACCTAAATCTCTTCACAAATATTAAGTCCATAGGTCTTCCATCGTTGTAGATGTGCAGGTGTGTTACTGGCGTTGATTGTTCTCGGTTGGTCACGGTGGTTCAGTTATATCGGAAACATGCAAACACTCTATTAGCAAAGAGTTGCACTAGGATAAGGATGGGGTTGGGCCCAATAACTATTAGGTGAGGGATCTAATGATGGCCTTGCACCTACTTGTGAATGGTGGGTTAGGCTTAACTAAAAAGTATGGGCAATAACTGTTAAGTGAGCCCACATGACTTAGAGACCAAGTCGCTGCAACATGCTTAGAGAAGCATCTAGGCAAAGAGTTGCCTACACATCGATATGCATGTTATCAATAATTGTTAGGTGAGGTGCATGTCATCAGTGGAACTGCAGCACCCACTATGAATTTTTTATCACATTAGAGTTTTTGTTTCCTTCTCGGGGAGTGGAGGGATCTGATAAATTAGTGAGAGTCATTGTTTGCATCATAAAGTCTCTAGAAGTAAATATAACCATTAAGTATAAAAGTCTTACTTGAATCTTTACTCTCACAGTTAAACAATATCAGCCTCAAACCCTCTAGCTAGCATCCTTGAAACCAATCATTTGATCGGTACCAATTATAAAGACTGGCTCAAAAACCTCAAGATTGTCCTGACCTCAAAAAAATTAGATCATGTAGTCGATCAGAAACCCATAGTGTTATCAAACCATCCTACTGCTGAGCAAAAGGTTGCTTTTGAGAAGTGGATGGATAAAGATAGTCGGATTAAGTGTTATGTGTTGGCATCTATATGAAACAAGTTACAAAGCCAACATGAACATATACGTACTGCCAGGGTTGCGATCACTCACCTACAAGAGTTGTATGGTGAGCAGAGCTATACTGCATGCTTCAAAGTGTCCAAAAGACTCTTCAATCTGAAGATGCATGAAGGACAATCAGTCTCGAGCACTGTATGATAGTGATCAAGGATATTGAAGAGCTTGGAAAGCTCGGGTTGGATATGCAAAAGAAATTGTAGATAGATTTGATCCTTTAATCTCTTACTAGTGTTAGATGTGTGCCCTAGATGCCAAATTGGCTGACACATTCCTGTACAAATCTAAGGGCAAATTTATAATTTTGACTATAAATCAATAAATGGGATATTCTTCTATCACATTGCATACATTGTGTCTGTGATACATCTTTTGAGTTAGTAGGAATGTCAATTCATATTTTTAAGAGTTAAAAATTTAAGATATGAATTTACATAACTAACTCATAAATAGCTCCTGACCATAGGATCTGTTGGGAAATGTGTCTCAAAAAGCCAATCGTAAAGCTGTTGACTGTTGAGCAACCAAGTATTGTAATTGATTTGTTAATAAATAAAATATATTTGGCATTTTCATCATAAGCTTTCATCTTCAAATGAACTCCGTTGTTATGATGAAGTCCTTAGGACTATTTAGATTCGATAAAGAGAGGATTTATCGATTAGTCCTTAAAACAGTTCACGACCAAATGATAGGCTGTTAATAAGGATGACAGCTTCTATCGAGCATAGGTCGCTGTAGGCCATATAGGTTGGTTGTCCTCTTAACCAAGGAGTGTGGAGACACTGGTATGGCATACAGGTGAGATGTAAGGGTACATCATCATTGAACGTGACCAACTCCAGAGCATTCTGTTGTCGAGAATATCTCTAATGGGATATAGGTATAAGTGTCCCTTGGACCTGAGATCGCCTCAGTGACTTGCAAGCAACTCACTGTGCTCTAATTCAGGGATGGAAGACTTCTGGGCACAGTGAAGTACTTGCGAAGTCAGAGTGTGATCGAGATGGGATTGATCACTCCAAGAGTTGGAGAAGAATGAGTCGCTGTATTTCAATTTAGCAAAACCTTGGCCAGGATAATCCATCAGATGGATTTGATATTTTGAAATACAATGTGGACAACCTGATCAGAGTTGACAATTGAACTCTGGGGTGTCCTATGATCATTTTGGTCAAGGGGATGAATTATATGAAAACTATATCCACATGGGTTCTAAGGATGTTGTTCTACACATTCAACCTATCTGGTCGTCGGGTAACATTGCTAGATGGTCACTTTGATTGGTACAGAAATTTGTTCTTGTGCTACCAGCTTAGGTTCAGACCTATGAGATCACACACATTAGAGTTCATGATCCGATCGGATGGTTGATCAACGATTAAGAATCGTTCTAGGGTTTAAATGATCAATACGATTGACATTTAACCCAGTGCAAGTGTTGCAGGAGGATCGATTAGCAATTTGATTGCTAATTGGCTTAATTTGATTAAGCAAATGGGCTGAGATTAAGTTTAATTAAATATAATTTAATTAAATTTAATTTGGGCTTGATTGGATCAAGTCCAATTAGTTTATTGGATAAGCCAAGTGCAAGGAAAAACTAGTCCTAGTTCAACTAGGACTTGGGTCAATCAAATTTCTAATTTGATTAGAAAATTAAATCAGATTTAAATCTAATTTAATCTGATTAAATTAGGTTCTTAATTGGGTTAAGACCTATTTTAATTGGGTTGATCTAATTTTGGTTTGATTTGGTTTGAGAAACCAAATTAAAACAAGTCATAAGATAGAATCCTAGTAAGACTAGGATTCCACCTTGCACCACATAAGCCTTCCCCATGCCTTCTCTCTCATTCAACGCCAATCTCCTCTTATTTTGTGTGACAAAAGCCCTCTCCCAGGTCTCTCCCACATTTACAAAAGGTCTCCTCTCTTCTTTCTTACATGGAAGGTGGTTTGGATCAAATCAAAAAGGAATAAGTTTGGATTTCAAATTCTATGAGATAAGAGTTTTAGAAATCCAAAACTCTTTCAATTTTGCACCGAATTTATCCAAATTTTTTTTGGAATTTTTGTGGCTTTTAGGGTATATAATGTGCACCCTTTACTAGTGATCCATATACAAAAATATGGAGGAGGTTCTCAAGAGTTGGGCGCCCCTTATCTTGCCATGTTTGGATAAGTCTTGACTAGGTATTTGACCTAGACAAGGACTCTATCATATCTCTCTCTATAAAATGAGTTTTTTCATAAAATTTTTGGATAAGATAGAAATTTGAGAGACCTTTGGATCATCCAAAAATCAAAGAGAAAGACCTTTGGATCTTGGAGATATAATAGACACAAGTTAGGGTGTCTAGAGAGAGAAACGAGAAGAAGAAGAGGGTCTTCTTCTACGGTTGTTTGTTTTCATATCTTTCCTCCCTCCATCTTGAGTTTTCTAAGAGTGTCTCAGATCTGAAACTCCTCCTTCTACTTTCCATCTTTGGAAGAGTCCAAATCAAGAAGAAGGAGGCACCTGATCAACCATCAAAGAAGGATCAGGGCAGTACTAGCATACTGTGCTGATTTCCTGAAGCAGGACTTCTGATCGAGATTCGTGGGATCGTGTGGATGACTCCTAGAGGCCAGATGCGTGTGCGGCTTGCAACATCATCCTCAAACCCAGATCAGTGAGGTTAGAACGTCTAACTTGCAAGGTAATAGATCTGATCTATTGTTTAATACATACATTAGATGTAGTATAGAAACATGTTGATATGATCAACATGTAGTTCATGCTATATTTATATATTTTAATTTTTGATTTAATGCTATGTAATAGTCATATAATAGGATCTTAGATCTAGAGATTTTCTAATTTTAGAAAATAAATTTTGATTTATTTTAGTCTTCCGCTGTATGATCTTGAAAAAGTTTCAAGATCTAATCCTGAAATCCTTGATCTGGTTCCTACAATTGGTATCAGAGCCTAGGTTCTTTATTACATGATTATTTATACATACTTAGATTATTTCTTAGATTAGATCTAATTTATAATCTGATTATTAAATTTGAAATTAAAATTTTAGATCAATCACGAACTGCAAGGTTGTCCTGCTGTAAGGTTTACCCCTTACAGTGCAAAGGTTGTCCTAGTTTGTGTAGATCTATCTTTAATCATAAATTTATTAGATATGATCTAGATTAAATTTATAATTTATTAAATTTAAAAAATATTTAAATCTGAAAAAAAATCTCTTTGTTAATAATTTTTGTGCAAAGAAATTGTTTAAAGTTGAAATTATTTCAATTACATGAACCTGTTTAGATTAGATCTAAAGTAGTTTCATGTTTATTTCACTTGCATCTTGATTATGAATCAAATATGCAATATGGTTGATAGAATTATATTGTAAAATTATTTTACAAATATGAAAATTATTTTTTGAAAAGCCAAACCCAACCCTCAGCCCAAAACTTAATTAAGAATTAAGAAGTTGTTTGATTAGGTTCTAGGATTGTGAATTGAAGAACCTAAGACACAAACCATAACACATTGGGTTAATGGGTTAGTGAGAATTAGGTCCATTAATTGGGTTAGACCTATGGTTAGATTAAAGATGGACTTAATTACAGAATTGACTAAATCTAATCAATTATTGTCTTAGATTAGGTCAAGGATTCTCTAGATCAATTACAATAGTTGTAGTTGGTCAAGTCCATGTCTTTAACGAGAATCAAATGGACTTGATTCTTGGCTAAGCGGTCTAGCACGAACTGTTAGGTTGATCTAATCAAAACTAATTAAACCAGTTGGTGTCTAAGGTAAACCAGACCGGTGGTTTTTAATTGGGAGCCCGCTTACCTGGCCATTTCTGATGGTGTCTAAGGCAAGCTTTGGCAGACCCTCCCATTGATCGAACTTACCTGGCCTCTTGGTGAAATTATGTTTTGATCGGATCATTTGACTATTCGAGTTGACCCATGTCAGCTAGGTAAATCAGTGTGACTGATTTAGGTGCTCCTAGACCAGCCCTTTTAATGGTCTCCCTTAAGCTGACTTGGTGAAGCCAGTGGGAGGATCATGATAAGCTGGTTCATCTGATCTCATCCTCTATATTATTTAAATCCTCTAAAATTATTAGGTCTTTAAAATTATAAAGTTATGGAGATAACTGAGTCATAGCCTCCCATTAAGGTGTTTGATAATGAGTCCATTAACTCAATAATCATTGCAGACCCAAAGGCCTGGTGCTTGTTGACTAATGGAATTATCACTCATCATATGATGACTTGGAAGTATCTCTCTAATGGTGGTTAGGTGAGCCAACCAAAGTTGGGCTTAATCATTCATTGGTTAAATACACCAAGTATGATCATGTTAATGGTTGGACCTAACCGGATCCTTACAGTGGAGGCCAAAGCCTACTGATTAGGTTTCTGGGGCAAAATTAAAATTACTAGAAATTGTTTAGAAAAATAATTGGTTATGAACCTTGTTGGGAAATGTGTCCCAAAAAGCCAATCGTCAAGCTGTTGACGGTTGAGCAACCAAGTATTGTAATTGATTTGTTAATAAATAAAATATATTTGGCATTTTCATCATAAGCTTTCATCTTCTAATGAACTCCATTGTTATGATGAAGTCCTTAGGACTATTTAAGTTCGATAAAGAGAGGATTTATCGATTAGTCCTTAAAACTGTTCACGACCAAATGATAGGCTGTTAATAAGGACGACAGCTTCTATCGAGCATAGGTCGCTGTAGGCCATATGGGTTGGTTGTCCTCTTAACCAAGGAGTGTGGAGAGACTGGTATGGCATACAGGTGAGATGTAAGGGTACATCGTCATTGAACGTGACCAACTCCAGAGCATTCTGCTGTCGAGAATGTCTCTGATGGGATATAGGTATAAGTGTCCCTTAGACTTGAGATCACCTCAGTGACTTGCAAGCAACTCACTGTGCTTTGGTACTGGACTAACTGAATTTCTAATTCAGGGACGGAAGGCTTCTGGGCACAGTCAAGTACTTGCGAAGTCAGAGTGTGATCGAGATGGGATTGACCACTCCAAGAGTTGGAGAAGAATGAGTCGCTGTATTTCAATTTAGCAAAACCTTGGCCAGGGTAATCCATCAGATGGATTTGATATTTTGAAATACAATGTGGACAACCTGATCAGAGTTGACAGTTAAACTCTGGGGTGTCCTATGATCATTTTGGTCAAGGGGATGAATTATATGAAAACTATATCCGCATGGGTTCTAAGGATGTTGTTCTACACATTCGACCTATCCGGTCGTCGGGTACCATTGCTAGATGGTCACTTCGATTGGTATAGGAATTTATTTCTATGCTACCGGCTTAGGTTCGGACCTATGAGGTCACACACATTAGAGTTCATGATCCGATCGGATGGTTGATCAACGATTAAGAATCATTATAGGGTTAAATAATCAATACGATTGACATTTAACCCAGTGCAAGTGTTGCAGGAGGATCGATTAGCAATTTGATTGCTAATTGGCTTAATTTGATTAAGCCAATGGGCTGAGATTAAGTTTAATTAAATATGATTTAATTAGATTTGGTTTGGGCTTGATTGGATCAAGTCCAATTGATTTATTGGATAAGCCAAGTGCAAAGAAAGACTATTCCTAGTTCAACTAGGACTTGGGTCAATCTAATTTCTAATTTGATTAGAAAATTAAATCAGATTTAAATCTAATTTAATCTGATTAAATTAGGTTCTTAATTAGGTTAAGACTTATTTTAATTGGGTTGATCTAATTTTGATTTGATTTGGTTTGGAAAACCAAATTAAAACAAGTTATGAGACAGAATCCTAGTAGGACCAGGATTCCACCTTGCGCCACATAAACCTTCTCCACGCCCTCTCTCTTATTCAACGCCAATCTCCACTTATTTTGTGCAACAAAAGCCCTCTCCCAGATCTCTCCCACGTTCACAAAAGGTCTCCTCTCTTCTTTCTTACATGGAAGGTGATTTGGATCAAATCTAAAAGGAATAAGTTTGGATTTCGAATTCTATGAGATAGAGTTTTAGAAATCCAAAACTCTTTCAATTTTGCACCGAATTTATCCAAATTTTTTTTTGGAATTTTCATGGCTTTTAGGGTTTACATTGTACACCCTTTTCTAGTAATCCATGCACGAAAATATGGAGGAGGTGCTCAAGAGTTGGGCGTCCCTTAACTTGCCATGTTTGGATAAGCCTTGACTAGATATTTGACCTAGACAAGGACTCTATCATATCTCTTTATATAAGACGAGTTTCTTCATAAAATTTTAAGGAGAGATAGATATTTGAGATACCTTTCTTCCATCCAAAAATTAGAGAGAAATACCTTTGGTTCATGGAGATATAAAAGACGTAAGTTTGGGCGTTTAGAGAGAAAAACGTGAAGAAGAAGAGGGTCTTCTTCTAGGGTTTTTATTTTCATATCTTTCCTCCTTCCATCTTGAGTTTCCTGAGAGCGTCTCAGATCTGAAACTCCTCCTTCTACTTTTCATCTTTGGAAGAGTCCAAATCAAGAAGAAGGAGGTACCTGATCAACCATCAAAGAAGGATCAGCGCAGTACTAGCATACTGTGCTGATTTCCTGAAGAAGGACTTCTGATCGAGATTCGTGGGCTCGTGTGGATGACTCCTAGAGGCCGGATGTGTGTGCGGCTTGCAACATCATCCTTAAGCCCGGATCAGCGAGGTTAGAGCATCTAACTTGCAAGGTAATAGATCTGATCTATTATTTAATACATACATTAGATGTAGCTAGTATAGAAACATGTTGATATGATCAACATGTAGTTCATACTATATTTATATATATTTTAATTTTTGATTTAATGCTATATAATAATCATGTAATAGAATCTTAGATCTAGGGATTTTCTGATCTTAGAAAATAAATTTTGATTTATTTTAGTCTTCCACTGTATGATCTTAAAAAAGTTTCAAGATCTAACCCTGAAACCCTAGATCTGGTTCCTTCAATTGGTATCAGAGCCAGATTCTTTATTACATGATTATTTATACATGCTTAGATTATTTCTTAGACTAGATCTAATTTATAATCTGATTATTAAATCTAAAATTAAAATTTTAGATCAATCACAAACTGCAAGGTTGTCCTGCTGTAAGGTTTACCCCTTACAGTGCAAAGGTTGTCCTAGTTTGTGTAGATCTATCTTTAATCATAAATTTGTTAGATATGATCTAGATTAAATTTATGATTTATTAGATTTAAAAGATATTTAAATCTAAAATAAAATCTCTTTGTTAATAATTTTTGTGCAAAGAAATTATTTAAAGTTGAAATTGTTTCAATTACATGAACCTGTTTAGATTAGATCTAAAGTAGTTTCATGTTTATTTCACTTGCATCTTGATTATGAATCAAACATGCAATACGATTGGTAGAATCATATTGTAAAATTGTTTTACAAATATGAAAATGATTTTTGAAAAGCCGAACCCAACCCTCAGCCCAAAACTTAATTAAGAATTAAGAAGTTGTTTGATTAGGTTCTAGGATTGTGAATTGAAGAACCTAAGACACAAATCATAACACATTGGGTTAATGGGTTAGTGAAAATTAGGTCCATTAATTGGGTTAGACCTATGGTTAGATTAAAGATGGACTTAATTAGAGAATTGACTAAATCTAATCAATTATTGTCTTAGATTAGGTCAAGGATTCTCTAGATCAATTACAATAGTTGTAGTTGGTCAAGTCCATGTCTTTAACGAGAACCAAATGGACTTGATTCTTGGCTAAGCGGTCTAGCACGAACTGTTAGGTTGATCTAATCGAAACTAATTAAACCAGTTGGTGTCTAAGGTAAATCAGACCGGTGGTTTTTAATTGGGAGCCCGCTTACCTGGCCATTTCTGATGGTGTCTAAGGCAAGCTTTGGCAGACCCTCCCACTGATCGAACTTACCTGGCCTCTTGGTGAAATTATGTTTTGATCGGATCACTTGACTATTCGAGCTGACCCATGTCAGCTAGGTAAATCAGTGTGACTGATTTAGGTGCTCCTAGACCAGCCCTGGTCTCCCTTAAGCTGACTTGGTGAAGCCAGTGGGAGGATCATGATAAGCTGGTTCATCTGACCTCATCTTCTATATTATTTAAATCCTCTAAAATTATTAGATCCTTAAAATGATAAAGTTATGGAGATAACTGAGTCATAGCCTCCCATTAAGGTGTTTGATTTTGAGTCCATGAACTCAATAATCATTGCAGACCCAAAGGCCTGGTGCTTGTTGACTAATGGAATTATCACTCATCATATGACGACTTGGAAGTATCTCTCTAATGGTGGTTAGGTGAGCCAACCAAAGTTGGGCTTAATCATTCGTTGGTTAGATACACCAAGTATGATCATGTTAATGGTTGGACCTAACTGGATCCTTACAGTGGAGGCCAAAGCCTACTGATTAGGTTTCTGGGGCAAAATTAAAATTACTAGAAATTGTTTAGAGAAACAATTGGTTATGAACCTACCCTTAGATGTACATGGGTTGGCCAACCAAAGTTGGGCTTGTGTGCAGTCTAAGTGGATTCTAGTACCCGCTAAGGAATTAGGATAATTCCTCGAATTGAAGGTAGAGGCTACCAATTCGAATAAAATAGTGGGAGAAACCTTTTGATTAAAGTCCAAATCTTTAGGTTTAATGAATCAATTACTAATTAGGTTATGGTTCTCCTTTGTGCAAATATGGCCACTTCCCTATCGCTCCGATCATTGTTGGACAATGATAAGTTGGTGGGACCCAACTTCGGTAGCTGGTACCGAAAGTTGAAGATAGTCCTGGAGCATGAACGGATCCTATATGTGATAATGGATCCTGCACCTGAGGAGCCAGCTGTCAATGCACGTGGAAAGTTAGAGACACTTACCAGAAGTGGCTCAGTGACCGGACCACGATGTGCTGTATCATGCTAGCTGCTATCATGAGCGACGAGTTCAGTCGCAGATTCGAGACGGCTTAGCCAAAGGACATGCTTCAAGTGTTGGAGGATACCTTTGGCACACCCGATGACGTAGAGAGGGACAAGACTAGTTGTGCCATCTTCAACGCCAAAATACGGGATGGAGTCTCTATCACTGATCATGTATTGTACATGATCGAGCTGATGGAACGATTGAGCAAGCTCGGCTTTCCCTTGCATGAGCAGCTTGGGAAAGATGCAATACTGAACTCGTTGCCCAAGTCTTATCTCCCATTCCTCACTCATTATAGAATGACAAAGCCTGAAGAGAACTACCACGGGTTACTGGGGTTGCTTCAGAACTTTGAGAAGGATCACCAACTCCTCAAGGAGTCGGTGAACTCAGTGGGAGGTTCGTCTTCTGGTTCTCGATCCTTTGAGAAAGGAAAGAAGAACAAGAAGAAGAAAGTCAAGAAGGTGCAAGTTCAGGCTGGGACATCTGTGCAGAGCCAGACCAAAAAGATCAAGCCTGATAAGAGTCTATTCTACTGGCAAGCACCCTAGATTAGATAGTGTGTCAAATATCTACTTATGGCATTGGAGGCTAGGTCATATAAATAAGAACAGAATAAACAGGTTGACTCAAGAGGGAATCCTCAAAGTCAGTGATTGTGAATCACTTCCAACCTGTGAGTTCTGTCTTCTTGGTAAAATGACCAAGTCACCTTTTACTGGAAAAGGTGAGAGAGCTACTGAGCTCTTGGGCCTAGTACATACTGATGTATGTGGGCCCATGAGCACCAGTGCTAGAGGTGGATATTTCTACTTCATAGCTTTCACGGATGACCTATACCTATATGGATATGTCTATCTGATGAAACATAAGTCGGATTCATTTGAAATGTTCAAACGATTCTGAAGTGAAGTAGAAAAACAAACTGGGAAGAGTATTAAAACTCTTCGATCTGATCGAGGAGGAGAATACCTTTCTAGTGAATTTCTCACATATTTAGGAGAGAATGGGATTCTCTCCCAACGGACTCCTCCAGGAACACCACAGTATAATGGTGTGTCTGAAAGGAGGAATCGGACTTTGTTAGACATGGTCCGATCCATGATGGGTTTTTTGCTAGCTTGCTGATATCCTTCTGGGGATATGCACTCGAATCGACCTGTTATCTGTTAAATAGGATTCCAAGTAAGTCTGTAATTAAGACTCCATATGAGATATGGATAGGGCGTAAGCCAGTACTTTCATACCTTAGGGTTTGGGGGTGCCCGGCCTATGTCAAACGATTAGTCACAGACAAACTTGGACCTAGATCTGACAAATGCTCATTCATAGGGTACCCCAAAGAGACAAAAAGATATTTTTTCTACCATGCTGATGAACAAAAGGTGTTCGTCAGCCTTAAGGCAATCTTTTTAGAAAAGGAGTTCCTTGGTGAAGGAACCGTTGCCTCTAAGGTTGAACTTGATGAAGTTCAACAGGTAGAAAGACCGACATCAATAACTGAACCTGAGTCTGATATGATTAGATCATATTCGGAGCCCAATGTACCTGTACCATTAAGGCGATCTGGTAGAGTACCGCATCAACCGGACAGATACTACGGTTTCTTGGTCCGGGATGGTGATCCCATCGAACTTGATGAGAATAATGAGGATCCGATCACCTATATGGATGCAATGCAGAGACCTGATTCCGAGAAATGGCTTGAAGCCATGAAATCCGAAATGGAGTCCATGAAGGTCAACTATGTATGGACATTGGTTGACCCACCTGAAGGGGTTAAACCCATTGGGTGTAAATGGGTCTTCAAAAGGAAGAGGGGCGCAGACGGAAAGGTGGAGACCTATAAAGCCCGTCTGGTTGCCAAGGGGTATCGTCAACGTTATGGTATTGACTATGACGAGATATTTTTCCCTGTGGCAATGCTCAAATCTATTCGGATAATGCTTGCAATAGCTGCCCATCTGGATTATGAGATCTGGCAGATGGATGTAAAGACAGCTTTCCTGAATGGAGAGCTGACTGAAGAGGTGTATATGATACAACCTGAAGGGTTTACATCCACAGATGAGTCCAAGGTGTGCAAGCTTCAGAGATCCATTTATGGATTGAAGCAAGCTTCTCGGAGTTGGAACATGCTTTTTGATAAGGTGATCAAAACGTATGGCTTCATTAAGAATGGAGAAGAGCCCTGCATCTATAAATGGGCAAATGGTCCAGTTGTGGTATTCCTTATCTTGTACGTGGATGACATTCTCTTAATCGGAAATGACATCCCCGCACTACAGGGAATAAAAGTTTGGTTGTCATCACAGTTCTCCATGAAGGACTTGGGTGAAGCATCCTACATCCTAGGGATGAAGATCTATAGGGATAGATCTAAAAGGATGCTTGGGTTATCCCAGTCCATGTACATAGACACTATGCTGAAGAGGTTCAAAATGGAGAATTCCAAGAAGGGCTATCTACCGATAGGCCAAGGAATTTCTCTCTCTAAGAAGGATTGTCCGACAACTCCTGAAGAGAGAGAGCGTATGAGTAGAGTCCCATATGCTTCAGCCATGGGATCTATCATGTACGCCATGACATGTACAAGACCAGATGTGGCATACTCACTAGGAGTAGTGAGTAGATACCAATCTGATCCTGGAGAAAACCACTGGAAAGTGGTTAAAGCCATCCTTAAGTATTTGAGAAATACTAAGGACCAATGGTTGGTTTATGACGAGTCAGATCTGAAACTTGTGGGGTTCACAGACTCCAGCTTTCAATCTGACCATGATGATAGCAGGAGTGTGTCGGGTTATATCTTTACTCTGAATGGTGGAGCCATCTGCTGGAAGAGTTCCAAGCAGCATACTGTGGCGGACTCTATTTGTGAAGCGGAGTACATCGCAGCATCGGATGCCGTGAAGGAAGCTGTGTGGCTGAGGAAATTCATCAATGAGCTTGGAGTAGCATCCTCCTTCGATGGTCCAGTCCTGCTCTACTGTGACAGCACTGGTACCATAGCTCAGGTGAAGGAACCCAAAGCACATCAGCGGATGAAGCACATCTTGCACCGCTTCCACCTGGTCCGAGAGATCGTGGATCGAGGTGACGTCGACCTTCAGAAGATCGACTGAAAGGAGAACCTAGCCGACCCCTTCACTAGAGCCCTGGCAATAAAGGAGTTCGACAACCACAAGTCGAAGATGGGTATTAGATACTGTGCCGAGTGGCTTTAGGACAAGTGGGAGTTGTTGGGAAATGTGTCCCAAAAAGCCAATCGTCAAGCTGTTGACGGTTGAGCAACCAAGTATTGTAATTGATTTGTTAATAAATAAAATATATTTGGCATTTTCATCATAAGCTTTCATCTTCTAATGAACTCCATTGTTATGATGAAGTCCTTAGGACTATTTAAGTTCGATAAAGAGAGGATTTATCGATTAGTCCTTAAAACTGTTCACGACCAAATGATAGGCTGTTAATAAGGACGACAGCTTCTATCGAGCATAGGTCGCTGTAGGCCATATGGGTTGGTTGTCCTCTTAACCAAGGAGTGTGGAGAGACTGGTATGGCATACAGGTGAGATGTAAGGGTACATCATCATTGAACGTGACCAACTCCAGAGCATTCTGCTGTCGAGAATGTCTCTGATGGGATATAGGTATAAGTGTCCCTTAGACTTGAGATCACCTCAGTGACTTGCAAGCAACTCACTGTGCTTTGGTACTGGACTAACTGAATTTCTAATTCAGGGACGGAAGGCTTCTGGGCACAGTCAAGTACTTGCGAAGTCAGAGTGTGATCGAGATGGGATTGACCACTCCAAGAGTTGGAGAAGAATGAGTCGCTGTATTTCAATTTAGCAAAACCTTGGCCAGGGTAATCCATCAGATGGATTTGATATTTTGAAATACAATGTGGACAACCTGATCAGAGTTGACAGTTAAACTCTGGGGTGTCCTATGATCATTTTGGTCAAGGGGATGAATTATATGAAAACTATATCCGCATGGGTTCTAAGGATGTTGTTCTACAAATTCGACCTATCCGGTCGTCGGGTACCATTGCTAGATGGTCACTTCGATTGGTATAAGAATTTATTTCTATGCTACCGGCTTAGGTTCGGACCTATGAGGTCACACACATTAGAGTTCATGATCCGATCGGATGGTTGATCAACGATTAAGAATCATTATAGGGTTAAATAATCAATACGATTGACATTTAACCCAGTGCAAGTGTTGCAGGAGGATCGATTAGCAATTTGATTGCTAATTGGCTTAATTTGATTAAGCCAATGGGCTGAGATTAAGTCTAATTAAATATGATTTAATTAGATTTGGTTTGGGCTTGATTGGATCAAGTCCAATTGGTTTATTGGATAAGCCAAGTGCAAGGAAAGACTATTCCTAGTTCAACTAGGACTTGGGTCAATCTAATTTCTAATTTGATTAGAAAATTAAATCAGATTTAAATCTAATTTAATCTGATTAAATTAGATTCTTAATTAGGTTAAGACCTATTTTAATTGGGTTGATCTAATTTTGATTTGATTTGGTTTGGAAAACCAAATTAAAACAAGTTATGAGACAGAATCCTAGTAGGACCAGGATTCCACCTTGCGCCACATAAACCTTCTCCATGCCCTCTCTCTTATTCAACGCCAATCTCCACTTATTTTGTGTGACAAAAGCCCTCTCCCAGATCTCTCCCACATTCACAAAAGGTCTCCTCTCTTCTTTCTTACATGGAAGGTGATTTGGATCAAATCTAAAAGGAATAAGTTTGGATTTCGAATTCTATGAGATAGAGTTTTAGAAATCCAAAACTCTTTCAATTTTGCACCGAATTTATCCAAATTTTTTTTTGGAATTTTTGTGGCATTTAGGGTTTACATTGTACACCCTTTTCTGGTGATCCATGCACGAAAATATGGAGGAGGTGCTCAAGAGTTGGGCATCCCTTAACTTGCCATGTTTGGATAAGCCTTGACTAGGTATTTGACCTAGATAAGGACTCCATCATATCTCTCTATATAAGATGAGTTTCTTCATGAAATTTTAAGGGGAGATAGATATTTGAGATATCTTTCTGCCATCAAAAAATTAGAGAGAAATACCTTTGGGTCGTGGAGATATAAAAGATGCAAGTTTGGGCATTTAGAGAGAAAAACGTGAAGAAGAAGAGGGTCTTCTTCTAGGGTTTTTATTTTCATATCTTTCCTCCTTCCATCTTGAGTTTCCTGAGAGCGTCTCAGATCTGAAACTCCTCCTTCTACTTTCCATCTTTGGAAGAGTCCAAATCAAGAAGAAGGAGGCACCTGATCAACCATCAAAGAAGGATCAGCGCAGTACTAGCATACTGTGCTGATTTCCTGAAGCAGGACTTCTGATCGAGATTCGTGGGCTCGTGTGGACGACTCCTAGAGGCCGGATGCGTGTGCGGCTTGCAACATCATCTTTAAGCCCGGATCAGCGAGGTTAGAGCGTCTAACTTGCAAGGTAATAGATCTGATCTATTATTTAATACATACATTAGATGTAGCTAGTATAGAAACATGTTGATATGATCAACATGTAGTTCATACTATATTTATATATATTTTAATTTTTGATTTAATGCTATATAATAATCATGTAATAGAATCTTAGATCTAGGGATTTTCTGATCTTAGAAAATAAATTTTGATTTATTTTAGTCTTCCGCTGTATGATCTTGAAAAAGTTTCAAGATCTAACCCTGAAACCCTAGATCTGGTTCCTTCAAACCTACCCTTAGATGTACATGGGTTGACCAACCAAAGTTGGGCTTGTGTGCTGTCTAAGTGGATTCTAGTACCCGCTAAGAAATTAGGGTAATTCCTCGAATTGGAGGTAGAGGCTACCAATTCGAATAAAATAGTGGGAGAAACCTTTTGATTAAAGTCCAAATCTTTAGGTTTAATGAATCAATTACTAATTAGGTTATGGTTCTCCTTTGTGCAAATATGGCCACTTCCCTATCGCTCCGATCATTGTTGGACAATGATAAGTTGGTGGGACCCAACTTCGGTAGCTGATACCGAAAGTTGAAGATAGTCTTGGAGCATGAACGGATCCTATATGTGATAATGCATCCTGCACCTGAGGAGCCAGCTGTCAATGCATGTGGAACAGTCAAAGACACTTACCAGAAGTGGCTCAGTGATTGGACCACGGTGCGCTGTATCATGCAAGCTGCCATGAGCGATGAGTTCAGTCGCAGATTCGAGATAGCTCAGCCAAAGGACATGCTTCAAGTGTTGGAGGATGCCTTTGGCACACCCGATGACGTGGAGAGGCATAAGACTAGTTGTGCCATCTTCAACACCAAAATGCGGGATGGTGCCTCTGTTACTGATCATGTATTATACATGATCGAGCTGATGGAACGATTGAGCAAGCTCGGCTTTCCTTTGCATGAGCAGCTTGGGAAAGATGCAATACTGAACTCGCTGCCCAAGTCTTATCTCTCATTCCTCACTCATTATAGAATGACAAAGCCTGAAGTAAACTACCACGGATTACTGGGGTTGCTTTAAAACTTTGAGAAGGATCACCAACTCCTCAAGGAGTCGGTGAACTCAGTGGGAGGTTCGTCTTCTGGTTCTCGACCCTTTGAGAAAGGAAAGAAGAACAAGAAGAAGAAAGTAAAGAAGGTGCAAGTTCAGGCTAGGACATCAGTGCAGAGCCAGACCAAAAAGATCAAGCCTGATAAGAGTCTATTCTACTGGCAAGCACCCTAGATTAGATAGTATCTACTTATGGCACTGTATTCTAGGTTGTATAAACAAGAACAGAATAAATAGGTTGACTCAAGAGAGAATCCTCAAAGTCAGTGATTGTGAATCACTTCCAACCTGTGAGTCCTGTCTTCTTGGTAAAATGACCAAGTCACCTTTTACTGGAAAAGGTGAGAGAGCTACTGAGCTCTTGGGCCTAGTACATACTGATGTATACAGGCCCATGAGCACCAGTGCTAGAGGTGGATATTTCTACTTCATAACTTTCACGGATGACCTATCTCGATATGGATATGTCTATCTGATGAAACATAAGTCAGATTCATTTGAAATGTTCAAACGATTCCGAAGTGAAGTAGAAAAATAAACTGGGACGTAAGCCAGCACTTTCACACCTTAGGGTCTGGGGGTGCCCGGCCTATGTCAAACGATTAGTCACAGACAAACTTGGACCTAGGTCTGACAAATGCTCATTCATAGGGTACCCCAAAGAGACAAAAGGATATTTTTTCTACCATGCTGATGAACAAAAGGTATTCGTCAGCCTTAAGGCAATCTTTTTAGAAAAGGAGTTCCTTGGTGAAGGAACCGTTGTCTCTAAGGTTGAACTTGATGAAGTTCAACAGGTAGAAGGACCGACACCAATAGCTGAACTTGAGTCGGATATGATTAGATCAGATTCGAAGCCCAATGTACCTGTACCATTAAGGCGATCCGGTAAAGTACTGTGTCAACCGGATAGATACTATGATTTCTTGGTCTGGGATGATGATCCCATCGAACTTGATGAGAATAATGAGGATCCGATCACCTATATGGATGCAATGCAGAGACCTGATTCTGAGAAATGGCTTGAAGCCATGAAATCCGAAATGAAGTCCATGAAGGTCAACGATGTATGGACATTGGTTGACCCACCTGAAGGGGTTAAACCCATTGGGTGTAAATGGGTCTTCAAAAGGAAGAGGGGTGCAGACGGAAAGGTGGAGACCTATAAAGCCCGTCTGGTTGCCAAGGAGTATCGTCAACGTTATGGTATTGACTATGATGAGACGTTTTCCCCTGTGGTAATGCTCAAATCCATTCAGATAATGCTTGCAATAGCGGCCCATTTGGATTATTAGATCTGGCAGATGGATGTAAAGACAGCTTTCCTGAATGGAGAGCTGATCGAAGAGGTGTATATGATACAACCTGAGGGGTTTACATCAACAGATGAGTCTAAGGTGTGCAAGCTTCAGAGATCCATTTATGGATTGAAGCAAGCTTCTCGGAGTTGGAACATGCATTTTGATAACCTTATCAAAATGCATGGCTTCATTAAGAATGGAGAAGAGCCCTGCATCTATAAATGGGCAAATGGTCCAGTTGTGGTATTCCTTGTCTTGTACATGGATGATATTCTCTTAATCGAGAATGACATCCCCACACTACAGGGAATAAAAATTTGGTTGTCATCACAGTTCTCCATGAAGGACTTGGGTGAAGCATCTTACATCCTAGGGATGAAGATCTATAGGGATAGATCTAAAAGGATGCTTGGATTATCCCAGTCCATGTACATAGACACTGTGCTGAAGAGGTTTAGCATGGAGAATTTCAAGAAGGGCTATTCACCGATAGGCCAAGGAATTTCTCTCTCTAAGAAGGATTGTTCGACAACTCCTGAAGAGAGAGAGCGTATGAGTAGAGTCCCATATGCTTCAGCTGTGGGATCTATCATGTACGTCATGACATGTACAAGACCAGATGTGGCATACTCACTAGGAGTAGTGAGTAGATACCAATCTGATCCTGGAGAAAATCACTGGAAAGTGGTTAAAACCATCCTTAAGTATTTGAGAAATACTAAGGACCAATGGTTGGTTTATGGCGAGTCAGATCTGAAACTTGTGGGGTTCACAGACTCTAGCTTCCAATCTGACCATGATGATAGCAGGAGCGTGTCGGGTTATATCTTTACTCTGAATGGTGGAGCCATCTGCTGGAAGAGTTCCAAGCAACATACTGTGGCGGACTCTATTTGTGAAGCGGAGTACATTGCAGCATCGGATGCCGTGAAGGAAGCTGTATGGCTGAGAAAATTTATCAACGAGCTTAGAGTAGCACCCTCCCTCGATGGTCCAGTCCTGCTCTACTACGACAGCACTGGTTCCATAGCTCAGGTGAAGGAATCTAAAGCACATCAGCGGACGAAGCACATCTTGCGTCGCTTCCACCTGGTCCGAGAGATCATGGATCGAGGTGACGTCGACCTTCAGAAGGTCGACGGAAAGGAGAACCTGGCCGACCCCTTCACTAAAGCCCTGGCAATAAAGGAGTTCGACAACCACAAGTCGAAGATAGATATTAGATACTATGCTGAGTGGCTTTAAGACAAGTGAGAGTTGTTGGTAAATGTGTCCCAAAAAGCCAATCGTCAAGCTGTTGACGGTTGAGCAACCAAGTATTGTAATTGATTTGTTAATAAATAAAATATATTTGGTATTTTCATTATAAGCTTTCATCTTCAAATGAACTCTGTTGTTATGATGAAGTCCTTAGGACTATTTAGATTCGATAAATAGAGGATTTATCGATTAGTCCTTAAAACAGTTCACGACCAAATGATAGGCTGTTAATAAGGACGACAGCTTCTATCGAGCATAGGTCACTGTAGGCCATATAGGTTGGTTGTCCTCTTAACCAAGGAGTGTGGAGACACTGGTATGGCATACAGGTGAGATGTAAGGGTACATCATCATTGAACGTGACCAACTCCAGAGCATTCTGCTGTCGAGAATATCTCTGATGGGATATAGATATAAGTATTTCTTAGACCTGAGATCGTCTCAGTGACTTGCAAGCAACTCACTGTGCTTTGGTACTGGACTAACTGAATTTCTAATTCAGGGATGGAAGGCTTCTGGACACAGTCATGTACTTGCGAAGTCAGAGTGTGATCGAGATGGGATTGACCACTCCAAGAGTTGGAGAAGAATGAGTCGCTGCATTTCAATTTAGCAAAACCTTGGCCAGGGTAATCCATCAGATGGATTTGATATTTTGAAATACAATGTGGACAACCTGATCAGAGTTGACAGTTGAACTCTGGGGTGTCCTATGATCATTTTGGTCAAGGAGATGAATTATATGAAAACTATATCCGCATGGGTTCTAAGGATGTTGTTCTACACATTCGACCTATCAGGTCGTCGGGTACCATTGCAAGATGGTCACTTTGATTGGTACAGAAATTTATTCCTATACTATCGGCTTAGGTTCGGACCTATGAGGTCACACACATTAGAGTTCATGATCCGATCAGATGGTTGATCAACGATTAAGAATTGTTCTAGGGTTAAATGATCAATACGATTGACATTTAACCCAGTGCAAGTGTTGCAGGAGGATCAATTAGCAATTTGATTGCTAATTGGCTTAATTTGATTAAGCCAATGGGTTGAGATTAAGTCTAATTAAATATAATTTAATTAGATTTGGTTTGGGCTTGATTGGATCAAGTCCAATTGGTTTATTGGATAAGCCAAGTGCAAGGAAAAATTAGTCCTAGTTCAACTAGGACTTGGGTCAATCTAATTTCTAATTTGATTAAAAAACTAAATCAGATTTAAATCTAATTTAATCTGATTAAATTAGATTTTTAATATGGTTAAGACCTATTTTAATTGTGTTGATCTAATTTTGGTTTGATTTGGTTTGAGAAACCAAATTAAAACAAGTCATAAGATAGAATCCTAGTAAGACTAGGATTCCACCTTGCACCACATAAGCCTTCCCCACACCCTCTCTCTCATTCAACGCCAATCTCCTCTTATTTTGTGTGACAAAATCCCTCTCCCAGGTCTCTCCCACGTTCACAAAAGGTCTCCTCTCTTCTTTCTTACATGGAAGGTGGTTTGGATCAAATAAAAAAGGAATAAGTTTGGATTTCGAATTCTATGAGATAGAGTTTTAGAAATCCAAAACTCTTTCAATTTTGCACCGAATTTATCCAAATTTTTTTTAGAATTTTCATGGATTTTAGGGTACACATTGTGCACCCTTTTCTGGTAATCCATGTACGAAAATATGGAGGAGGTGCTCAAGAGTTGGGCGCCCCTTATCTTGCCATGTTTGGATAAGTCTTGACTAGGTATTTGACCTAGACAAGGACTCTATCATATCTCTCTCTATAAATTGAGTTTTTTCATGAAACTTTTGGAAAAGATAGAGATTTGAGAGACCTTTAGGTCATCCAAAAATTAGAGAGAAAGACCTTTGGGTCGTAGAGATATAATAGACACAAGTTAGGGTATCTAGAGAGAGAAACGAGAAGAAGAAGAGGATCTTCTTCTAGGGTTGTTTGTTTTCATATCTTTCCTCCCTCCATCTTGAGTTTTCTGAGAGCATTTCAGATCTGAAACTCCTCCTTCTACTTTCCATCTTTGGAAGATTCCAAATCAAGAAGAAGGAGGCACCTGATCAACCATCAAAGATGGATCAGGGCAATACTAGCATACTGTGCTGATTTTCTGAAGCAAGACTTCTGATCGAGATTCGTGGGCTCGTGTGGACGACTCCTAGAGGCCGAAAGTGTGTGCGGCTTGCAACATCATCCTCAAGCCCAGATCAGTGAGGTTAGAATATCTAACTTGCAAGGTAATAGATCTGATCTATTGTTTAATACATACATTAGATGTAGTATAGAATCATGTTGATATGATCAACATGTAGTTCATGCTATATTTATATATTTTAATTTCTGATTTAATGCTATGTAATAATCATGTAATAGGATCTTAGATCTAGGGATTCTCTGATTTTAAAAAATAAATTTTGATTTATTTTAGTCTTCCGCTGTATGATCTTGAAAAAGTTTCAATATCTAACCCTGAAATCCTAGATCTAGTTCCTACAGGATCTCACGAGGATGGTGATCGATCTGGAAGGTTAGTGTACGATCATTTTCTTAGGATAGATGTGTCTTGAGTCTATGATGTGGAGACACCAGAGCAAGAGTACAGATATTCATTGAGAATGAGAGTACTGAGCGTGACCATATTGAGCAGTCATAAAGAAGTCTACCTTCTCATCGATGACTAGCTCAATGCTGCAGTTGTGTGTCTAGTTCTTTGACTTGTGGTGAATCGACAGTTCACCTTGAGTGTGTTATAGTTTGACTACACCATAACTCAATTTTCTAGCCATTCAGAACCCTGAGATGTATGTTGGCTGTAGCATATTCATTGTAGAAACTAGGTCGCACCAAGATGGGATCTATCAACCTCGATAGAAGAGAGGAGTAGTCCTATGGTGATCGAAAGATCGAGTCCTTAAGCCCATGGCCATGGTAGAGTGAAATAATGAAAAAAGAATTTTCCATTGGGATTCCACATCAGACTCAGATCGATCAATTGATTCATATGACTGATGTTGGGTTTGACAAGTTCACCTTAACCCTAATTCAGTTGGGACTCATGATAGAAGAACTCAATCACATAGGTAGCTACACCGAGAGGTTCATCTTCAATTCTGATGGGTTGCCACCATATACTGCTAGGTGTCACTAGTGGATTTTGGAAGCAATTAGAATGATATTTGATGATCGATCATTCTAATTGTCTGAATCAGAAGAGTTCTGGTCCATCGAAAGGAGTTTCAATGATGTCGATGATGAGATCACGACATGTCTCTTTACCATACAGAATTGAACCTAACTGGATCATACAAATAAAGGTTAGGGTTTGGATGTCATCAATTGGGCTAGCCCAATTGATTTGGATTAGATCCAATTAGGTTCAAGAAAATCGTGCTAGCACTCGATTGAGCCTAACTTTTTCCTCGTATAATCTTTTCTATCTCTACTAAGCCAAATATGATTTGACTCATCCAAAGAATCTTGAGAAAGTTTTTTTCAATCTAAGTAAAGCTTGTCTAGCTCAAAAAAGATTTATCTTAATTTATGAGATGAATTTAAGACAACACCTGCTAATTCCTAGCACCTGTCAATTTCATTTTAGGACATCTATCAAATGTTGACATATGGGTCTTAAACTGAAGAGAGCTCAATGGAGGATTTTTATGGAGTGTCCACATTTCTAAACCATATCAAATTGGATGCCATAATTAGATTATGGTGTGAGCCCAATTGGATTAAAGTGGGTGCCCCAAATGGATAAGGATGAAAGAGTCCTGATTAACATGGACTCTTGGGTGCCACCTCTATTTGTGCTTATCCAATGTTGGCACCATCTTTTAGAGATAAGGTGGGGTTCTTATCTGATATTATCAGATGATATCACTCCACTAATCAAAATTTTTCCAGAATTTATTGGAATTTTTTGATTGGTTGAATGATGTGGCACTGCACAGCATACAGGGTCTATATAAACCCTGCTGCGCCTAAGGTTTCGAGGTAGAAGTTATTTTATGCATAAAACCTAATAGCTTCCACCCCATCCCTTTTTTTCCACATCCGCCCTGCTCTCCTTCCTCCCCTCTTCATGTCCAAAGTGTTGGACATCCATCTGGCAAAGATCCACAGCGTGGTGACGCCTGGAACAGAAGGCTGCAGGACTTCTTCGACAGGCTGCTGCTCCAACTTCAGGAAGACTTTTGAAGATCTTTGTAATCAGATTTAGATCTAATTTTTGGAGCATAGATTTATGAGAAGAAGATATTCTAGGTTTTACCTGAGTGGATATCGGTAGAGGTCAGGCACTTGTGTGGCTACATCAGAACCTCAGGCTATGCTGAGATCATCTACAGGGTAATCGATTATCCTTGAGGTATTACTTGTTTCCTCATCCCTTTTAGATTTATTTTAGACTTAATATTACATATGAAGATTAAATCTAGAGACTTATATCTGAAATATATGTAGGATAATTTTTTTTTAAATTATTCCATCCCAGATTTGATGAAATCTGGAAGATCCTATGAGGAAAAGCGATTTTCCTCCTTCAACTGGTATCAGAGCCAGGTTGTTGACTCTATTTCAGATCTAATTTAGATCTAATTTTAATTTTTATTTATCTAATATTAAATATTTTAAATGTTACATCAGATGTGATAGGATCTAAAATTAAAATATTTAAAATTAAATCTAAGAAGATCTAACATGCATAAGATGCATGACTAGACTAGGATTAGTTGAATCCATGAATAGTCTTAAGTCTTATGTTTTAATGAGATTAAAATATGAATTAAATATAATTTATTTTTTATTTTTTTGATGTTATAAGTATTGTAATTAGATAAAAAAATAAAAAATAAAATTTTAGTTTTTTCATAAAGTTGATCTACTGCATGCCTAGACTAGTTGTAGAATTGTTCTAGTAACTTTTCTAGAATAGATTTAATTTTGAATAGTTTAATTTAAATCTTATTTTTTAGATATTACATGTGATGTATCAAATCTGAAAGTATATTAATTAGATTGATTTTTGATACATGAGATGTATGCAAAGCATGTATTAGTTAGATCTTAAATTATATATGTGATATATTAATTTAGATCTAACTAGTTTTGTAGTTAAATTTATATTTCTGATTAAGGTGTTTCTCATGGCCGTCTGGTCATAAGAATGAAGTAGGGTTTTAAAACCCTCTCTTTCCATTCAATGGGATGTTCATATGACATGTAGAGGTGCCGCGCGTTCATCCTTAATAAAAAATCAAAACTTACTTTTCTGCAAAATCCTAGATCCTGAAATCCTAGAATTTATTTTACATGCTTTATTTACGAACCCAAACTTAATTAATGAATTAAGCTTATAAAATTAAGTTAGGTCTAAAATTGAAAATTTCAGATCTAAGATATTTTCATAAAATTGGGTTCGGGCTTGGGTAGCTCAATTAGGTCTAGCAATTGATCAAACCGAATCAAGAGCTGGTTAGGTGGGATCATGAAAGCTAATAATTGACCAGCCTAATGGGATTAAGTCTGGGTCAAGGTCGAATCACATTTAGATGTGACCCGATTAAGTTAAGACCTAATTTGGCTCAGAGGTTAGAGTCTGGATTGTAGGCTAATCCATTTAGTTCTGGTTCGACAATTTGGTGTCTAAGGTAAGTTGGGCAGATGCGACCGACTGGTTTTTAATTGGGAGCTACTCGACTCGAATACGTTCTTATCGAGTTAATGGCATATCCCTCCCATCGGTCTCACTTACCTGACCATATGTGTCGACTCAGTTCTGACTATGTCAAGTCAAGTTTAAAGAGAGCTAAATCAAATCTCTCTAAGAAAATATTAAGTCTAGGTCTTCCACCATTGTGGATGTACGGGTCCTTCCCGGGGTTGATTGTTCTCGACTGGATACAGTAGCTCAGTTGCACCGGAAAGACGCAACCTTGTCCATTAGGCATTGGATGCTATGAATTAGAGGATGGGTTGGGCTCAATATTTCGGATACGGTGAGGGACCCAATCAGGAATCTAGTTCGTGCAAATGGTGGGTCTGACTTAACTAAGGATTAGAGTAATATTCCGGACACGATGAGCTTCATGAATTAGAGATCAAGTTTTGGATGTACCATGATTTAAGAATCATTGGACAAGAGTTGTCTACTCATCGGTTGACCCATCACCAATAACTGTTAGGTGAGGTGGTGAGCCAGTCGGTGAGACCGCACCACCCACTAGAAATCACTGATCACAGAGATTTTTACATCTCTACCAAGGGAGTGTAGGGATATGAGAAAATAGTGAGAGCCTAATTTGTTTAAAAATGAAACTCCTAAACAAATTGGTTAAGTAGTCTGATTACAAAATCTAACTAGAAACTTTCGACTCTCTACAGGAAACATGTCTGCCTCAAACCCCCTGACCAAAATTTTAGACACCCATAGACTGACTGGACCCAGTTTTAAGGATTGGTTGAGGAACTACAGAATTATTTTGAGTTCCAAAAAATTGACTCATATCTTGAACCAGGACCCACCTACCATACCAGCATGTCTGACTGCTGAACAGAGAGTATCTCTGAAAAAGTGGACGGATGATGATAACAAAGCATGGTACTATATGTTGGGTGCAATGTCTGATGACTTGTAGTGCCAACATAAGAACACTTTGACTACCCGCCAAATATTGGCTCACCTACAAGAGTTGTTTGGTGAATAGAGTCGCGCGGCCAAGTATCAAGTTTGTCAAAGACTTTTTAAGGCCAAGATGAGTGATGGGCAGTCAGTCCAAGATCATTGTTTGACAATGATCAAGAATCTTGAGAAACTTAAGAAGCTCGATATCATCTTAGACAAAGATTTTCAGATTGATGTGATCCTTCAATCCTTGTCCGATGCATATGGTCAGTTCATTATGAACTTTCATATGTATAAGATGCAGTGTACCTTGGCCGAGTTAATGAACATACTGGTTATGGCTGAGCTTTCTATGAAGGGTTCAAAAGGCTCAGCTCTTACTGTGGAGCGGACTTCTACCAAGAGAAAGTCTTTTGAGAAGAAGAAGAAGTCTGCGAAGAAGCAAAAGGTGGATGGAAAAAAAAAAAGACAGAACTGAAGAAGAAGGCTGCTGATAAGGAAAAATATTTTCACTGCCAATCAGACGGCCATTGGAAGCAAAATTATCTTCAATACCTAGCCACCCTGAAGAACAAGAAGGATGGTCCTTCTGGAGGTATACTCATTTTAGAGTCTAATCTTACGATTTCTTCTGCATCCAGTTGGGTGCTTGACTCTAGTTCTAGTGCTCATTTGTGCACTTCTATGTAGGGTCTTGAGGAGAGCAGGAGGCTGAGGGATGGGGAGATGATCCTACGCGTCGAAAATGAAGCAAGAGTTGCTGCTGTGGCCGTGGGAACCTACCCTTTGCGATTACCATTAGGATTAGATTTATTTCTTAGAGATTGTTATTATGTGCCTGCAGTAAGCAGAAATTTGATTTCTGTTTCATATTTAACATAAGAAGGCTATGTGATTAGCTTTCATAAGGACCATTGTAATATTTTTTATGAAAATAATAAAGTTGCAGATGATTTTCTTATTAACGGTCCCTATCAGCTACATATTGATGTATCTGTATTTAATATTGAGCAAAATGTGAATGCCATAGGAATTAAAAGGCCTAGAGATAGTCTAAATGATAAGTATCTGTGGCACCTAAGGCTAGGTCATATAGCAGAGGCAGGATTAACAAATTGAAAAAATTCGAGCTATTGAGTCCATTGACTTTCGAGTCATATCCAGTTTGTGAATTATGCCTTCAAGGCAAAATGACCAAGCTTCCTTTTGTGGGACATGGGGAAAGGGCCACAGACCTACTTGTCCTAGTACATACGGATGTGTGCGGCCCATTTGATGTGTCGGCTAGAGGCAACTACTTCTACTTCATTATCTTTATCGATGATATGTCTAGGTACGGGTATGTGTTTCTAATGAAACACAAGTTTGGAGCTTTTGAAAGGTTCAAAGAATTCAGACATGAGGTAGAAAAACAAACAGGAAAGCCCATTAAGGTCCTTCGATCAGATTGAGGAGGTGAATACCTTAGTCGGAAGTTCCTAGACTATCTTAAAGATAATGGCATAGTCTCTCAATGGACTCCACCTGAAATGCCTCAACTCAATGGGGTTTCAGAATGGAGAAATCGGACCCTATTAGATATGGTCCGTTCTATGATGAGCTTCATGGACCTCCTCGAATTGTTTTGGAGATATTATCTCATGACAGCAATTTATGTATTGAATAGGGTTCCCTCTAAAACCGTTTCTACCACACAATATAAGATATGGCATGGTAAGAAGCCAAGTCTGAATTATCTCAGAATTTGGAGTTGTCCGGCTCATGTCAAGAGACAGCAGGCAGACAAGTTAGAGTTCAGGTCTTTTAGAGCTCGGTTCATAGGATATCCTAAAGAGTCATTAAGATACTATTTCTATATTCTGGAAAACCACAATGTGATTGTGAGTCGAAATGCTATTTTTCTTGAAAATAGTTTATTCAAGATAGTGGCATCGGAAGAATAATTAAGCTCAAGGAGAAGGTCTCCCAAGAGCAACAAGCTCAAGAACCTGAGGAACCCAATCAATTAGAACCAGTTCCAACACAACCTCTTCCACTTCGTAGATCGACTAGGGTTTTCCATCCTCCTGAAAGGTACTTAGGTACCATACAAGAGGAAGTAGAGGAAATATTCCTCACGAGAAATGGGGCTCATGGTGATGACCCCAAGACTTATGATGAGGCGATATCAGATATCGACTCCAAGAAATAGTTAGAGGCAATGAGTTCAAAAATTGACTCGATGCACTCAAACCAAGTCTGGACCTTGATAGATCCACCTGAAGGTATTGTACCTATTGGGTGTAAATGGATCTTCAAGAGAAAGATAGGTGTGGATGGGAATGTAGAGACATTCAAGGCTAGGCTCGTAGCGAAAGGTTATAGTCAGTGCGAAGGCATTGACTATCAGATACCTTTTCGCCCATAGCCATGCTAAAATCCATCCGTACATTGCTTGCTGTTGTAGTCTATTTCGATTATGAAATATGGCAGATGGACGTGAAAATGGTATTCTTAAATAGATATCTTGAGGAAGATATCTATATGGAACAGCCGCTTGGTTTCACATCCAGTGATGATGATCACAAGATCTACAAGCTGCAAAGATCCATTTATGGACTTAAGCAAGCATCTCGGAGTTGGAATACTCATTTCAATGATGTGATCAAAATGTTTGGTTTCATCAAGAATGAGGAGGAACCATGTGTGCTCAAAAAAGTCAGTGAGAGTGCAGTTGTCTTCCTCGTATTGTACGTAGATGACATCCTCCTAATTGGGAATGATATTCTCATGTTGACCTTAGTCAAAGTATGGTTGTCTAAGGAGTTCTCTATGAAAGATCTAAGAGATGCATTCTTTATACTAGGTATTAAGGTCTATAGAGATAGACCAAATAGAATGTTGCGACTTTCACAGAAGATGTACATAGAGGAGGTGCTAGAAAGGTTTAGCATGGAAAACTCCAAAAGAGCTTTATTACCTTTTAGACATGGCATTCATCTCTCCAAGAAGATGTGCCCTAGCACACTTGAGGAGATTGAATGCATGAGCAAGATCCCTTATGCTTCGGCAATAGGGAGCCTCATGTATGCCATGCTATGTACACGACCTGATATAGCCCATGCTGTGAGTGTCACAAGCAGATATCAGTCGAATCCAAGCGAAGAGCACTGGACTTCTGTGAAATGTATCCTTAAGTACTTGAGAAGGACTAAGGATATGTTTCTAGTCTTTGGGAATGGAGAACTCCAGATTCAGGGATACAGAGACTCAGACTTTATGTCTGATATAGATGATCGAAAGTCGACATCTGAGAGTTTGTTCATTTGCAATGGTGGTGCAGTTAGCTGAAAGAGTTCCAAGTAGACTGTGATTGCTGATTCCACCATGGAGGCAGAGTATATTGCTGCATCGAAAGCTGTGAAGGAGGCATTTTGGTATAAGAAGTTTGCTGCAGAGCTTGGAGTGGTGTCATCGGATGCCATACCTCTTTACTGCGATAATAATAGCACCATAGCCCTAGCTAAGGAGCCAAGGTCTCACCAGAAGTTCAAGCACATCGAGCGGCGATTCCATCTGATCCGTGATTACCTTGGAAAAGGTTATGTCGAGGTTAAGAGAGTCGACTCTACAGACGATGTGGCAGATCCGCTGACTAAGCCATTGGGCCAGCAAAAGATCGAAGCCCACCTTGAGAAGATGGGACTTAGATATGTAGCCAATTGGCATTAGGTTAAGTGAGAGTTTGTTAGATGTGTGCCCTAGATGCCAGATTGACTGACACATTCCTATACAAATCTAAGGACAAATTTATAATTTTGACTATAAATTAATAAATAGATTATTCTTCTATCATATTGTGTACATTGTGTCTGTGATACATTCTTTGAGTTAGTAGGAATGTCAATTCATATTTTCAAGAGTTGAAAATTTAAGGTATGAATTTACATAACTAACTCATAAATAGCTTCTGACCATAAGATCATCACGAGGATGGTGATCGATCTGGAAGGTTAGTGTACGATCGCTTCCTTAGGATAGATGTGTCTTGAGTCTACGGTGTGGAGACACTGGAGCGAGAGTACAAGTATTCATTGAGAACGAGAGTACTGAGCGTGACCATATTGCGCAGTCATAAAGAAGTCTACCTTCTCATCGATGACTAGCTCGATGCTGCAGTTGTGTATCTAGTTCTTTGACCTGAGGTGCATCGACAGTTCACTTTGAGTGTGTTATAGTTTGACTACATCATAACTCGATCTCCTAGCCATTCGAAATCCTGAGGTGTATGTTGGCTGTAGCATATTCATTGTAGGAACTAGGTCACACCAAGATGGGATCTATCAACCTCGATAGAAGAGAGGAGTAGTCCTATGGTGATCGAAAGATCGAGTCCTTAAGCCCATGGCCATGGCAGAGTGAAATAATGAAAAAATGTTTTCCATTGGGGTTTCACATTTGACTCAGATCGATCAATTGATTCATATGACTGATGTTGGATTTGACAAGTTCACCTTAACCCTAATTCAGTCGGGACTCATGATAGAAGAACTCAATCATACAGGTAGCTGCACCGAGAGGTTCATCTTCAATTCTGATGGGTTGCCACCACATACTGCTAGGTGTCACTAGTGGATTTTGAGAGCAATTAGAATAATATTTGATGATCGATCATTCTAATTGTCTGAATCAGAAGAGTTCTGGTTCATCGAAAGGAGTTTCGATGATGTCGATGATGAGATCACGACATGTCTCATTACCATACAGAATTGAACCTAACTTGATCACACAAACAAGGGTTAGGGTCTAGATGTCGTCAATTGGGCTAGCCCAATTGATTTGGATTAGATCCAATTAGGTTCAAGAAAATCATGCTAGCACTCGATTGAGCCTAACTTTCTCCTTGTGTAATCTTTTCTGTCTCTACTGAGCCAAATATGATTTGACTCATCCAGAGAATCTTGAGAAGATTTTTCTCAGTCTAAATGAAGCTTGTCCAGCTTAAAAAAGGCTTGTCTTAATTTATGAGATGAATTTAAGACAATACTTGCTAATTCCTAGCACCTGCCAATTTTATTTTAGGACATCTGTCAAATGTTGACATATGGGTCATAAACTGAAGAGAGCTCATTGAAGGATTTTTGTGGAGTGTCCACATGCCTAAACCAGATCAAATTGGGTGCCATAATCAGATTATGGCATGAGCCCAATTGGATTAAAGTGGGCACCCCAAATGGATAAGGATGAAAGAGTCTTGATTAACATGGACTCTTGGGCGCCACCTCTATTTGTGCTTATCCAATGTTGGCACCATCTTTTGGAGATAAGGTGGGGTTCTTATCTGATATGTGTTGGGAAATGTGTCTCAAAAGTCAATCGTCAAGCTATTGATGGTTGAGCAACCAAGTATTGTAATTGATTTGTTAATAAATAAAATATATTTTTGATATTTTCATCATAATTCTTCATCTTCTAATGAACTCCATTGTTATTGTTGGTGCAAAAATTTGCCTGCACTGGAGAAGCTAGAGTTGTGGGGTCGCGATCGCCGTCGGGACCTGTAAAAGAAGTCTAAACCGGAGGTGGGGTTGCTCCGGCAAGACCCTCCGATGCTCAAGTCAGTTCTCTACCTCAACAAGAATGGAGTGCTCGATGAAAATTTTAGCAGAGTTTCTAGGTAAAAATGAGAGCTTAGAGAATAACGTATCTGGGGTCTTCTTTTATAGACAGGGGGAGCAGCAGATTGATAGCGACTGTTTATGATCGCCTCATCGTGGGCCGTACGGGGCCAGGAGGAATTTATCATGAAGAGTAATGGGGTGGAGTTGTGGCTGCCACCATGGCTCGCCATGTGGAATCAGTTGCGGGGAGTGGAGCGGCGTTCGTTGTCGTGACTCGTCAGGGAGTGGTGGAACCGCACAGGATCCACCGCAGGGAGCGGAGCAGAATCATGGCCGTTAGTACGGCATGCCAGGGAGTAATGGAGCCACATAGGGTCCGCCATAGGGAGTGGAGCAGAATTGTGGCCATTATTGTGGCCTGCCAGGGAGTGATGGAGCCACGTGGAATCCATCGCAGGAAGTGGAGCAGTGCTGTCCGTTACTGTGGCCTGCCATGGGGTACAGACTTATCGGTCGAAGTTCGGTTGGAGTCTGTAGCTGGAGTCAGAAGCGAAGTCCGGCACCTGAAGGAGCTCGGATGAGGTCCTCCTGCAGTCGAAGTAGAAGATGGAGTCTGGCTCCCGTAGGAGTCCGGACGAAGTCTGCCTGTAGCTGGAGTCGGAGACGAGATCTAGCTCCCGTAGGAGTCCGATCGAAGTCCACCTGCAATTAAAGTCAGGGACGAAATTTGGCTCCCATAAGAGTCCGGATGAAGTTTACCTATAAGCGAAGTCATGGGCGGAGCCCGACTCCCGTAGGAGTCCGAGTGAAGCCTTCCCGCAGTCGAGGTTGGGGACGCAGTTCGGCTCCCGTAGGAGTCCGGACGAAGTCTGCCTGTAGCTGGAGTCGGAGATAAGATCTGGCTCTCGTAGGAGTTCAGTCGAAGTCTACCTGCAATTAAAGTCAAGGACGAAGTTCGGCTCCCTTAAGAGTCCGGACGAAGTTTACCTGTAAGCGAAGTCGTGGGTGGAGCCCGGCTCCCATAGGAGTTCGGGCGAAGCCTTCCTGAAGTCAAGGTCGATGACGGAGCCCGGCTCCCATGGGAGTTCGGGTGAAGCCTTCTAGCAGTTGAGGTTGGGGATGCAGTTCGGCTCCCGTAGGAGTCCAGACGAAGTCTGCCTGTAGCTGGAGTCGAAGATGAGATCTGGCTCCCGTAGGAGTCCGATCGATGTCTACCTGCAATTAAAGTCAGGGATGGAGTTTGGCTCCCTTAAGAGTCTGGACGAAGTTTACCTGTAAGCAAAGTCGTGGGCAGAGCCCGGCTCCCGTAGGAGTCCTGGCGAAGCCTTCCCACAGTCGAGGTTGGGGATGCAATTCGGCTCCCGTAGGAGTCCGGACGAAGTCTGCCTGTAGCTGGAGTCGAAGTTGAGATCTGGCTCCCGTAGGAGTCTGGTTGAAGTCTACCAGCAATTAAAGTCAGGGATGAAGTTTGGCTCCCTTAAGAGTCCGGACGAAGTTTACCTGTAAGCGAAGTCGTGGGAAGAGCCCGGCTCCCGTAGGAGTCCGGGCAAAGCCTTCCCGCAGTCGAGGTCGAGGACGGAGCCCGGCTCCCGTGGGAGTCCGGGCGAAGCCTTCCAGCAGTTGAGGTTGGGGACGCAGTTCGGCTCCCGTAGGAGTCCGGACGAAGTCTGCCTGTAGCTGGAGTCGAAGACGAGATCTGGCTCCCGTTGGAGTCCGATCGAAGTCTACATGCAATTAAATTTAGGGATGAAGTTAGGCTCCCTTAAGAGTCCAGACGAAGTTTACCTGTAAGTGAAGTCGTGGGCGGAGCCCGACTCTCGTAGGAGTCCAGGTGAAGCCTTCCCGCAGTCGAGGTTGGGGATGCAGTTCGGCTCCCGTAGGAGTCCGGACGAAGTCTGCCTGTAGCTGGAGTCGAAGATGAGATCTGGCTCCCGTAAGAGTCTGGTCGAAGTCTACCTGTAATTAAAGTCAGGGATGAAGTTCGGCTCCCTTAAGAGTCCGGACGAAGTTTACCTGTAAGCAAAGTCGTGGGCGGAGCCCGGTTCTCATAGGAGTCCGGGCGAAGCCTTCCCACAGTCGAGGTCGAGGACGGAGCCTGGCTCCCATGGGAGTTCGGGCGAAGCCTTCCAGCAGTTGATGTTGGGGATGCAGTTCGGCTCCCGTTGGAGTCCGGACGAAGTCTGCTTGTAGTTGGAGTCGAAGATGAGATCTGGCTCCCGTAGGAGTCTGGTCGAAGTCTACCTACAATTAAAGTCAGGGATAAAGTTTGGCTCTCTTAAGAGTTCGAACGAAGTTTACCTGTAAGCGAAGTCGTGGGCGGAGCCCGGCTCCCGTAGGAGTCCGGGCGAAGCCTTCCCGCAGTCGAGGTTGGGGAGGCAGTTCGGCTCCCGTAGGAGTCCGGACGAAGTCTGCCTGTAGCTGGAGCCGAAGACGAGATCTGGCTCCCATAGGAGTCCGGTCGAAGTCTACCTGCAATTAAAGTCAGGGATGAAGTTTGGCTCCCTCAAGAGTCCGGACGAAGTTTACCTGTAAGCGAGGTCGTGGGCAGAGCCCGACTCCTATAGGAGTTTGGGCGAAGCCTTCCCGCGGTCGAGGTTGGAGATGAAGTTCGACTCCCGTAGGAGTCCGGATGAAGTCTGCCTGTAGCTGGAGTCGGAGATGAGATCTGGCTCTCGTAGGAGTTCGATCGAAGTCTACCTGCAATTAAAGTCAGTGTCGAAGTTCGGCTCCCTTAAGAGTCCGGACGAAGTTTACCTGTAACCGAAGTCATGGGCAGAGCCCGACTCCCGTAGGAGTCCGGGCGAAGCCTTCTCACAGTCGAGGTCGAGGACGAGGACGGAGCCCGGCTCCCATTGGAGTCCGGGCGAAGCCTTCCAACAGTTGAGGTTGGGGACGCAGTTCGGCTCCCGTAGGAGTCTGGACGAAGTCTGCCTGTAGCTGGAGTCGAAGACGAGATCTGGCTCCCGTAGGAGTCCGATCGAAGTCTACCTGCAATTAAAGTCAGGGATGAAGTTCGGCTCCCTTAAGAGTCCGGACGAAGTTTACCTGTAAGCGAAGTCGTGGGCGGAGCCCGGCTCCCGTAGGAGTCTGGGTGAAGCCTTCCCGCAGTCGAGGTTGGGGACGCAGTTCGGCTCCCGTGGGAGTCCGGACGAAGTCTGCCTGTAGCTGGAGTCGAAGATGAAATTTGGCTCCCGTAGCAGTTCGGTCAAAGTCTACCTGCAATTAAAGTCAGAGACGAAGTTTGGCTCCCTTAATAGTCCGGACGAAGTTTACCTGTAAGCGAAGTCGTGGGCAGAGCCCGGCTCCCGTAGGAGTCCGGGCGAAGCCTTCCCGCAGTCGAGGTCGAGGACGGAGCCTGGCTCCCATGGGAGTCCAGGCGAAGCCTTCCAGCAGTTGGGGTTGGGGATGCAGTTCGGCTCCCGTAGGAGTCCGGACGAAGTCTGCCTGTAGCTGGAGTTGGAGACGAGATCTGGCTCCCGTAGGAGTCCGGTCGAAGTCTACCTGCAATTAAAGACAGGGACGAAGTTCGGTTCTTTTAAGTGTCCGGACGAAGTTTACCTGTAAGTGAAGTCATGGGCAGAGCCCGGCTCTCGTAGGAGTCCGGGCGAAGTTTGTCCGTAGTCGAAGTAGAAGACGGAGTCCGGCTCCCGTAGGAGTCCGGACGAAGTTTGCCTGTAGCATCCCTGAGGGATCACTCTGAACACGAACTTCGGCTGGGGGAGGTTTTATACCCAACACCAGTCTCCCTACTTTCGAGTTCGAGTTTCGATCGGAGGAAGTACAGAAAATTTTCACAGCCGAAGTCATTTCCTTGAAGTCTGCCCATGACCGCCCTCGAAAATCTTGGCATTTAATGCGCGCATGCTGGAGCCTTTTTCCGATTAGGGCGACCCAAAAAGTCTTTTCAGAATTCCCACCAGGACGCGATCCTAAGTGTCACGCCATAAAAATCTGCAAACGATCAACCCTATGCCGCGGTGAGGGGGACACATGGTGGGCACTGGTTGGCCTAGGGACACCTGCCACCATAACTGCGCTAGGCTCCATTGCCTATTTAAGCCCCCACCTTTCCTCTAGGGGCTTCACTTCGCCTGAGGGCCGACATCTTTCTTTCGCCTGAGAGCATAGCCACTCAGCCACTCCATCGGTGCCCCTTTCGACTTTGAGCGTCCTTCACGCCGGTCCTTGCCATCTCCGCCGGCTCTCCGCCGTCTCCAGTCCCCCGAGTCTCTCCAAGGGGTTCCCCCACCAGGGCCTCCCCCCCGAAGGCCAATCTCAAGAGGATGCCATGGACTAGGAAGAGTGCAAGGAGGAGAACAGTAGTCTGCGAGTTCTTCGGTTGTCAAACGGCCGCTGAGGGTTCCCATCGTCTTAAAGGGGGCTCGAGGAAGAATTCTTTCAACAACAGGGGTTTAATAATGGGGATGACCGGTGAAGGCGTTCCACCTAAGAATTTCGAAGTAGCTGAACGGAGTGACACCGGTCAAGGGGGTGGAGCTTTCGTCACGAGTCGTGGCGGGATCCTTGATGTCGTCGGGGCCGAGGGAACAGAAGCGGTCGGCGCCGACGGTGGGGCAGTAGAACTTGTTGCGGGGACGGTGGAAGTAGTGCATGCCGACCTTACCGGAACACCTAGGATGGTGGTTGTCGTGGAGCACACGATGGTGGCACATGTCTCCGGTGCCATCGGTGTGTCCAGGGTGACTCCGGTTCTTCTTGAAATAGGTCGTCGTTGCCGCTGCCGTTGCCTTTGCTGCCCCCTGAATTCTATCCCATCCTTTTCCCCCTAAGGTTGGGATTTCAGAGATGGAGTGGAATGAGGCGGGGGGAGAAAGCCAAGAGGTTTATCACACGCACTGAAAAATACGGCTGGGAAGGACAGAACCGAGAAGAGAAGTCTACAGCTTGAAGCGGCCTCCGGTGTATCCCTTCCGAGCCTTGTAATAATGTTTTCTTTTCTGGCCCTCCGGGTCTTGTAATGTACATCTTGTTAATCAAAAAATGAGAAGGAGATTTTGTTACTTTGGCTGCACTTTACGTCGAATTGTTGTCTGCCGAATTTCTTTTCTTTACCATTGTTGTTGTTGTGTTCCCTTCTCTCTACTTCTCTTCTTTTCTTCCTTTTCTTCTTCTCTCCTTTTTTTTTTTTTTGATGTTGTCCGTAGGTTGCCGGTAGTTGTCATGTCGGCTCGCCTTTCAATTATCCTTCTCCTTCAACCTTAATGGCTCTATAATGTATATTGGATGAATAATGTGAGAAGGAAAATTTCTGCTACCTCTTATACTCACGTGTTGAATTGTCACTTGCCGAGCTTCTTTTCGGCCTTCGCATCATTCAGAGGTACCCGATTGCCATCGTATCGACCCATCCTTTTCGTCCATGGCCGCAGATTTGTCTGGGGCCGCTCGAGTTTGGTGCCCCCGACCAGGGCTCGGGCTCGGAGGTCTGATCTTTCGTCACCCCGAGGAAGTCTCATCTCGAGCTCGTGTTGAGAGCTTCCTTGAGAGCTGGGGTCCTTGATAAGAACCCCAATCCTTGCTGAGACAGGGTTCTCTACATCTTTGACGCTGTTTATTTTTTATTCATCACTGACGTAGTCCATCGCCTTCCTTTTTAGCCCCTCCTCCCTTTTTCTTTTTCGATTGGAATTTTTCCTCCGCTCTTGGTGGGGCTACGGGAGTCTGGCTCCCGTAAGCGAAGTCGGGGCGAAGTCCGGCTCCCGTGGGAGTCCGGACGGAGTTTACCTGCAATTGAAGTCAGAGATGAAATCTGGCTCCCGGACGGAACTTACCAGCGATCGAAGTTGGGGATGAGGTTCCGGCTCTCGTAAGAGTCCGGACGAAGTTTTCTTTCGATCAAAGTCGAGGGCGAAGTCCGGCTCCCGTAGGAGTCAGTGCGAAGTTTGTCTGCAGTTGAAGTTGGAGACGGAGTCCGGCTCCCGTAGGAGTCCGGACAAAGTTTGTCTGCAATTGAAGTTGGAGACGGAGTCCGACTCTCGTGGGAGTCCGGACGGAGCTTACCGACGGTCAAAGACGGGGATGAAGTTTGGCTCTCGTAGGAGTCCGAACGAAGTCTTATTGCGAAGGGGCCGCTGGGGAAGGTCCCCCTTTTTCTCTTCTGGTCTTGAATGACCAGACTTTAATTGATGCCGGGATGAGGTTCTTTCCCTATTTCTGTCGTAACAAGTTTCAGCTCTAGTTAGGACGAGGTCCTCCTCTTATCTCTAATGCGGCTGTAGGGGTACATATGGGCATTGCTGGGCCCTTCCCCCCTTCCGGTCTAAAGAGAATCGGGCCTTCGACTTTGCTCGAGTTAGGGCGAGGTTCTCCTCCTGTCCCTAACAGGGCTGTGGGGGCGCAATGGGCATTGCAGGGGCTCTCCCCCCATCCGATCTAGAGAGAACTGGGCCTTCGACTTTGCTCAAGTTAGGGTGAGGTTCTCCTCCTGTCCCTAACAGGACTGTGGGGGCGCATATGGGCATTACAGGGCCTCTTCCCCCATCCGGTCTAAAGAGAACCGGGCCTTCGACTTTGCTCAAGTTAGGATGAGGTTCTCCTCCTGTCCCTAACAGGGCTGTGGGGGTGCATATGGGCGTTGCAGGGCCTCTCCCTCCATCCGGTCTAAAGAGAACCAGGCCTTCGACTTTGCTCAAGTTAGGGCGAGGTTCTCCTCCTGTCTCTAACAGGGCTGTGGGGGTGCATATGGGTGTTGCAGGGCCTCTCCCCCCATTCGGTCTAAAGAGAACCGGGCCTTCAACGTTGTCGAGATGAAGTTCCCCTCCTGCTTCCGATACAGTTTGTTTGGACTGCCCTGTCGATATAAGATAGTGCCAAGAGGGGAGACATGTAGATATACAACTTTTATTTAAAATAAAGTTATTGGTAATACATCCGTAAGTTTTTTGAGCTACATGATTGTGGGAGGTCTACTCCTCCGAGCTCCTTGAGATAATAAGTTCCGGACTGGACTACTTCTTTGACCTCATACGGGCCTTCTCAGTTTGGGGTGAGCTTCCCTCGATCCTGAGGTTGCGAGACAGCGGCTCGTCGAAGCACTAGATCTCCTGCTCTAAAGACTTTGTTCTTGACCTGGGAGTTGTAATAGCGAGCGACTTTCTGTCTGTAGGCTGTCATTCGAACTTGAGCTACCTCCCGCCTTTCTTCCAGCAAGTCGGGGTTGGCTTTAAGACCTTGCGAATTTTGATGTTCGTCGAATGCCACGACTCGTGCCGACGGGAGTTTAAGCTCAATTGGGATGACGACCTCCGTTCTGAAGGCTAAAGCAAAGGGGGTCTCCCCTGTGGGTAGTCTTTGGGTAGTTCGATACACCGACAACACATGATAAAGTTCGTCCGCCCAAGTTCCCTTCGCCTTTTCAAGCCTTGTCTTGATCCCCTACAGAAGGGTTCTGTTAGTCACCTCAGCTTTGCCGTTCGCCTGAGGATGGGCTACTGATGTAAAGTTGTGGGAGATGTTTAGATCTTCACAGAATTCGACGAATCTTGCTCTCGCGAATTGCCATCCATTATCAGTGATTAGGGTCCTGGGCAGACCGAACCTGCATATGATCGACTTCCAGATGAAATCTTGCACTTTTGCTTCTGTGATTTTTGCTAGTGGTTCGGCTTCAACCCATTTGGTGAAGTAGTCGATCGCTATAAGGAGGAACTTCCTCTATCCCGATGCCATGGGAAAGGGGCCAAGGATGTCCATCCCCCATTGCGCAAAAGGCCATGGGGCACTCAAGGGTGTAAGCTCGGTGGCGGGCTGTCTCTGGATATTGGCATATCTCTGGCATCGATCACACTTTCTGACATATTCAATCGAATCATGATGCATTGTCGGCCAGTAATATCCTTGGCGGAGCAACTTGTGGGATAAAGATCTAGCCCCCAAATGGTTTCCGCAGATTCCTTCATGCACCTCCCACAAGGCATAGTCAGCTTCTGAAGGCCGGAGACATTTCAAAAGGGACAAAGAGTATGATCTCTTGTACAACTTGCCCTCATAAAGGATGTATTGGGAGGCTTGATTTCTGAGCTTCTGAGCCTCTTTTGTGTCTTGGGGGAGAACCCTGTCTCTGAGATAGGTTATCAGTGGATCGATCCAGCTGGGCTCATGGTCAATTTCCATCACGGGCCACGATTCTTCCATACTCGGGCACTTTAGAACTTCAAAGAGAATGCCCTTGCGCAATTCGGCTGGAGCCAGTGTTGCCAACTTGTAGAGAAGGTCGGCTCTAGTATTTTTCAACCACAGAATCTGTCTGATGTTGAAGCTTCTGAAGGCGGGGACGAGCTCCTTTACCTTTTCAAGGTATCTAGCCATGCTGTCCTCCCGCGCTTCGTAGTTTCCGTTAACTTGTCCAACTACTAGTTGAGAGTCGCTGTGGACCTAAAGCCGATCTATCCCTAGCTCTTTGGCGATCCTCAGTCCTATGATCAGAGCTTCATATTTTGCTCCATTGTTTGTTGCAGAGAACTCAAAGCACAGAGCGTACTCCGTGATGACTCCCTTTGGACTGATCAAGATCAGACCCGCGCCTGCGCCTGACATGCTGGAAGACCCGTCCACGTAGAGGGCCCAAAAGCAACCAGAGGGATCTGCTTCTTCTTCAGGGGAGTTCGGTCGGGACTCCAGGCCGTCAATTTCACCTTGCTCAGGTTTGGCCTCCTCTGGGATAGTACACTCCACTATGAAATCTGCTAATATCTGGGCCTTCACTGCTGGTTTGGGTCGATAGTTGATGTCGAATTCTGTGAGCTCGATCACCCATTTTGCCATCCTCCCGGAGGCATCCGCCCGATGCAGAATCGCCTTGATCGGTTGGTCGGTGAGCAGCATTACGGTGTGCCCTTGAAAGTAGGGTCGGAGCCTCCGGGTTGCAATCAATAGGGCGTAAGTCCATTTTTCTAATTTGGTATACCTGGTCTCGACGTCTCTCAATGCGCGACTGACGTAGTAGATCGGCCATTGGACTTTCGCTTCTTCTTTGACAAGGACAGCCGCGAGAGCCATGGGAGAGACCGCCAGGTATAAAAATAGTTCCTCCCTAGGCTCTGGCTTTGCCAACAGCGGGGGTGAGCCGAGGTAGCTCTTTAGTTCTTCGAACGCCTGTTGGCACTCAGGGGTCCAACAGAAGTTCTTCGGCTACTTGAGGGTTTGAAAGAAGGGTAAGCACCATTCGGCCGACCTTGTGACGAAGCGATTCAGGGCTGCTACCCTCCTTGTAAGGTGCTGAACCTCTTTTATCGACTTTGGGGCGGCCATCTCCTGGATGGCGTGAATTTTTTCTGGATTGGCTTCAATCCCGCACCCCGACACCATGAAGCCCAGAAACTTTCCCGAGGTCACTCTGAAAGCGTATTTAGTCAGGTTTAGCTTCATTTTATATTTTCGGAGAGCGTCGAAGGTCTCCTCGAGGTTGGCGATGTGGTCCATGAAAGATTTGCTTTTTACGAGCATGTCGTCCATGTAGACCTCCATGTTGCGGCCGATCTGCTCCTTGAAGATTTTGTTCACCAACCGCTGGTAGGTTGTGCCTGTATTTTTTAGATCGAAAGGCATGATCCTGTAACAGTAAAGGCCATGGTTAGTAATGAAAGCAGTCTTTTCTTCATCTTCCGGTGCCATCCTGATTTGATTATAGCCGGAGAATGCATCCATGAAGGTGAGGAGCTCATGGCCCGAGGTCGCATCCACCAGTTGATCGATTCTGGGAAGGGGGTAGCTGTCCTTTGGGCAGGCCTTATTCAGCTTTTTGAAGTCTATGCACATCCTCCACTTGCTGTTTGCCTTTCTGACTAGGACGACGTTGGAAATCCAATCAAGATAATTGACTTCTCTAATGAATTCGGCTTTCAGGAGTTTGTCCACTTTCTCGGCTATCGCCTTTTGCCTCTCTGGTGCATGACCTCAGATTTTTTTTTTCGTTGATCGGTGCTTTGGATCGATGGCTAGTCGGTGCTCTATGACTTCCGTGTCGATCCCCAGCATGTCCATCGGAACCCAAGCGAAGACGTCCGCATTCTTTCGTAGAAAATCGATGAGACGCATCCGCACCTCTTCCCCCAGATTGGAGCCGATCATCGCCACATGCTCAGCATTCCCGTCATTCAAAGGGATAGGTACCAGATCGTCGATTGGGCCGCCCCTCTCTTCAGCGATGTCGTCGCGAGCATCCAGCCCATCAACTGGACAGGGGTCGAATTGGTCACTTCTTTGCAAGGCTATGTTGTAGCAGTGTCTGGCCAGGGCTTGGTCTCCTCGGACCTCTTCGATCCCCCGGTTGGTGGGAAATTTCAACTTCAAATGGTAGGTTGACATGATGGCTCAGAGAGCATTGAGGCTAGATCGGCCGAGGATTGTGTTGTAGGCTGACGGCGCCTTCACCACCAGAAAATTCACCAGAGCCCTAGATTGCCTTGGATTTGGATATCGACCTGCGGCCACAGTCAAAGTTATCATTCCCTCCATCGGAACAGCATCGCCGGTAAACCCTACTAGAGGGGAGCTAATCGACCTCAAATGGCCGTCAAGGATGGACATTCTTGAGAAGGCATCGTAGAACAAAATATCGGCCGAACTTCCATTGTCGACGAGGATGCGGCGGACGTCATAATTTGCTATATTCAAGGAAACTACCACCGCGTTGTTATGAGGGAATTGGACTCCCTGAGCATCTTCTCTAGTAAAGGTTATGGGCTCCTCAATCTTTTGTCGCTTGGGGGGTACGGCTAGTACGTTGGTTGCTTCCTACCGGGATCCTCTCGAGATGGTGTTAGCGAAATCCATCGAAGGCCGATTGTCCGACCGCTCCATGCCCGCCACCGTTGTCGGAGGATGTGGGGCCTGGGAAACTGGAGGCGAGGTCGGAGCCTGAGATCCGGCCACGGAGGCCGTGGGTCGTCGTGTGGATGCTTCGCGAGAAGGCATTGGGCGAGGATCTAATGGAGGAAGGAGGAGAGGATGCCAAAAAAGATACCCAGGGGTGGTTCCATTGAGCGCTCCTTTAAGAATAAGGGTACTGCGAAGATACGCCACCCTTCCTCTAGCGCCAATCCTGTTGGTGCAAAAATCCACCTGTGTCGGAGAAGCTGGAGTTGTGGGGGTCGCGGTCGCCGTCGGGACCTGCAAAAGAAGTCTAAACCAGAGGTGGGGTTGCTCCGGCATGACCCTTCGACGCTCAAGTCAATTCTCTGCCTCAATAAGAATGGAGTGCTCGATGAAAATTTTAGCAGAGTTTCTAGGTAAAAATGAGAGCTTAGAGAATAACGTATCTGGGGTCTTCTTTTATAGATGGGGGGAGCAATGGATTGATAGCAACTGTTTATGATCGCCTCGTCATGGGCCGTACAGGGCCAGGAGGAATTTATCATGAAGAGTAATGGGGTGGAGTCGTGGCTGCCACCATGGCTCGCCACGTGGAATCAGTTGTGGGGAGTGGAGCGGCGTTCGTTGTCGTGACTCGCCAGGGAGTGGTGGAACCGCACAAGATCCGCCACAGGGAGTGGAGCAGAATCGTGGCTGTTAGTATGGCCTGTCGGGGAGTAATGGAGCCGCATAGCGTCTGCCGCAGGGAGTGGAGCAGAATCATGGCCATTATTATGGCCTGCCAGGGAGTGATGGAGTCGTGTGGAATCTATCACAGGAAGTGGAGCAGTGCTGTCCGTTACTGCGGCCTGCCAGGGGGTCCAGACTTGTCGGCCGAAGTTCGGTTGGAGTCTGTAGCTCGAGTCAGAAGCGAAGTCCGGCACCTGTAAGAGCTCGGACGAGGTCTTCCTCCAGTCAAAGTAGAAGATGGAGTCTGGCTCCCGTAGGAGTCCGGACGAAGTCTGTCTGTAGCTGGAGTCGGAGACAAGATCTGGCTCCCGTAGGAGTCCGATCGAAGTCTACCTACAATTAAACTCAGGGATGAAGTTTGGCTCCCTTAAGAGTTCGGACGAAGTTTACCTGTAAGCGAAGTCGTGGGCGGAGTCCGACTCCCGTAGGAGTCCGACCGAAGCCTTCCCGCAGTCGAGGTTGGGGACGAAGTTCGGCTCCCGTAGGAGTCCGCACGAAGTCTGCCTGTAGCTGGAGTCGGAGATGAGATCTGGCTCTCGTAGGAGTCCGGTCGAAGTCTACCTGCAATTAAAGTCAGGGATGAAGTTTGGCTCCCTTAAGAGTCCGGACGAAGTTTACCTACAAGCGAAGTCGTGGGCGGAGCCCGGCTTCCGTAGGAGTCCGGGTGAAGCCTTCCCGCAGTTGAGGTCGAGGATGGAGCCCGACTCCCATGGGAGTCCGGGCGAAGCCTTCCAGCAGTTGAGGTTGGGGACCTAGTTCGGCTCCCGTAGGAGTCCAGACGAAGTCTGCTTGTAGCTGGAGTCGAAGACGAGATCTGGCTCCCGTAGGAGTCCAGTCGAAGTCTACCTGCAATTAAAGTCAGGGACGAAGTTCGACTCCCTTAAGAGTCCGGACGAAGTTTACCTGTAAGCGAAGTCATGGGCGGAGCCTGGCTCCCATAGGAGTACAGGCGAAGCCTTCCCGCAGTCGAGGTTGGGGACGCAGTTCGGCTCCCGTAGGAGTCCGGACGAAGTCTGCCTGTAGCTGGAGTCGAAAATGAGATCTGGCTCCTGTAGGAGTCCGGTCGAAGTCTACCTGCAATTAAATTCAGGGACAAAGTTCGGCTCCCTTAAGAGTCTGGACGAAGTTTACCTATAAGCGAAGTTGTGGGCGGAGCCTGGCTCCCGTAGGAGTCCGGGCGAAGCCTTCCCGCAGTCGAGGTCGAGGAAGGAGCCCAGCTCCTATGGGAGTCCGGGCGAAGCCTTCCAGCAGTTGAGGTTGGGGATGCAGTTCGGCTCCCATAGGAGTCCAGATGAAGTCTGCCTATAGCTGGAGTCAAAGACGAGATCTGGCTCCCGTAGGAGTCCGGTCGAAGTCTACCTGCATTAAAGTCAGGGATGAAGTTTGGCTCCCATAAGAGTCCAGATGAAGTTTACCTGTAAGCGAAGTCATGGGCGGAGCCTGGCTCCCGTAGGAGTCCGGGCGAAGCCTTCCCGCAGTCAAGGTTGGGGACACAGTTCGGCTCCCGTAGGAGTCCGGACGAAGTCTATCTGTAGCTGGATTCGAAGATGAGATCTGGCTCCCGTAGGAGTCTGATCGAAGTCTACCTGCAATTAAAGTCAGGGACGAAGTTCGGCTCCCTTAAGAGTCCGGACGAAGTTTACCTGTAAGCAAAGTTGTGGGCGGAGCCCGGCTCCCATAGGAGTCCGGGCGAAGCCTTCCCGCAGTCGAGGTTGGGGACGCAGTTCGGCTCCCGTAGGAGTCTGGATGAAGTCTGCCTGTAGCTGGAGTCAAAGATGAGATCTTGCTCCCGTAGGAGTCCGATCGAAGTCCACCTGCAATTAAAGTCAGGGATGAAGTTTACCAGTAAGCGAAGTCGTGGGTGGAGCCCGGCTCCCGTAGGAGTCCGAACGAATTCTTCCCGCAGTTGAGGTCGAGGACGGAGCCCGGCTCCTTTGGGAGTCCGGGCAAAGCCTCCCAGCAGTTTAGGTTGGGGATGCAGTTCGGCTCACGTAGGAGTCCGGATGAAGTCTGCCTGTAGCTGGAGTCGAAGATGAGATCTGACTCCCGTAGGAGTCCGGTCGAAGTCTACCTGCAATTAAAGTCAGGGATGAAGTTTGGCTCCCTTAAGAGTCTGGATGAAGTTTACCTGTAAGCGAAGTCGTGGGTGGAGCCCGGCTCCCGTAGGAGTTCGGGCGAAGCCTTCCCACAGTCGAGGTTGGGGACGCAGTTCGGTTCCCGTAGGAGTCCGGACGAAGTCTGCCTATAGCTGGAGTCGAAGACGAGATCTGGCTCCCATAGGAGTCCGGTCGAAGTCTACCTGCAATTAAAATCAGAGACGAAGTTCGGCTCCCTTAAGAGTCCGGATGAGGTTTACCTGTAAGTGAAGTCGTGGGCAGAGCCCGGCTCCCATAGGAGTCCGAGCGAAGCCTTCCCGCAGTCAAGGTTGGGGACGAAGTTTGGCTCCCGTAGGAGTCCGGACGAAGTCTGCCTGTAGCTGGAGTCGGAGACGAGATCTGGCTCTCGTAGGAGTTTGGTCGAAGTCTACCTGTAATTAAAGTCAGGGACGAAGTTCGGCTCCCTTAAGAGTCTGGATGAAGTTTACCTGTAAGCGAAGTCGTGGGCGGAGCCTAACTTTCGTAGGAGTCCGGGCGAAGCCTTCCCGCAGTCGAGGTCGAGGATGGAGCCCGGCTCCCATGGGAGTCCAGGCGAAGCCTTCCAGCAGTTGAGGTTGGGGATGCAGTTCGGCTCCCATAGGAGTCCGGACGAAGTTTGCCTGTAGCTGGAGTCAAAGACGAGATCTGGCTCCTGTAGGAGTCCGGTCGAAGTCTACCTGCAATTAAAGTCAGGGACGAAGTTCGGCTCCCTTTAAAGTCCGGACGAAGTTTACCTGTAAGCGAAGTCATGGGTGGAGCCCGGCTCCCATAGGAGTCCGGGCGAAGCCTTCCCGCAGTCGAGGTTGGGAACACAGTTCGGCTCCCGTAGGAGTCCGGACGAAGTCTGCCTATAGCTGGAGTCGAAGACGAGATCTGGCTCCCGTAGCAGTCCGATCGAAGTCTACCTGCAATTAAAGTTAGGGACAAAGTTCGGCTCTCTTAAGAGTCCGGTCGAAGTTTACCTGTAAGCGAAGTCGTGGGCAGAGCCCGACTCCCATAGGAGTCCGGGCGAAGCCTTCCCACAGTCGACGTCGAGGATGGAGCCCGACTCCCATGGGAGTCCGGGCGAAGCCTTCCAGCAGTTGAGGTTGGGGACGCAATTCGGCTCCCGTAGGAGTCCAGACGAAGTCTGCCTGTAGCTGGAGTCAGAGATGAGATCTGGCTCCCGTAGGAGTCCGGTCGAAGTCTATCTGTAATTAAAGTCAGGGACGAAGTTCGGCTCCTTTAAGAGTCCGGACGAAGTTCGGCTCCTTTAAGAGTCCGGACGAAGTTTACCTGTAAGCGAAGTCGTGGGCAGAGCCCGGCTTCCGTAGGAGTCCGGGCGAAGTTTGTCCACAGTCGAAGTAGAAGACGGAGTCTGGCTCCCGTAGGAGTCCGGATGAAGTTTGCCTGTAGCATCTCCGAGGGATCACTCCGAACATGAACTTCGGCTGGGGGAGGTTTTATACCCAACAGTTATGATGAAGTCCTTAGGGCTATTTAAGTTCGATAAAGAGAAAATTTATCGATTAGTCTTTAAAACTATTCATGATCAAATGATAAGCTGTTAATAAGTACGACAGCTTCTATCGAGCATAGGTCGCTATAGGCCATATGGGTTGGTTGTCCTCTTAACCAAGGAGTGTAGAGACACTGGTATGGCATACAGGTGAGATATAAAGGTACATCGTCATTGAACGTGACCAACTCCAGAGTATTCTGCTGTCGAGAATGTCTCTGATGGGATATAGGTATAAGAGTCCCTTAGACCTGAGATCTCCTCAGTGACTTGCAAGCAACTCACTGTGCTTTGGTACTGGACTAACTGAATTTTTAATTCAGGGACGTAAGGCTTTTCGGCACAGTCAAGTACTTGTGAAGTCAGAGTGTGATCGAGATGGGATTGACCACTCCAAGAGTTGGAGAAGAATGAGTCGTTGTATTTCAATTTAGCAAAACCTTGGCCAGGGTAATCCATCAGATGGATTTGATATTTTGAAATACAATGTGGACAACCTGATCATAGTTGACAGTTGAACTCTGAGATGTCTTATGATCATTTTGGTCAAGGAAATGAATTATATAGAAATTATATCCGCATGGGTTCTAAGGATGTTGTTCTACACATTCGACCTATCCGATCGTCGGGTACCATTGCTAGATGGTCACTTCGATTGGTACAAAAATTTATTTCTATACTATCAGCTTAGGTTTGGACCTATGAGATCACACACATTAGAGTTATAATCTGATCGGATGGTTGATCAACGATTAAGAATCGTTCTAGGGTTAAATGATCAATACGATTGATATTTAACCCAGTGCAAGTGTTGCAGGAGGATCGATTAGCAATTTGATTGCTAATTGGCTTAATTTGATTAAGCCAATGGGTTGAGATTAAGTCTAATTAAATATAATTTAATTGGTTTTGGTTTGGGCTTGATTGGATCAAGTCTAATTGGTTTATTGGATAAGCCAATTGCAAGGAAAAACTAGTCCTAGTTCAATTAGGACTTGGGTCAACCGAATTTCTAATTTAATTAAAAAATTAAATCAGATTTAAATCTAATATAATCTGATTAAATTAGGTTCTTAATTGGGTTAAGACCTATTTTAATTGAGTTGATCTAATTTTGGTTTGATTTGGTTTGAGAAACCAAATTAAAACAAGTCATGAGTTAGAATCCTAGTAAGACTAGGATTCTACCTTGCGCCACATAAGCCCTCCCCCTCCCCCTCTCTCTTATTCCATGCCTATCCCCTCTTATTTTGTGTGACAAAAGCCCTCTCCCAGGTCTCTCCCACGTTCATAAAAGATTTTCTCTCTTCTTTCTTACATGGAAGGTGGTTTGGATCAAATCAAAGAGGAATAAGTTTGGATTTCGAATTCTATGAGATAGAGTTTTAAAAATCCAAAAATCTTTCAATTTTGCACCGAATTTATCCAAATTTTTTATAGAATTTTTATGGATTTTAGGATACATATTGTGTACTCTTTTCTAGTGATCCATGTATGAAAATAAGGAGGAGGTGCTCAAGAGTTGGGCGCCCCTTATCTTGCCATGTTTGGATAAGCCTTGACTAGGTATTTGACCTAGACAAGGACTCTATCATATCTCTCTTTATAAAATGAGTTTCTTTATAAAATTTTTGCAAAATATATATATTTGAGATAGCTTTGGGCCATCCAAAAATCAGAGAGAAAGACCTTTGGGTCATGGAGATATAATAGACACAAGATAGGGTGTTCATAGAGAGAAACGAGAAGAAGAAGCGGGTCTTCTTCTAGGGTTGTTTGTTTTCATCTCTTTCCTTCCTCCATCTTAAGTTTTCTGAGAGCATCTCAGATCTAAAATTCCTCCTCCTACTTCTCATCTTTGTAAGAGCCCAAATCAAGAAGAAGCAGGCACCTGATCAACCATCAAAGAAGGATCAGCGCAGTACTAGCATACTGTGCTGATTTCCTGAAGCAGGACTTCTGGTCGAGATTCGTGGGCTCGTGTGGATGACTCCTAGAGGTCGGATATATGTGCGGCTTGCAACATCATCCTTAAACCCAGATTAGCAAGGTTAGAACGTCTAACTTGTAAGGTAATAGATCTGATCTATTGTTTAATACATACATTAGATGTAGTATAGAAACATGTTGATATGATCAACATGTAGTTCATGCTCTATATATTTTAATTTCTGATTTAATACTATGTAATAATCATGTAATAGAATCTTAGATCTAGAAATTCTCTAGTTTTAGAAAATAAATTTTGATTTATTTTAGTCTTCCGCTGCATGATCTTGAAAATATTTCAAGATCTAATCCTGAAACCCTAGATCAGATTCCTACAATTGGTATCAGAGCCTAGGTTCTTCATTACATGATTATTTATACATGTTTAGATTATTTTTTAGATTAGATCTAATTTATAATCTGATTATTAAATCTAAAATTAAAATTTTAGATCAATCACAAACTGCAAGGTTGTCCTGCTGTAAGATTTACCCCTTACAGTGCAAAGGTTGTCCTAGTTCGTATAGATCTATCTTTAATCATAAATTTGTTAGATATGATCTAGATTAAATTTATGATTTATTAGATTTAAAAGGTATTTAAATCTGAAATAAAATCACTTTGTTAATAATTTTTGTGCAAAGAAACTATTTAAAGTTGAAATTATTTCAATTACATGAACCTGTTTAGATTAGATCTAAAGTAGTTTCATGTTTATTTCACTTGCATCTTGATTATGAATCAAACATGCAATATGGTTGGTAGAATCGTATTGTAAAATTATTTTACAAATATGAAAAATATTTTTTTGAAAAGCCGAACCCAACCCTCAGCCCAAAACTTAATTAAGAATTAAGAAGTTGTTTTGATTAGGTTCTAGGATTGTGAATTGAAGAACCTAAGACACAAACCATAACACATTGGGTTAATAGGTTAGTGGGAATTAGGTCCATTAATTGGGTTAGACCTATGGTTAGATTAAAGATAGACTTAATTAGAGAATTGACTAAATTTAATCAATTGTTGTCTTAGATTAGGTCAAGGATTTTTTAGATCAATTACAATAGTTGTAGTTGGTCAAGTCCATGTCTTTAACGAGAACCAAATGGATTTGATTCTTAGCTAAGCGGTCTAGCACGAACTGTTAGGTTGATCTAATTGAAACTAATTAAACCAGTTGGTGTCCAAAGTAAATCAGACCAATGGTTTTTAATTGGGAGCCCACTTATCTGGCCATTTCTAATGGTGTCTAAGGTAAGCTTTGGCCGACCCTCCCACTGATCGAACTTACCTGGCCTCTTGGTGAAATTATATTTTGATTGGATCACTTGACTATTCGAGCTGACCCATGTCAGCTAGGTAAATCAGTGTGACTGATTTAGGTGCTCCTAGACCAGCCCTTTTAATAGTCTCCCTTAAGCTGACTTGGTGAAACCAGTGGGAGGATCATAATATGCTGGTTCATCTGACCTCATCCTCTAAATCATTTAAATCTTCTAAAATTATTAGGTTCTTAAAATGATAAAGTTATGAAAATAACTGAGTCATAGTCTCCCTGTCACGCCTCCGACCCGAGATTTTGAATCGAGGGTCATGGCAACCGCCGCATACTCATAGAAAACTCTTCCCATAAGCATGCAAGGCATTTTATCATACTATCCTAAAACAACAGCAGAATAATTAGTCAACAATTAAAATCTAAAATATAATGACCTAATTTTTTTTTTCTTTAATATCTCAATAAATTCAACAACAATTCAAAGGCTTTGCATCAAATTCAATAAGCCTTTCAACCTAAAATAAAAGTACGAAGATTCTGCCTCTGATCACTCTTCTATTCATATCTTGTATCATCTTAATTCCTCAACATCTGTAAAAATAGTAAAATAAGAGGTAATGAGCTAGACAGCCCAGTAAGCAACGATCACTTCTCAACAGATTTCATCAGGCATATAAGTAAATAATCATTTATAGAAAATAAGCATATAGAGTTCATCAATTCGAAATCAATTTCAATTATGCAATATAATTCATGCCAAATTCATTTCTTTTTTTGAAATTTCAAATTTCTTTCAAGATTTCAATTTCTTTTGTTCTTCAATTTCTTTTCGTCAACCATGAGCTATGACCATATTTTCCCTGTGGCAGGGTCATAATACCGCGTATCTGCTTGCGGTAGGCTACAAATCATCTGGCAGCCATGTCCTTTGGAACCGCTGGTCTCGCTGGAGGTTTGTCACTGGTCTCTCTGGCGACATGTCGCTGGTCTCGCTGGCGACATAAACCCTCAGGACAATCAATTGCCAACGTATATGCCCCCATTGGCGGGATCCTTTACATAGTCAGGTTATCAATTCATAATGTTTCTTATATCATAATTCTTCATAAATCATATTTCATATTTTAATTTCGATAATAAAACATATAATCATGTAATATCAAAATCAATCAATATAATGCATCACGAAATCAATATGTTCAATCATGTTTCATCATAACATTTCAAATAAGATATTTTCATAGCAAAATACCATTCATCCAATTCATGCATCGTTTCACAAATCATGTCAGAAAAATATATTATAATTTATCGATAAATCTAGAAAAAGTAAAATATCACTTACCTCGAACGCACTCCAATAAATCCATATAATTCTATAAATTTTCTTCCAAAAAATTCTATTCGTAGATCATATCACAATATTTCATGATCAAACATCCACAATCCTATACAGAATCAATTTCAATAATTAGAAAGAATACGAATACCATATTTCAACGATTTAGATTGGATCCGATCATCTAATTTTATCTAATCAAAATCTAATTAGGACCTAAATGATCCAAAGTTTGACTATCAGATCAAATCGGATTCGAAGTGATAGGACCGAGGTTTCTTCATCGATTTCATAAAATCAAGTGGAGAGAGAAAATCAGAGGAGAGAGAATTCATGAGGTACAATTCAAATTGATCAGGTGACACAATCCAACATTACGATTGGTCCAATATCTCAATTGGTGAAACCAACATGATCAAATCAAATCATGGCTAGATCGAAATCATGGATAATCAAATCTAAAGATTCATAGTCTGATTAAGGTGGGTGCCAGAACGTTGTCTGACAATCATAGATCAGGGTTCTTCATTAAAATCATATCAGACTTATTAAAAGAAATTTCTTCATTCACTAACCTTTTTTTTTAGAGAGAGAATCAATCAAGAGAGAGAGAATATTTTAGAGAGAGAAAATTCTAGAGAGAGAAAACTCATCTTGAATTCTTCAGACAATATGATTCAACAAATTCTGATCGATCAGATCAAATCATGCTAAAATTATCATGTGGATAATTCAATAAGATCATGAGAAATAAAATCTAAAAATACCTGATCTGATCAAAGTGGATGTCGGTGTATCGTCCGACGATCACAGATCAAAAATCCATTACGAGAATCATTTAAATTCATCATCATTCTTCTCAAAATTAAAAATCTTAGGAGAGAGAAATAATCTAGAGAGAGGATTCTAGAGAGAGAAAGTCTAATTCTAGAGAGAGAAAATACTAGTTCAGGCTGAAAAGAGAGAGGGAAGAGAGAGAAACTCTCTTTCTCATATTTTATTATTTATATCATTATTTATTAATTAATTTAATGATTTTTCTTTTCTTTTTTTTTCTCTCTCTCTTTTTTTTTTCGTTTGGGCTGGCTGGGTTATCACATTCTTCCCCTCTAAAAAAAATTTCGTCCTCAAAATTTTTCTTGCTTGAGTCTTCATATTTTCTTACTTGAATCTCATCCTCAAATATTTCAATATTCTAATTCTTGATATAAATTCATTCTTAAATCATTTCATAAGAAAAAAAGTCGGTACATCAAACATCGATCTAAAATGGAACCATTCATTTTCTTATTTATCAAAATCAACATCTCAAAGATTTTCAATATTTCAAGATTTCAAATTTATGATCTCATTTCTTATAAAAATCATGTTCAATATCTCACGACTCAAATTAAAATCAAATCTATCTCTTGTGAATAGAAAAAGGTCAATGTCTCTATTCTTGCATAAGAACTTCTTTCATCATCATTCTTTTATTTATTTATTTATTTTAAAATATTAACCACTCTTAATTCCAACCCATCATAAGATAGGAAAAACATACTTCTATGAATCATATGATGACATTCCAATTAATCAAAATTCAAAAATATTTCCTCTTATTCATACTTTCAAAGATTGAAAATTTATCATTTCAATCTCATTTCTAAACTTTTGATATTTAATTCTCGATGCAGCTTCATCATTAAGTCATTCCATAATAAAAATCAATAACTCAAAAATTGATCTAAATCAAAACTATAATTTTCTTATAATCAAAATCAATGTATCTTTTCTAAGTAAGTATATCAATTTTTTTTTTATCTAAACATTAACAACTCTTAATTAATCGATTCATTATCAAATTAAATTATAAATAACTCCAATCCATCTTTTGTAGTACAATCGTCAATATCAATAGATAACCTCAATCTTTTCCATTCAGTCAGAGAAATAATAATGATCAAAAGAATTCTAACTTCAAATTTTATTATACCCTGGAGATAAATATTTGAGTATAATAATCTAAGATCAAAATCATCATTCGATAAACAATCTCAAGTTCTTCCTAGTAATTAGAAAATTAAAAAATTTAATTCTAGGATAGAAAAAATTTATCTCTAAATATTCTAAATCTAAAATCAAAGGTCCACTCATCCTAGAATTAGGATGCTAATTATTTTTGTAGCATAGTAGGTGGAAGCACTACTTTTAAAAAGTCACATTAGGATATCTAAAATAATTCAAAATTTTAAAATATTATTCTTTCTAATGTCAATAAATTTTCTTGTATCAAACCATATTATCTATCATAATTCTTTGACTCAAAGAATCAACATTCCTGACTTACTCAAAGTAATCCAGATTACCATGCTTCCACTGCGCACTCTGATCTAACAATCAAAATTTTTTAGGTTCACCAAAAAATTTTTTGATCAAATTATTTCTTTATCTTATCAATAGAAAAGATCTAAAATTTTAAATTTTAATTGAAGTCAAAGATTAACTTTCGATTCTCATTCATACTTTTACTAGTGTACAATAATCTTGATTAACCCTTGAGTCCAATATTATATTTAAACCATCATATAGATTTACTATAATCAATATGAATCAAATCTCAATTCTCATATCAATTCAATTCGATAATTTTCAAACCAAAAATCTTTATAAGTCAAATCAACGAGAAAATTCTTCGATGCTCCATCAAATTTGGACATAATCTGAATATATATGAATTTCAAATCATTATTATTATTATTTTTTTTCTAAAATTTTTATCATCAGAATCTTCAATATCTATTAAATATCCTTTCATAACAATCATACAAGCTTCAAAAAAAATCAAATCTTCATTTAATAGTAGTTTCAATTAGGGACCTCGTTAACAAAAGCAAAGGAACTCCATATCAATTCTTAAATCTAAAAATTTCTAAATTATAAATTCACATGGATCCCTTAATCTGAAATAAATATAAATCAAATCTTTTATCTTAATCTAAAGATATCAATTTTTCATTAACAACCTCAACAATAATATCAGAAAATCTCTTGATCAACTTAGATACGAAATCTTTAAATTGAAATTTCATATACATCATGTAGTCTCCAAAAGACATAATAAGATCCATTATCTAGATCTAAGGATGATGATTAAAGATTCTAGTACGATGAATATTCTACAACCTCAAAATCAATTTCATCAATAAAAAATAGACTTCTTTGCAATATCTCCAAATATGCATTCATCCTAATATGCCACTTTATATATGATCCACATACCAAGTTCACTTTCGAAAAATATTCCAATCAAGCACCATAAAAAAAAAAAACTTTCTTAGCCCATTCTGGAACAACATTTTATCGTCAAATCTTTATCTTGCCAATAATAGTCAACTTCTCAACTAGAAGTAATATCATAGTATTATTTTCACATCGAATTTGAACTTACGATTCACTTGAATAACCAATGATCAAATTAATAACAACAATGCATAATAAAATTTTATGTCAATCCTTTTGTGATTACTTTCGATCAAGATCTAACTACTCATATCATGATCTATAGATTATCCATCATATTTCAAACTCCATATGTCATAATCTCTTGCGATCCTTTTATACATAATCTCAATATTTAATCAAAAATTTTAAATATTTCTCCCACTACAATCATCAAAGATCTACACTATAATGTCCCTGGTGTCTATCCACTTACACCCATTCTATATCTAATTCTATGTTTCATAATTCATCTACTTATGCTCTGATACCACTGTAATTGTCACGCCCCCGACCCGAGATTTTGAATCGAGGGTCATGGCAACCGTCGCATACTCATAGAAAACTCTTCCCATAAGCATGCAAGGCATCTTATCATACTATCCTAAAACAACAGCAGAATAATTAGTCAACAATTAAAATCTAAAATATAATGACCTAAATTTTTTTTTTCTTTAATATCTCAATAAATTCAACAACAATTCAAAGGCTTTGCATCAAATTCAATAAGCCTTTCAACCTAAAATAAAAGTATGAAGATTCTACCTCTGATCACTCTTCTATTCATATCTTGTATCATCTTAATTCCTCAACATCTGTAAAAACAGTAAAATAAGAGGTAATGAGCTAGACAGCCCAGTAAGCAACGATCACTTCTCAACAGATTTCATCAGGCATATAAGTAAATAATCATTTATAAAAAATAAGCATATAGAGTTCATCAATTCGAAATCAATTTCAATTATGCAATATAATTCATGCCAAATTCATTTCTTTTTTTGAAATTTCAAATTTCTTTCAAGATTTTAATTTCTTTTGTTCTTCAATTTTTTTTCGTCAACCATGAGCTATGACCACATTTTCCCTGTGGCAGGGTCATAATACCGCGTATCTACTTGCGGTAGGCTGCGAATCATCTGGCAGCCATGTCCTTTGGAACTGCTGGTCTCGCTGGTGGTTTGTCGCTGGTCTCTCTGGCGACATGTCGCTGGTCTCGCTGGTGACATAAACCCTCAGGACAATCAATTGCCAACGTATATGCCCCCATTGGCGGGGTCCTTTACATAGTCAGGTTGTCAATTCATAATGTTTCTTATATCATAATTCTTCATAAATCATATTTTATATTCTAATTTTGATAATAAAATATATAATCATGTAATATCGAAATCAATCAATATAATGCATCACGAAATCAATATGTTCAATCATGCTTCATCATAACATTTCAAATAAGATATTTTCATAGCAAAATACCATTCATCCAATTCATGCATCGTTTCACAAATCATGTCAGAAAAATATATTATAATTTGCCGATAAATCTAGAAAAAGTGAAATATCACTTACCTCGAATGCACTCCAATAAATCCACATAATTCTGTAAATTTTCTTCCAAAAAATTCTGTTCGTAGATCATATCGCAATATTTCACGATCAAACATCCACAATCCTATACAGAATCAATTTCAATAATTAGAAAGAATACGAATACTATATTTCAATGGTTTAGATTGGGTCCGATCATCTAATTTTATCTAATCAAAATCTAATTAGGACCTAAATGATCCAAAGTTTGACTATCAGATCAAATCGGATTCGAAGTGATAGGACCGAGATTTCTTCATCGATTTCATAAAATCAAGTGGAGAGAGAAAATCAGAGTAGAGAGAATTCATGAGGTACAATTCAAATTGATCAGGTGATACAATCCAACATTACGATTGGTCCAATATCTCAATTGATGAAACCAACATGATCAAATCAAATCATGGCTAGATCAAAATCATGGATAATCAAATCTAAAGATTCATAGTCTGATTAAGGTGGGTGCCAGTACGCTGTCTGACAATCATAGATCAGGGTTCTTCATTAAAATCAGATCAAACTTATTAAAAAAAATTTCTTCATTCACTAATCTTTTTTTTAAAGAGAGAATCAATCAAGAGAGAGAGAATATTTTAGAGAGAGAAAATTTTAGAGAGAGAAAACTCATCTTGAATTCTTCAGACAATATGATTCAATAAATTCTGATCGATCAGATCAAATCATACTAAAATTATCATGTGGATAATTCAATAAGATCATGAGAAATAAAATCTAAAAATACCTGATCTGATCAAAGTGGATGTCGGTGTATCGTCCGACGATCACAGATCAAAAATCCATTACGAGAATCATTTAAATTCATCATCATTCTTCTCAAAATTAAAAATTTTAGGAGAGAGAAATAATCTAGAGAGAGGATTCTAGAGAGAGAAAGTCCAATTCTAGAGAGAGAAAATACTAGTTCAGGTTGAAGAGAGAGAGGGAAGAGAGAGAAACTCTCTTTCTCACATTTTATTATTTATATCATTATTTATTAATTAATTTAATGATTTTTCTTTTCTTTTCTTTTCTCTCTCTCTCTTTTTTTTCGTTTGGGCTGGCTGGGTTATCACACTCTCATTAATAAGGTGTTTGATAATGAGTCCATTAAGTCAATAATCATTGCAGACCCAAAGGCCTGGTGATTGTTGACTAATGGAATTATCACTCATCATATGACGACTTGGAAGGGTCTCTCTAATGGTAGTTAGATGAGCCAACCAAAGTTGGGCTTAATTATTCGTTGGTTAGATGCACCAAGTATGGTCATGTTAATGGTTGGACCTAACCGGATCCTTACAGTGGAGGCCAAAGCCTACTGATTAGGTTTCTGGGGCAAAATTAAAATTACTAGAAATTATTTAGAGAAACAATTGGTTATGAACCTACCCTTAGATGTACATGAGTTGGTCAACCAAAGTTGGACTTGTGTGCAGTCTAAGTTGATTCTAGTACCCACAAGGGAATTAGGGTAATTCCTCAAATTGGAGGTAGAGGCTACCAATTCGAATAAAATAGTGGGAGAAACCTTTTCATTAAAGTCCAAATCTTTAGGTTTAATGAATCAATTACTAATTAGGTTATGGTTCTCCTTTGTGCAAATATAGCCACTTCCCTATCACTCCGATCATTGTTGGACAATGATAAGTTGGTGGGACCCAACTTCGGTAGCTGGTACCGAAAGTTGAAGATAGTCCTGGAGCATGAACGGATCCTATATGTGATAATGGATCCTGCACCTGAGGAGCCAGCTGTCAATGCACGTGGAACAGTCAGAGATACTTACCAGAAGTGGCTCAGTGATCGGACCATGGTGTGCTGTATCATGCTGGCTGCCATGAGCGACGAGTTTAGTCGCAGATTCAAGATGGCTCAGCCAAAGGACATGCTTCAAGTGTTGGAGGATACCTTTGGCACACCCGATGATGTGGAGAGGTACAAGACTAGTTGTGCCATCTTCAACGCTAAAATGTGGGATGGTGCCTCATCACTGATCATGTATTGTACATGATCGAGCTGATGGAATGATTGAGCAAGCTCGGCTTTTCCTTGCATGAGCAACTTGGGAAAGATGCAATACTGAACTCGCTGCCCATGTCTTATCTTCCATTCCTCACTCATTATAGAATGACAAAGCCTGAAGTAAACTACCATGTGTTATTGGAGTTGCTTCAGAACTTTGAGAAGGATCACCAACTTCACAAGGAGTCGGTGAACTTAGTGGGAGGTTCGTCTTCTGGTTCTTGACACTTTAAGAAAGGGAAGAAGAACAAGAAGAAGAAAGTGAAGAAGGTGCAAGTTTAGGCTGGGACATCTGTGCAGGGCCAGACCAAAAAGATCAAGCCCGATAAGAGTCTATTCAACTGGCAAGCACTCTAGATTAGATAGTGTGTCAGATATCTACTTATGGCACTGTAGGCTAGGTCATATAAACAAGAACGGAATAAACAGTTTGACTTAAGAGAAAATTCTCGAAGTTAGTGATTGTGAATCACTTCCAACCTGTGAGTCCTATCTTCTTGGTAAAATGACTAAGTCACCTTTTACTGAAAAAGGTGAGAGAGCTACTGAGCTCTTGAGCCTAGTACATACTGATGTATGCGGGCCCATGAGCACAAGTGCTAGAGGTGGATATTTCTACTTCATAACTTTCACGGATGACCTATCCAAATATGGATATGTCTATCTGATGAAACATAAGTCAGATTCATTTGAAATGTTCAAACGATTCTAAAGTGAAGTAGAAAAATAAACTGGGAAGAGTATTAAAACTCTTCGATCTGATCGAGGAGGAGAATACCTTTCTAGTGAGTTTCTCACATATCTAGAAGAGAATATGATTCTCACCCAATGGACTCCTCTAGGAACACCACAGCATAATGGTGTGTCTGAAAGGAGGAATCGAACTCTATTAGACATGATCCAATCCATGATGGATTTTGCCAGCTTGCCGATAACCTTCTGGGGATATGCACTCGAATCGATCTGTTATCTATTAAATAGAGTTTCAAGTAAGTCTGTAATTAAGACTCCATATGAGATATGGATAGGGCGTAAGCCAGCACTTTCACACCTTAGGGTCTGGGGGTGCCCGGCCTATGTCAAACGATTAGTCACAAACAAACTTGGACCTAGGTCTGACAAATGCACATTCATAGGGTACCCCAAAGAGACGAAAGGATATTTTTTCTACCATGCTGATGAACAAAAGGTGTTCGTCAGCCTTAAGAAAAATTTTTTAGAAAAAGAGTTCCTTGGTGAAGGAACCATTGCCTCGAAGGTTGAACTTGATGAAGTTCAACAGGTAGAAAGACCGACACCAATAGCTGAACCTGAGTCAGATTTGATTGGATCAGATTTGAAGCCCAATGTACCTACACCATTAAGGTGATCCGATAGAGTACCGCGTAAGCCGGACAGATACTATGATTTCTTGATCCGGGATGGTGATCCTATCGAACTCGATGAGAACGATGAGGATTCGATCACCTATATGGATGCAATGCAAAGACCTGATTCTGAGAAATGGCTTGAAGCCATGAAATCCAAAATGGAGTCCATGAAGGTCAACGATGAATGGACATTGGTTGATCCACCTGAAGGGGTTAAACCTATTGGGTGTAAATGGGTCTTCAAAAAGAAGAGGGGCGCAGACGGAAAGGTGGAGACCTATAAAGCCCATCTGGTTGCCAAGGGATATCATCAACGTTATGGTATTGACTATGATGAGATATTTTCTCCTGTGGTAATGCTCAAATCCATTCGGATAATGCTTGCAATAGCTGCCCATCTGGATTATGAGATCTAACAGATGGATGTAAAGGCAGCTTTCCTGAATGGAGAGTTGACCGAAGAGGTGTATATGATACAACCTGAGGGGTTTACATCCATAGATGAGTCCAAGGTGTGCAAGCTTCAGAGATCCATTTATGGATTGAAGCAAGCTTCTCGGAGTTGGAACATGCATTTTGATAAGGTGATCAAAACGTATGGCTTTATTAAGAATGGAGAAGAGCCCTACATCTATAAATGGGCAAATGGTTCAGTTGTGGTATTCCTTGTCTTGTACATGGATGACATTCTCTTAATCAGGAATGACATCCCCACACTACAGGGAATAAAAGTTTGGTTGTCATTACAGTTCTCCATGAAGGACTTGGGTGAAGCATCCTACATCCTAGGAATGAAGATCTATAGGGATAGATTTAAAAAGATGCTTGGGTTATCTTAGTCCACGTACATAGATACTGTGCTGAAGAGGTTCAGCATGGAGAATTCCAAGAAGGGCTATCTACTGATAGGCCATAGAATTTCTCTCTCTAAGAAGGATTGTCCGACAAGTCTTGAAGAGAGAGAGCGTATGAGTAGAGTCCCATATACTTCGACCGTGGGATCTATCATATACGCAATGACATGTACAAGACCAGATGTGGCATACTCACTAGGAGTAGTGAGTAGATGCCAATCTGATCCTGGAGAAAACCACTGGAAAGTGGTTAAAGCCATCCTTAAGTATTTGAGAAATACTAAGGACCAATGGTTGGTTTATGATGAGTCAGATCTGAAACTTATGGGGTTCACAGACTCTAACTTTCAATCTGACCATGATGATAGTAGAAGTGTGTCAGATTATATCTTTACTCTGAATGGTGGAGCTATCTGCTGGAAGAGTTCCAAGCAGCATACTGTGGCAGACTTTGTTTGTGAAGCAGAGTACATCGCAGCATCGGATGCCGCAAAGGAAGCTGTGTGGCTGAGGAAATTCATCAACGAGCTTGGAGTAGCACCCTCCCTCAATGCTCCAATCCTGCTCTACTGCGACAGCACTGGTGCCATAGCTCAGGTGAAGGAACCCAAAGCACACCAGCGGATGAAGCACATCTTGTGCCGCTTCCACCTGGTCCGGGAGATCATGGATCGGGGTGACGTTGACCTTCAGAAGATCGAAGGAAAGGAGAACCTGGCCGACCCCTTCACTAAAGCCCTGGCGATAAAGAAGTTCGACAACCACAAGTCGAAGATGGGTATTAGATACTATGCCGAGTGACTTTAGGACAAGTGGGAGTTGTTGAAAAATATATCCCAAAAATCAATCATCAAGCTATTGACGGTTGAGCAACCAAGTATTGTAATTGATTTGTTAATAAAAAAAATATATTTTTAGTATTTTCATCATAAGTCTTCATCTTCTAATGAACTCCATTGTTATGATGAAGTCCTTAGGGCTATTTAAGTTCGATATAGAGAGGATTCATCGATTAGTCCTTAAAATTATTCACGACCAAATGATAAGCTGTTAATAAAGATGACAGCTTCTATCGAGCATAGGTCGCTGTAAGCCATATGGGTTGATTGTCCTCTTAACCAAAGAGTGTGGAGATACTGGTGTGGCATATAGGTGAGATATAAAGGTACATCATCATTGAACGTGACCAACTCCAGAGTATTCTGCTGTCGAGAATATCTCTGATAGGATATAGGTATAAGTGTCCCTTAGACCTGAGATCACCTCAGTGACTTGCAAGCAACTCACTGTGCTTTGGTACTGGACTAACTGAATTTTTAATTTAGGGATAGAAGACTTCTGGGCACAGTCAAGTACTTGCAAAGTCAGAGTATGATCGAGATGGGATTGACCACTCCAAGAGTTGGAGAAGAATGAGTCGCTGTATTTCAATTTAGCAAAATCTTAGCCAGGATAATCCATCAGATGGATTTGATATTTTAAAATATAATGTGGACAACATGATCAGAGTTGATAGTTGAACTCTGAGATGTCCTATGATCATTTTGGTCAAGGAGATGAATTATATAGAAACTATATCCGCATGGGTTCTAAGGATGTTGTTCTACACATTCAACCTATCCGGTCGTCGGGTACCATTGCTAGATGATCACTTTGATTGATACAAAAATTTATTTCTATGCTACTGGCTTAGGTTTGGACCTATGAGGTCACACACATTAGAGTTCATGATCTGATCGGATGGTTGATCAATGATTAAGAATCATTCTAGGGTTAAATGATCAATATGATTGACATTTAACCCGGTGCAAGTGTTGCAGGAGGATGGATTAGCAATTTGATTGCTAATTATCTTAATTTGATTAAGCCAATGTATTGAGATTAAGTATAATTAAATATAATTTAATTAGTTTTAGTTTGGGCTTGATTGGATCAAGTCCAATTGGTTTATTGGATAAGCCAATTGCAAGAAAAAACTAGTCCTAGTTCAATTAGGACTTGGGTCAACCTAATTTCTAATTTGATTAGAAAATTAAATCAGATTTAAATCTAATTTAATATGATTAAATTAAATTTTTAATTGGGTTAAGACTTATTTTAATTGAGTTGATCTAATTTTGGTTTGATTTGGTTTGAGAAACCAAATTAAAACAAGTCATGAGTTAGAATCCTAGTAAGACTAGGATTCCACCTTGCGCCATATAAGCCCCCCCATGCCCTCTCTCTTATTCCATGCCTATCCCCTTTTATTTTGTGTGACAAAAGCCCTCTCCCTGGTCTCTCCCACATCCACAAAAGGTTTTCTCTCTTCTTTCTTACATGGAAGGTGGTTTGGATCAAATCAAAGAGGAATAAGTTTGGATTTCGAATTCTATGAGATAGAGTTTTAAAAATCCAAAACTCTTTCAATTTTGCACAGAATTTATCCAAATTTTTTTTAGAATTTTTATAACTTTTAGGGTATACATTGTGCATCCTTTTCTTATAGTTCATGCATGAAAATAAGGAGAAGGTGCTCAATAGTTGGGCACCCCTTATCTTGCCATGTTTGGATAAGCCTTGACTAGGTATTTGACCTAGACAAGGACTCCATCATATCTCTCTCTATAAAATGATTTTTTTTATTAAATTTTTGAAGAAGACAAAAATTTGAGATACCTTTGGGCCATCCAAAAATCAGAGAGAAAGACCTTTGGGTCATGGAGATATAACAGACACAAGATAGGGTGTTTAGAGAGAGAAATGAGAAGAAGAAGAGGGTCTTCTTCTAGGGTTGTTTGTTTTCATCTCTTTCCTTCCTCCATCTTGAGTTTTCTGAGAGCGTCTCAGATTTGAAACTCCTCCGACTTCTCATCTTTGGAAGAGCCCAAATCAAGAAGAAGGAGGCACCTGATCAACCATCAAAGAAGGATCAGCGCAGTACTAGCATACTGTGCTGATTTTCTGAAGCAGGACTTCTGATCGAGATTCGTGGGCTCATGTGGATGACTCCTAGAGGTTGAATGTGGGTGTGGCTTGCAACATCATCCTTAAGCCCGGATCAGCGAGGTTAGAACGTCTAACTTACAAGGTAATAGATCTGATCTATTATTTAATACATACATTAGATGTAGTATAGAAACATGTTGATATGATCAACATGTAGTTCATGCTCTATATATTTTAATTTTTGATTTAATATTATATAATAATCATGTAATAGGATCTTAGATCTAGGGATTCTCTGGTTTTAGAAAATAAATTTTGATTTATTTTAGTCTTTCGCTGCATGATTTTGAAAAAATTTCAAGATCTAACCTTGAAACCCTAGATCAGATTCCTACAATATGATCAGATGACATCACTCCATCAATCAGAATTTTTTCAAAATTTATTGAAATTTTTTGATTGGTTGAATGATGTAGCACTGCGCAGCATACAGGGTCTATATAAACCCTGCTGCGCCTAGGGTTTCGAGGTAGAAGTTGTTTTATGCACAAAACTCAATAACTGCCACCCCCTCCCCTCTTCTCTATATCCTCCCTACTCTCCTTCCTCCCCTCTTCATGTCCAAAGAGTTGGACATCCATCTGGTAAAGATCCAAGGCGTGGTGACGCTTGGAATGGAAGGCTGCAGGACTTCTTTGACGGGCTGCTGCTCTAACTTCAGGAAGACTTTTGAGGATCTTCCTAATCAGATTTAGATCTGATTTTTGGAGCATAGATTTATGAGGTGAAGATATTCTAGGTCCTGCCCTAGCAGATATTGGTAGAGGCCAGGCACTTGCATGGCTATATCAGAACCTCGGGCTGTGCTGAGATCATCTACAGGGTAATCAGATTACCCTTGAGGTATTACTTATTTCCTCATCCCTTTTAGATTTATTTTAGACTTAATATTAGATATGAAGATTAGATCTAAAAACTTAGATCTAAAATATATGTAGAATAATTTTTTTGTAAATTATTCCACCTCAGATTTAATGAAATCTGAAAGATCCTACGAGGAAAAGCGATTTTCCTCCAACTAGTTCATATAGTCAATTCATTATGAATTTTCATATGAACAAACTTGACTGCACTGTTCCTAAACTCGTTAACATATTGATCACTATTGAGGGTACCTTGAAGTGTTTAAGGAGCACTGTTCTCATTGTGGAGCAGACTTCTTCTTCCAAGAGAAAGTCTACTGGAAAGAAGAAGGTTAAATCCATGAAGAAGCAGAAGAAAGAGAGCAAGCCGAAGAAGGATGGCCCCAAGGCGGCTGAAGCAAAGGAAAAGTATTTTCACTGTCATGTTGAAGGCCACTGGAGAAGGAACTGTCCAAAATATCTGGAGAGCCTAAAGATCAAAAAGAGAGATAAACCTTTCGAAGGTATGCTCGTAATTAAATCTAACCTTACGGTTTCTTCTACTTCTAGTTCGGTATTAGACTCTGGCTCAAGTGCTCATATATGTATCTTAATGTAGGGTTGATAGAAAGTAAGAGGTTGAGAGAAGGTGACATGAACCTTTAGAGCGGCAATAGAGCAAAGGTTGTTGCAGAGGTCGTTGGCACTTACCTTCTTCGATTACCATCTAATGTTAGATTAGATTTAAAGGACTGTTATTATGTTTCTATAGCTAGTCAAAATTTAATTTCTGTGTCTGTGCTAGCATACGAAGGTTTTGAAATTTATTTTAATAAAGACTTTTGTTCTATTTATTTATGAAATAAATTGATTGTACGAGGTCTTTTAATTGACAGTCTTTATCACTTACATATTGATACGAATATAAATCTGAATGAGTAAATAGTGAGTGCTATAGGCTAAAAGAGATTAAAAGATGAAATTAACCAGAAGTACTTGTGGCACCATAGACTGGCCATATTGGAGAGGACAGGATAAACAAACGGAAGAAGGATGGGATCATTGGCTCTCTTAACCCAGAGTCATATCCAGCTTGCGAATCCTGCCTTCGAGAAAAAATGGCTAAGTTTTCCTTTGTAGGACATGAGGAGAGGGCCACTAAGTTACTCACCCTAGTACACATCAATGTGTATGGGCCATTTGATATACAGGTCAGGGATGGTTATACCTACTTCATTATCTTTATCGATAATCTAAGTACGGATATGTGTATCTCATAAAATATAAGTCTGAGGCCTTTGAAATGTTCAAAAAATTCGAACATGAAGTAGAAAAACAAACAAGCAAATCCGTTAAGGTTCTTCGATCTAATCGAGAAGGTAAATACCTTCGTCAAAAATTTTTAGAATATCTTAAGGACAATGGCATAGTCTCTCAATGGATGCCTCCTGGAATACTTTAGCTCAACAAGATATCCAAAAGGAGAAACAGGACCCTATTGGATATGGTCAGATCCATGATGAGCTTTACTGATCTATCTTTATTTCTTTGGGGACATGCCTTATTAACTACAATTCACCTATTGAATAGAGTTCCATCAAAGTCCATTCCTATTACACTGTATGAGATATGGTTCAGTAAGAAGCTGAGTCTAGGTTATCTTAAGACTTAGGGATGTCCAGCCTATATCAAGAGATAGATGGCAGATAAGTTGGAGGATAGATCTATTATAGCTCACTTTATAGGGTATCCAAAAGAATCCATAGGATACTACTACTTTCCACAAGACCATAATGTGATTATGAGTCAAAATGTCATATTTCTAAAAAAATAATTTTTTCAGGATGATGGCAGTGGAAGGTTAGTGGAGCTCGAAGAAAAAGTCTCGGAGGAGCCAAGAGCTATAGATCCTCACGAACCCGTAGTCCATGAGCCAGTAGTTGATATTCCTCTACCACCTCATAGATCTAGCAGGGTCTCCCAACCGTCTGAGAGACACATAGGTATGCTTACAGAGGAAGTAAAGAAAATATTCTTTATGGGACGTAGGGGTCATGATGATGATCCTAATATCTTTGATGAGAAGATGTCTGACATCGATTTCAAAAAATGGTTAGATGCCATAAAGTCAGAAATTGACTCAATGCACTCGAACCAAGTCTGCACTTTAGTGGATCCACCTGAGGGTATCGTACCCATTGGGTGTAAATGGATCTACAAAAAGAAGATAAGTATCAATGGTAAGGTAGAGACCTATAAAACTAGGCTTGTGGCTAAAGGTTATAGTTAGCGCGAGGGCATTGACTATTAGAAAATCTTCTCGCCTGTAGCTATGCTAAAATCCATCCACACTCTACTTGCTGTTGCAGCTTACTATGATTATAAAATCTGATAGATGGATGTGAAAACTATTGGATTTTGGTAGCACAGCAGAAGGGTTAGGTGTTTAAAATTTTTATTCAAAACACCTAATGCACCGAAAATCTCAATGCGCAGAAATCCTTGACTATAATAATCAAAGTATAATAAATTTAAATTAGGATAAGGAGAATACTTGTAGTGCTAATCTCAATTTTCACAAGACGTCCAAGTGTCTGCCCTCCAATGGTGATCTACATGAAAACTGAACCAAGGACAGCGCTCCTTCTTCACCTTACTTCAAGAGTTCTAGCCACTAGAACTCGACGAGCCTTATACCGGTCAGATTTCTCCAAGAAACTGACTCCACCCTCTCAGAACCTCCTCTAAACTTCTGATCCTCCTTCTTTAGGACCCTCACAAACCTTGTTAGGATCAGATAAGGCTTTGTCTTAAATTCCAAAGCTTTGTCCTAAAACTAAGATAGGTTGTAAGAAAGAAAAGAGAGCAACAGAGATAAAATTGGAAACTCTTCCTGAATTTCATCGGACACCCAATGCCCTGGCCAATTTATAGCCACTTGAGGGATGCCAAAAGAGAAGGATGCACATCATCCAAAAGGTCTATCTGATCTAATTATTAGAGATTAGAGTTCCTTCAAACAGAAGGACTTTTATCAATGATATGTTGATCAGCACTCTATTCTGCATGCGACCAGAGAAGGGATATTTTTGCATCCCTTCTTAAATTAAAAAAATCTCCAAAAATCCACATTGATAGAGAATTCAATCCTAATTCTAGAACATATAATGAGTAGATAAAAATTCCCACAAATGGATATGTTCTCATGTCCTTTCACATAAAGTCTGATCACCACGCATGCAAGCATGAGGAGGAACTTATGGCATCTGTTTGGCATCCAAATAAGTATGAAAAAAATTCAAAAAAATTATCAAAAATATCTTGTCAAATGTAAAATATTGTCAACAAAAATTGTTCTATTTTGATAGCATTTGATAAGGAAGACTCTCCAAATCTCAGAGAGATGTGATGCTTCTGCATGCACATGCGAGACTTCCTTCCTTTTTCAAATTTTTCTCCACCCCAAAAAATTTTAAAAAATATACATATCATGCTTTGAGAAGTGCATCAGAGGATGGAGGCTGATATGGGCTACCACACACATCTTAATCCCATGCCAAAAGAACTCTTTTCTTCTGCCCACGCCAACACTTGTACGCAAAACCTATTTTGCACCAAGAGTCCTTCACAACTTGGACTCTTCATAATTGGTGTTAAAATAGGATGTGGCACTCCAACTTAGGCTGCTTCTAGGTGGCATGACCTGACCCAAGTGTCCATCAAATTGGGCTAGCTAATTAGCAAGAGATGAGATGAAATTGATCTCCAAAGGAGCAAGGGTTCCACAAATGCTAGCATGCTTATCAAAGCTCTGATTGAATCCAAAATTTTAATCAACCTTTGTCAAAAAGGTCCTTGGCCAATTCTATATGCATGTGACCCATTGGGTGCCACATCTAGCTGGTAGTAGGTCCGGATGCAAGTTGACCAAATTTGATTAGATTTTAATCTAATCGATTTAGGTCCCATCGAACTAACCCGAGTTCAACAATTATAATCCTTTCTAATTGGCGATCGAATTAAACTCTTCAATTCAATCAAAAACCTACAAGTCAAGATTGACATCTGATAATATATCATGACTACTTAGAAGATGTATAATTTTGATAAAAATATCAAATATATCCTTCAGTGGTAAGTTACCATATAATTGAATCCTTCGATCATCCCTGCATCCAGAATATATTCATGAGTATGGAATCGTGTCAAACTCAAACACATATTCATATCAATTTTTAATTAATAAATGATGACTCCATTGAAGATGTATTAGAAATTCTTTCTAATCTCCTTTCTGCTTTTGGCCAAAAAATTTTTCTCAAGTCATCTAGGATTGAGAATACATAGGATGCGATCTCCTCTTACTAGGAGTGATCGATTCCATATTGACATCAAAGTCAAGCTTTGATATATGGATACATAATTAATTTTTTTTAAATTATTTATATATTATATATAATTAAAATTTTATGTTAGATATTAAATCTGATTTAAATTTATTTAAATTAAATTTATGATCTGATTTTGATTGGATTACATAAGCCTAATCAATAGTTGATTAAGGTTTATTATAAATTTATTATAACAAAATTTTATTTTTAATGAATTTTGTTAGAATAACAATCTAATTTAAAATCTATTTTAAATTAATTTTAATAGAATTTTAATATTGTTATTTTGATTATGAAGTTAGACTTATTTTAGATCTGAATTGAATTCATTTTGATAGATTTTCAGATCTGAATTCTAACAAAATTCTGCATAATATTAAAATATATTTAACCAAAAATTTAATCCTTATGAATTCATATTTGCATCTAATTAATTTTCTATATGATCAAATCTGAAATTGATATTTTATAATCAGTATAAGATATGTTTTAGATATGATATGATGTATATGATGCATCTAATCTGATTAGATTAGATGAAGAACATGATTGATGAGATCAAAGATATATTCATGACATAAATTATTTTATCAAAATTACATATTGATGTCATTTCATATGAAATTAGATTTTAGATATTAGTAGTTCAGTACTCGAATTGATGAGATCACCAAATCGTCTGGTCATAAGAGATGAAAGAGATTAATCTCCCTCTCTTGTCCATTCGTCGGGTTCTCTTATGAGGTGTAGGGGTATTACTGTGATCTGATTTCATGAAGAAGAAAAGCGAACAGATTCTTATGTATAATTTTGATCATAAATATATTTAGATTAGATCTAAAGTGATTTATGATTCATTATAATAAGATAAATTTAGATTTAAAATTATTTTAAAATTTAAAAAGTATATTATATTAGATGTAATCGGTATTGATCTAAAAGTTATCATGATGCATGTGATGTATGTATGAAGTTTAGATCATACCTATATATATTTAATTATTAAACATATTATGAAAATTTTTTTTTAATCACTTGAAATATATGATATGCTTCACCTAAAATCCTAGTAGAATAGTTCTAAAACTTGAAACATATGTTTAATATACTTAATTCTGAATTAAGTTTAAATGATCTAGATTTGAGAATTGAAGATCATTAAGACACCGCATAATTTGATGGACAATGGGTTAGCATAAGTCAGGTCTTTCTATTAGGTTAGACCTCAGGTTAGAAACCAATATGGACTAAGAAGAGAAATTAGTTAAATCAAATCAAGAGTTGAATTAGATTATGTCAGAATTTTTTTAGATCAACCTCAATAGTTGAAGTTTGATCAAGTCCATATTGTTGAACTTAATAAATGGACCACGATCATGGCACTATGGTTGAGCCCGAATCTTCTAGTGGACCAAATTGAAACTAATCAACCAGTTGGTGTCTAAGGTAAGTCTGGCAGTTTCGATCAAGTGGTTGTTAATTAGAAGCTACTCACTTAGATGGCATCTACGATGAGTTAATGGCATATCCCTCCCACTGATCTCACTTACCTGACCAACATGATAGATTGTGTTTTGATTAGGTCACTAGTCAATTCGAGCTAACCCATGCCATCAAGGTAAATTAGTATGACTAATTTAAGTATCTTTAGACCAGCTTGTGTCCAATCTTCTACATAACTTGATGAAATCAGTGGGAGGATTTACGACTTGTAGGTCGATATCTTCTCTTATTCTTAAACCAATAAAATTAAATCTTCTAAATTATTAAGTCCTTAAAATGATACAGTTATAGAAATAACTTGTTCATAGCCTCCCATTAACGTGCGTGATAATGAGTCCAATATTTCAAATAGGCATTAGAGGTGCCACATGCCTGGTGTCTATTGGATATTGAAATTATCATTCATCATATAACCATCTTGTTGTACCTTCAGATCAATGCTTAAGTTGGTCGAGCCATACTCGGGTCTAGACATTCATTTGATGGATGCATTTGGTATTATCATGTTAATGGTTGGACCTAATCAAGATTTTTAGTGGAGGTGCCACATGTTAGATGTGTACCCTAGATGCCAGATCGGCTGACACATTCCTATACAGATCTAAGGATAAATTTATAATTTTGACTATAAATGAATAAAAAGATTATTCTTCTATCACATTGTGTACATTGTGTTTGTGATACATCCTTTGAGTTAGTAGGAATGTCAATTCATATTTTCAAGAGTTGAAAATTTAAGGCATGAATTTATATAACTAACTCATAAACAGCTCCTGACCATAGGATCATCACGAGGATGGTGATCGATCCGGAAGGTTGGTGTATGATCACTTTCTTAGGATAGATATGTCTTGAGTCTATGGTGTGGAGATACCAGAATGAGAGTACAGGTATTCATTGAGAACGAGAGTACTGAGCGTGACCATATCGAGCAGTCATAAGGAAGTCTACCTTCTCATCGATAACTAGCTCGATACTGCAGTTGTGTGTCTAGTTTTTTGACCTGAGGTGCATCAATAGTTTACTTTGAGTGTGTTATAGTTTGACTACATCATAACTCGGTCTCCTAGCCATTCGAAACCCTGAGATGTATGTTGGCTGTAGCATGTTCATTGTAGGAATGAGGTCGCACCAAGATGGGATCTATCAACCTCAGTAGATGAGAGGAGTAGTCCTATGATAATCGAAAGATCGAGTCCTTAAGCCCATGGCCATGGTAGAGTAAAATAATGAAAAAAGAGTTTTCTATTGGGGTTTCACATCGGACTCAGATCGATCGATTAACTCATATGACTGATGTTGGGTTTGACGAGTTCACCTTAACCCTAATTCAGTTGGGACTCATGATAGAGGAACTCAATCACATAGGTAGCTGCACTGAGAGGTTTATCTTCAATTCTGATGGGTTGCCACCACATACTGCTAGGTGTCATTGGTAGATTTTGGGAGCAATTAAAATGATATTGATGATCGATCATTCTAATTGTCTGAATCAGAAGAGTTCTGGTCCATCAAAAGGAGTTTCGATGATGTCGATGATGAGATCATGACATGTCTCATTACCATACAGAATTGAACCTAACTGGGTCACACAAATAAGGGTTAGGGTCTGGATGTCATCAATTAGGCTAGCCCAATTGATTTGAATAAGATCCAATTAGGTTCAAGGAAATCATGCTAGCACACGATTGAGCCTAACTTTCTCCTCGTGTAATCTTTTCTATCTCTACTAAGCCAAATATGATTTGACTTATCTAGAGAACCTTAAAAAGGTTTTTCTCAGTCTAAATGAAGCTTGTCCAGTTCAAAAAAAGTTTGTCTTAATTTATGAGATGAATTTAAGACAACACCTGCTAATTTCTAGCACCTACCAATTTTATTTTAGGACATTTGTCAAAAGTTGACATATGGGTCTTAAACTTAAGAGGGCTCATTGGAGGATTTTTGTAGAGTGTCCACATGCCAAAACCCAATTGAATTGGGTGCCATAATCAGATTATGGCATGAGCCGAATTGGATTAAAGTGGGCACCCCAAATGGATAAGAACCAAAGAGTCCTGATAAACATGGACTCTTTGGCGCCACCTTGTTTGAGCTTATCCAATGTTGGTGCCAACTTAAGAGAGAGAATGGAAATCTTATCTAATATGATCAGATGACATCACTCTACCAATCAAATTTTTTTCAAAATTTATTAGAATTTTTTGATTGGTTGAATGATGTGGCATTGCGCAGCATACAGGGTCTATATAAACCCTGCTGCACCTAGGATTTCATGGAAGAAATTATTTTATGTACAAAACCCAATAGCTGCCACCCCCTACCCTCTTCTCCATGTCCTCCCTGCTCTCCTTCCTCCCCTCTTCATGTCTAAAGAGTTGGACGTCCATCTGGCAAAGATCCAAGGCGTGGTGATGCCTGGAATAGAAGGCTATAGGACTTCTTCGACAGACTGCTGCTCCAACTTCAGGAAGACTTTTGAATATCTTCCTGATCAGATTTAGATTTGATTTTTAGAGCATAGATTTATGAGGAGAAGATGTTTCAGATCCTACCTAAGTGGATACTGGTAGAGGCCAGACACTTGTGTGGCTACATCAGAACTTCGGGCTGTGCAGAGATCATCTACAGGGTAATCAGATTACCCTTGAGGTATTTCTTCTTTCATCATAGTTTTAGATTTAATTTTAGATTTGAAATATCAGATAATAAGATTAGATCTAGAGACTTAGATCTAAAATATATGTAGGATAAAAAATTTTAAATTTATTCCACCCCAGATTTGTTGAAATCTGAAAGATCCTACGAGGAAAAGCGATTTTCCCCCTTCAACTGGTATCAGAGCCAGGTTGTTGGCTCAATTTTAGATCTAATTTAGATCTGATTTTAACTTTTATTTAATTGAAATTAAAGATCTCAAATATCACATCAGATATGATAAGATCTAAAATTAAAATATTTAAAATTAAATCTAAGAAGATCTAACATGCATAAGATGCATGACTAGACTAGGATTAGTTGAATCCATGAATAGTCTTAAGTCTTATGTTTTAATGAGATTAAAATATGAATTAAATCTAATTTATTCTTTATTTTTCTAATATTATAATTATTATAATTAGATCAAAAAATAGAAAATAAAATTTTAGTTTTTTCATAAAATTGATCTGCTGCATGCCTAGACTAGTTGTAGAATTGTTCTAGTAACATGTCTAGAATAGTTTTTATTTTGAATAGTTTAATTTAAATTCTATTTTTTAGATATTACATGTGATCTATCAGATCTGAAAGTATGTTAATTAGATCAATTTTTGATACATGAGATGTATACAAAGCATATATTAGTTAGATCTTAAATTGTATATGAGATATGTAAATTTAGATCTAACTAGTTTTGTAGTTAAATTTAAATTTTTGATTAAAGTGTTCCTCAGAGGTTAGAGCTTGGATTGTAGGCTAACCCAATTAGTTCTGGTTTGATAATTTGGTGTCTAAGGTAAGTTGGGCAGATGCGATCGATTGGTTTTTAATTGGGAGCTACTCGACTCGAATGCATTCTTGTCGAGTTAATGGCATATCCCTCCCACCGGTCTCACTTACCTGGCCATATGTGTCGACTCAGTTCTGATTAGAGGTGGCTAACAATTTGAGCTAACTCATCTCACTAGGTTAGTCATAATTTTTATGACTATATCAAATCAAGTTTAATGAGACCTAAATCAAATCTCCCTAAGAAAATATTAAGTCTAGGTCTTGAAGGAAAAATCATCTTTTTCCTGTGTAGGATCTTCCAGATTTCATCAAATCTGGGATGGAATAAATTAAAAAATTTTATCCTATACTATTTCAGATCTAATATCTATTAGATTTAATTTTATTATCTGATATTTAAAATCTAAAATTAAATCTAAAAGTATAAGAAATATAGACATACCTTAAGGGTAATCTAATTACCCTGTAGATGATCGCAGCACTACCTGAGGTTCTGATGTAGCCACGCAAGCGTCTGGCCTCTACCAATATCTACTCAAATAAGATTTAGAATGTCTTCTACTCATGATTCTACACTCCAAAAATCAGATCAATATCTAATTTGAAAGTACTTCAGAACTCCTTCTGAAGTTGGAGCAGCAGCCTGTCGAAGATGTCCTATAGCCTTCTGTTCCAGGCATCACCACGCCTTGTACCTTTGCCAGATGAACATCCAACTTCTTGGATGTGAAGAGGGGAGAAAGGAGAGTGGGGAGGATGTGGAGAAGAGGGAATGGGGTGGCATATAATGGGTTTTTTGCATAAAATAAATTCTATCTCGAAACCCTTGGTGCAGCAGGATTTATATAGATCTTGTATGCTGCGCAGTGCCACATCATTCGACCAATCAAAAAATTCTAATAAATTTTGAAAAAATTTTGATTGGTAGAGTGATGTCATCTAATCACATCAAATAAAAATCTCCATGCTCTCTCCTATGTTGGCACCAACATTGGATAAGCACAAATAAGGTGGCGCCAAAGAGTCCAAGTTTATCAGGACTCTTTGGTTCTTATCCATTTGGGGCACCCACTTAAATCCAATTGAGCTCACGCCATAATCTGATTATGGCACCCAATTTTTAAGTAGTTTGGATATATGGATACTCCATAAAAATCCTCCAATGAATCCTCTTTAGTTTAAGACCCATATGTCAACTTTTGACAGATGTCCTAAAATAAAATTGGCAGGTGCTAGAAATTAGCAGGTATTCTCTTAAATTCATCTCATAAATTAAGACAAGCCTTTTCTGAGCTGGACAAGCTTCAATTAGATTGAGAAAATTTTTTTAAGGTTCTCTAGATGAGTCAGATCACATTTGGCTCAGTAGAGATAGAAAAGATTACACGAGGAGAAAGTTAGGCTCAATCGAGTGCTAGCATGATTTCCTTGAACCTAATTGGATCTTATTCAAATCAATTAGAGTAGCCCAATTGATGATATCCAGATCCTAACCCTTATTTGTGTGATCCAGTTAGGTTCAATTCTGTATGATAATGAGACATGTCATGATCTCATCATCGACATCATCGAAACTCCTTTCGATGGATCAGAACTCTTCTAATTCAGACAATTAGAATGATCGATCATCAAAATCATTCTAATTACTCCCAAAATCCACCAGTGACACCTAACAGTATATGGTGTTAACCCATCAGAACTAAAGGCAAACCTCATGGTGCAGCTACCTGTGTGATTGAGTTCCTCTATCATGAGTTCCGACTGAATTAGGGTTAAGGTGAACTCGTCAAACCCAACATCAGTCATATGAATCAATCGATCAATTCGAGTCCGATGTGAAACCCAATGAAAAACTCTTTTCTATTATTTCACTCTGCCATGGTTATGGGCTTAAGGACTCGATCTTTCGATCATCATAGGACTACTCATCTCATCTACCGTGGTTGATAGATCCCATCTTGGTGCGATCTGGTTCCTATAATGGATATGCTATAGCCAACATACACCTCAGGATTTCGAATGGCTAGGAGATCGAGTTATGGTGTAGTCAAACTATAACACATTCAAGGTGAACCGTCGATGCACCTCAGATCAAAGAACTAGACATACAACTGCAGCATCTAGCTAGTCATCGATGAGAAGGTAGACTTCCTTATGACTGCTCGAGATGGTCACGCTCAGTACTCTCATTCTCAATGAATACCTGTACTCTTGCTCTGGTATCTCCACACCATAGACTCAAGACTCATTTACCCTAAGGAGGCGATCGTACACCAACCTTCTGGATCGATCACCATCCTCGTGATGATTCTATGGTCAGGAGCAGTTTATGAGTCAGTTATGTAAATTCATGCCTTAAATTTTCAACTCTTGAAAATATGAATTAATATTTCCACTAACTCAAAAGATGTATCACAGACACAATGTACATAATGTGATAGAAGAATAACCTTTTTATTCATTTATAGTCAAAATTATAAATTTGCCCTTAGATTTGTACAGAAATGTGTCAGCCGATCTGGCATCTAGGGCACACATCTAACAAACTCCAACTTGACCTAATGCCAATTGGCTACATATCTAAGTCCCATCTTCTCAAGGTGGGCTTCGATCTTCTGTTGGCCTAATGGCTTAGTCAGCGGGTCTGCCACATTGTCTGTGGAGTCGACTCTCTTGACCTCGACATAACCTTTTTCGAGGTAATCACGGATTAGATGGAATCGCCGCTCGATGTGTTTGGACTTCTGATGAGACCTTGGCTCCTTAGCTAGGGCTATAGGGCCATTATTGTCACAGTAAAGAGGAATGGCATCCGATGACATCACTCCAAGCTCTGCGGCAAACTTCTTGTACCAGAATGCCTCCTTTGCAGCTTCCGATGCAGCAATATACTATGCCTCCATGGTAGAATCTGCAATTATCGTTTGCTTGGAACTCTTCCAGCTAACTGCACCACCATTGCAAATGAACAGACTCTCAGATGTCGACTTTCGATCATCTATATCAGACATAAAGTCTAAGTTTGTATATCCCTAAATCTGGAGTTCTCAATTCCCAAAGACTAGAAATATATCCTTAGTCCTTCTCAAGTACTTAAGGATACATTTTACGGAAGTTCAATGCTCTTCGCCTGGATTTGATTGATATCTGCTTGTGACACTCACAGCATGGACTATATCAGGTCGTGTACATAGCATGGCATACATGAGGCTCCCTATTATCGAAGCATAAGGGATTTTGCTCATGCGTTCAATCTCCTCAAGTGTGTTAGGGCACATCTTCTTGGAGAGATGAATGCCATGTCTAAAAGGCAATAAACCTCTTTTGGAGTTTTCCATGCTAAACCTTTTTAGCACCTCCTCTATGTACATCTTTTGTGAAAGTCCTAGCATCCTATTTGGTCTATCTCTATAGACCTTAATACCCAGTATAAAGGATGCCTCTCCTAGATCTTTCATAGAGAACTCTTTAGACAACCATACTTTGATTGAGGTCAACATGGGAATGTCATTTCCAATTAGGAGGATGTCATCCATGTACTGAAGCAAAATTTGAGTGCAGGGGTAAAATGGTAATTTTAAAATTTTTTTAAAATCACTATTTTATAGTGGAAATAATTAATTAATCTAATTAATTAATATGTGTTTACCCTACACTAGGATCTAAATATGATATATAGCATGCATGCATTTAAATTTGAAATTCAAATTTGAACAGTAAATAATTTACTGTTCTATGTTCAGAACATAATACCTTTATACGGGTAGTCGATCTCCATAATCTGATCATCGTCGGAAGGATCTGATCGTCGCAATGCAGCCACACAGTGTGTCTGGTCTCTATGGATCGTCCACACGAAGCTTCCAATTTGATCAGCTCCTCACGAGTGCTAGCTCATTGTAGAGCCCTTTCGATGGCCGATGCTGATCGAACTCCTTCGATCGATGCCTGTCAACTCCTCAGATACTCTGGATTATTAGCAAGTATGCTAGAGAGGTTGATGAATCTCTCTCTGAAATTTGGTGGGCTCACGATACTCATAGGTCACCTTCTCACTTCCCGAACCCCAGGCTGAAACCCTAGGGAACACACTAAAAACCCTACACCCAATTTTCTTTCTTTTCTTTCTTTTTCTCTCGGAAGTTTTAGACTTCCTACTCACGCACAAGGATTTCTCATGCCCCACTTTCTCTCTCAAAAAATTTCTTCGCACGCCCCACCTCCCTATCTCTATTAAAACAGTTCAAAACGTGTCTTATCCACGTGAGAGGATAAAGATAAGTGGTTGCACGTTTGAATTCAAATCAAATTTGAATTCAAATGCAAACCAACTAATCCCTATCCACTTGGGCGTGAGAAGAGAAGGTACGTGGTTGCTTTGTGCATGGAAAGGTTTCATGAGAAACTCTTTCTCGTGTAAGATATGGGGTGCTTAAGAGGATAAGGACATGGCGCATGGATTGGTTGCTCATTCAAATTCAAACTTTGTTTTTGAATTTGAATGGCCAACCAACCATCCTTATCCACCTATATGGTGCACAAATGTGGGGCGTGAGAAGGGCTTTGCGTGAGAGAATATTCATGAGAAGTTCCTTCTCGTGAATTCAAATGGGCGCAGAGATATGAAGTGGCACAGGGATTCAAATTCAAATGGTGGTTTAATCTTAATTGAACCAACCTAATCAAAATAGGTTAAGCACAATTAGACTAAATTAAACCCAACTTAATTAGGCTTAATTAAGCTCAATAAAATCCTAATCAAATCAGGAATTGACTAAGTCCAACCCCTGATCAAATCAGGGAGCAAACCATCTCGACAATTAGGTCAACTCTTAACCTAATCGGGTCAAACCCAACTGAATCCAATTCAGTTGGACTTGATCCAAAAAAAATTACTCAATCAAATTGAGTTAATTAGTGATCAAATCACTAATTAAACCTCTCATAAATATTGAGTCCTGTTGGAAATAAAATATCCTCCCAGCCGAAGTTCGTACCAGGAGTGACCCTCCTGGGACTCTGCGGATGTCCAACCTTGGGCGACATCTTTCCGAACCTCTCCGACGGTCGAGCTTCCGCAATATTCCCAAGTTCTACCAATGGATAAACTCCCACAGCTTCTTCCACAAGTGTTGACCGAGTTCCCCCGACGGACGAACTCCTGCCGCATCTCCCGGGCTTCTCCAGCGATAAGCTTCTTCGATTGTCCATCAGGCTGCTCCAAGTGCTCTCTGGATTCTACTATCAGCCGATCTCCTACAAGGGTCAACCATTCTCCGGACCCCTTCCAGATCTTTTTCGACAGGATTCGATCGACTCCAATCCAAATTTCTTCCAGAACTATGTCAGTTCGTCAGTGGCCGAACTTTCCCAACAGTAGATCTCCACGACGGACGGACTCCATCCAAATTTCTACGGTGGTCGACTGCCTTCTAGATTTCATCCGGGCTCCTACGGGAGCCGAACATCTTCTCCAAACTCCTACTACAGGTAGACTTCATCCGAGCTCCTACGGGAGTCGAACATCAACCCTGAGCTCCCATTGCAGGTAGACCTCATCCGAATTCTTACAAGGGCCGGACTCCGAGCCCCCACCACAAGCGATCTACTCTGAGCTTCTGCTACAAGCGATCTACTCCTAGCTACTACTACAAGCGGACTACTTCAAATCTCTACTACGAGCGGCCCGCGTCGAATTTCTACTGTGAGCCCCCACCTGAGCTTCCAATTGTGAATGAATTCCTTTCGGACTTCTATTGCAGGCAGGCTTCGACCGAGCTTCCTCAACAAATGATCCCCATCCAGACTTCTACGGGAACCAGACTCCGATCGAACTTCTATAGCGGACAGATTCCGGACGAACTCCTATGACGCACGGGCTCCAGCAGCCGAACCCCTCCAGCGGGTGAACCTCTCCAGCACCATCCGACATCCACTGCCGGTCGAGCTTCTATCGGATTCTGCGTGAAACTAAACTTCATCCGCAGAAAGCCCCTGATCGAGCTTCGGCCGACAGGCCTGGACTCCCTGACAAGCCACAGTGATGGCCGCGGCTCTGCTCCACTTCCTATAACGGATCCCACGTGGCTCCATCATGCTCTGGCAAGTCACGACAACGGACATCACTCCACTCTCCACAACAAAAACCACGTGGCAGGCCACGGCGATGGCCATGACTCCACTCCACTACTCTCCATAACAAACTCCTCATGGCCTCGAACGGCCCACTACCAGGCGGTTATAGACGTCGCTATCAATCTGTTATGCCCTCCGCCTATAAAAAGGGGGACCCCCAGATATGTTATTCTCTAAGCTCTAATCTCTGTCTAAAAACTTTGCTAAAATTTTCATTCGAGCACTCAATTCTTGTTGAGGCAGAGAACTGACTTGAGCATCAAAGGATCTTGCCGGAGTACCCCCAACTCCAGTTTAGACTTCCTTTGCAGGTCTCAGCGACGACCGCGACTCCCTCGACTCCAGCTTCTCCAGTGCCAGTGGATTTCTGCATCAATAGGATTGGTGCTAGAGGAAGGGGACTGTGTCTTCGCAGTACCCTTATTCTTAAAGGAGCGCTCAATGGGACCACCTCCGGTCATCTTCTCCGACATCTCCTCCTCCAGTTGCCTGCCTGATCTCCACCTGATGCCTCCCCGAAGTGCATCCACCAGGCGGTCAACGGCCCCGGCAGCCAGATCTCAGCGAGCTCTGCAAGCCCCAGCCTCATCTTCAGATTCTCAGGCTCCTCTTCCTCCTCCGACGGCAATCGGCATGGAGCAGCCCGATAATCGGCCTACGATCAGTTTCACCAACACCATCTCAGGGGAATCCCGATGGAAAACAACTGGTGTATTGGCTGGACCTCCCAAGCGACAAAGGATTGAGGAATCCATAACCTTTATTGAGGAAGATGCTCGGGGAGTTCAATTTCCTCATAATGATGCGGTTGTAGTTTCTTTAAATATAGCTAATTACGATGTGTGCCGCATTCTTGTCGACAATGGAAGTTTGGCCGACATTTTGTTCTACGATGCATTCTCAAAAATGTCCATTCTGGATGATCATTTTGGGCCGGTGAACTCCCCACTGGTAGGGTTCACGAGTGATGCCATGCCCGTGGAAGGAATGATAACCCTGACTGTGGTTGCAGGTCGATTTCCGAAACAATCCAGGGCACGAGTGGACTTCCTGGTGGTAAAGGCACCGTCCGCCTATAACGCAATACTCGGCCGGCCCGGCCTTAACGCCCTCTGAGCCGTGGTGTCGACCTACCATTTAAAGTTAAAATTTCCTACGGGTCAGGGGGTTGGAGAGGTCAGAGGAGATCAAGCCTTGGTGAGACACTGCTACAGCATAGCCTTGCAAAGAAGTGATCGATCTGACCTCTGTCTGGTTGATGGATTGGACGCCCGTGATGACCTCACTGAGGAAAGGGGTGGGCCAATTGAAGATCTTGTTTCGATTCCTTTGAATGATGGGAATAAAGAGCATGTGGTGAAGATCGGCTCCAACCTGGGGGAACAGGTGCGGGTGCAGCTCATTGATTTCCTACAAAAGAATGCGGATGTTTTCACTTGGGTCCCGACGGACATGCCGAGGATCAATGCAGAGGTCATTGGACATGCCAGGGATCGATGCAGAGGTCATGGAACATTGTCTGGCCATTGATCCAAAGCATCGGCCGATGAAAGAAAAAATCTGAGGTCATGCATCGAAAAGGCAAAAGGCGATAGCCGAGGAAGTGGATAAACTCCTGAAGGCCGGATTCATTAGAGAAGTCAACTATCCTGACTGGATTTCCAACGTGGTCCTCATCAAAAAGACAAACGGCAAGTGGAGGATGTGTATAGACTTCAAAAAGTTGAATAAAGCCTGCCCAAAGGACAGCTACCCTCTGCCCAGAATTCATCAACTGGTGGATGCAACCTCGGGCCATGAGCTTCTCACCTTTATGGATGCATTCTTCGGCTATAATCAAATCAGAATGGCACCAGAAGACAAAGAAAAGATTGATTTCATTACTAACCGTGGTCTTTACTATTACAGGGTCATACCTTTTGGCCTCAAAAATGCAGGTGCGATCTATCAGTGGCTGGTGAACAAAATCATCAAAGAGTAGATCGGCCACAACATGGACGTCTACATGGACGACATGCTCGTGAAAAGCAAATCCTCAATGAACCACGTCGCCGACCTCGAGGAGACCTTCGGCATCCTCCAAAAATATAAGATGAAGCTGAACCCAACTAAGTATGCTTTGGAGTGACCTCGGAGAAATTCCTGGGCTTCATGGTATCGGGGTGTGGAATTGAAGCCAATCCGGAGAAGATTCACGCCATCCAGGAGATGGCCACCCCGAAGTCGATAAAAGAAGTTCAGCACCTTACAGGGAGGGTGGCAGCCCTGAATCGCTTCGTTGCGAGGTTGACCGAATGGTGCTTACCCTTCTTCCAAACCCTCAAGCAGCCGAAGAACTTCTGTTGGACCACTGAATGTCAATAGGCATTCAAAGAACTAAAGAACTACCTCGGCTCGCCTCCGCTATTGGCGAAGCCCGAGCTCGGGGAGGAGTTGTTCTTGTACCTGACAGTCTCTCCTATGGCTCTCGCAGTAGTTCTTGTTAAGGAAGAAATAAAAATTCAACGGCCGATCTACTATATCAGTCACGCATTGAGAGATGCCGAAACCAAGTATACTAAATTAGAGAAACTAACTTACGCCCTGTTGATTGCAGCCCGGAGGCTCCGACCTTACTTTCAAGGGCACACCGTAACATTACTCACCGACCAGCCGATTAAGGCGATTCTACACCAGGCAGATGCTTTCGGGAGGATAGCGAAATGGGTGATCGAGCTCATAGAATTTGACATCAACTATCAACTTCGGCTGACAGTAAAAGCCCAGATATTGGCAGACTTTATAGTGGAATGCACTATCCCGGAGGAGGCCGAACCTGAACAAGGTGAAACTGACGACCTGAAGTCCCGACCGAACTCCTCTGAAGAAGAAACAGACCTCCCTGATTGCTTTTGGGCCCTCTATGTGGATGGATCCTCCAACATGTCGGGTGCAGGCGAGGGCCTGATCTTGATCAGTCCGGAGGGGATTGTCGTGGAGTACGCACTGCACTTTAAATTTTTCGCAACGAACAATGGAGCGGAATATGAAGCTCTGATCGCAGGATTGAGGATCGTCAAAGAATTAGAAGTAGATCGGCTCCAAATTTATAGTGACTCCCAACTGGTAGTGGGACAAATCAGCAGAAACTACAAAGCACGGGAGGACAGCATGGCCAAATATCTTGAAAAGGTAAAGGAGATCGTCCCCACTTTTAGTAGCTTCAACATCAAGCAGATTCCAAGAACGAAAAATATCAGGGCCGATCTCCTCTCCAAGTTGGCTACACTGGCTCCAGCTGAACTACCCAAGGAAGTCCTCTTTGAAGTTCTGAAGTGCTCAAGTACAGAAGAATCGCGGCCCGTGATGGAAATTGGCTATGAACCCAGTTGGATCGACCCACTGATAGCATATCTTAGATACGGGGTTCTTCCTCATGATACAAAAGAAGCTCGGAAGCTCAGAAATCAAGCCTCCCGATATATCCTTTATGAGGATAAATTGTACAAGAGGTCATACTCTTTGCCCCTTTTAAAATGTCTCCAGCCTTCGGAAGCTGACTACGCCTTATGGGAGGTGCACGAAGGAATCTGCGAAAGCCATCTGGGGGCTAGATCCTTATCCCATAAGTTGCTCCGACAAGGGTATTACTGGCCGACAATGTACCGTGACTCCATTGAATACGTCAGAAAGTGTGACCGATGTCAGAGATATGCTAACATCCAAAGATAGCCCACCTCCGAACTTACACCCTTGAGCGCCCCATGGCCGTTCGCGCAATGGGGAATGGATATCCTTAGACCTTTTCCCATGGCATCAAGGCAGAGGAAGTTCCTCCTGGTAGCAATTGACTATTTCACTAAGTAGGTTGAAGCCGAACTGTTGGCAAAAATCACAGAAGCTAAAGTGAAAGACTTCGTCTAGAAGTCAATCGTTTGCAGGTTCGGCCTACCAAGAATCCTAATTACTGATAATGGGCGATAATTTGCGGGAGCGAGGTTTGCTGAATTTTGTGAGGACCTAAACATCTCCCACAACTTCACATCGATAGCCCATCCTCAAGCCAACGGCGAAGTTGAAGTGACCAACAGAACTCTGATGCAAAGAATCAAGACAAGGCTCGAAAGAGCGAAGGAAACTTGGGCAGATGAACTTTATCATGTGTTGTGGGCATACCGAACTACCCAAAGACTGCCCACGAGGGAGACCCCCTTTGCTCTAGCCTTCAGAACGAAGGCTATTATCCCAATTGAGCTCAAACTCCCGTCAGCACGAGTCGTGGCATTCAACGAGCATCATAATTCGCAGGGTCTCAAAGCCAACCTCGACTTGTTAGAAGAAAAGTGAGAGGCAGCTCAAGTTTGGATGGCAGCTTACAGACAGAAAGTCGCCCGCTACTACAACTCCCGAGTCAAAAACAAAGTCTTTAGAGCAGGAGACCTAGTGCTTCGACGAGCCGCTGCCTCGCAACCTCAGGATCAAGGGAAGCTTGCTCCAAACTGGGAAGGCCCATACGAAGTCAAGGAGGTAGTCCGGCCCGAAACTTACTACCTCAGAGAACTCGGAGGAGCAGACCTCCCGCGACCATGGAGCTCAAAAAATTTACGAATGTATTACCGATAACTTTACTTTAAATAAAAGTTTTATATCCACATGTCTTCTCTCTTGGCATGAGCTTATATCGACAGGACAATTGAAACTAACCATGTCGGAAACAGGAGGAGAACCTCGTCTCGACACAATTGAAGGCCCGGTTCTCCTTAGATCGGATGGGGGGAGAGGCCCTACAACGCCCTTATGTGCCCCCACAGCCATGTTAGGGACAGGAGGAGAATCTCGCCCTAACATGAGCACGGTCGAACGTCCGGTTATTTTTAGATCGGATGGGGGGAGAGGCCCTACAACGCCCTTATGTGCCCTCACAGCCATGTTAGAGACAGGAGGAGAACCTCGTCCTAACATGAGCAAGATCGAAGGCCCGATTCTCCTTAGACCGGATGGGGGGAGAGGCCCTGCAACGCCCTTATGTGCCCCCACAGCCATGTTAGGGACAGGAGGAGAACCTCGCCCTAACATGAGCAAGGTCGAAGGCCCGGTTCTCCTTAGATCGGATGAGGGGAGAGGCCCTGCAATGCCCTTATGTGCCCCCACAGCCATGATAGGGACAGGAGGAGAACCTCACCCTAACATGAGCAAAGTCAAAGGCCCGGTTCTCCTTAGATCGAATGGGAGGAGAGGTCCTGCAACGCCCTTATGTGCCCCCACAGCCATGTTAGGAACAGGAGGAGAACCTCATCCTAACATGAGCAAAGTCGAAGGCCCGATTATTTTCAGATCGGATGGGGGGAGAGGCTCTCATAACGGCCCATATGTGCCTCCACAGCCCTGTTAGGAACAGGAGGAGAACCTCGTCCTAACCTGAGCTAAAATCGACTACATCAGGAATAGGAGGAGAACCTCATCCTGATGCCAACTAAGATTCGATCATTCAAGACCAGATAAGAAAAAGAAAACCTTCTCGACGGCCCCTCCGTGCTCCCGCGACCCCGCTAAGAGCAGAGGGAAAACCCTCACTCGAGAAAAGAAAAAGAAAAAAGGGGGAAGTTAAAAAGGAAAGCGACGAACTACACCAGTGACAAATGAAAAATAAATTACATCAAAGATACAGGGGACCTCATCTCAGTGAGGATGGGGATTCTTATCAAAAATCCCCAGTCTCCAAGAGGGCTCTCAACACAGGCCAAGGATAAGACGGCTTCCTCAAGGCGACGAGAAGTTCAGACCTCCGAGCTCGAACTCCGAAAGGAAGCATCAAACTCGAGTAGCCCCGGACAAATCTGCAGCCATAAACAAAAGGGACAGGTCAATACGATGACGATTGGGTACCTTCGAATGACATCGATATCGAGCAAAGCAAAAACTGAAAGAAATTCGGCAAACGATAACTCAACACATGAGTAGAAGAGGTAATGGAAAATTTCTTTTTCATTTCATTAACTAAGTATGCATTATAAAGCCCTTAAGGCCGAAAAAGAAAGATGACAAGAAAAGCAAGCCAACGTGACGACGACCAAGAATCTTCAGACAACATCGACATCGAACGAGACAAAGAAAAAAAAAATAAATAAAAGAAGTTCGGCGGACGATAATTTGACGCAAAGTGCGGACAAGGTAACAAAAAATCTCCTTTTCATTTTTGATTAACAAGGTATACGTTACAAAGCCCTAAAGGCCAAGGAAAGAAGAACAATACTACAAGACCTGAAAAGAATACATTAGAGACTGCTTCAAGCTTTCGACTTCTCCTTCCAGTTCCATCTTTCTCAGCAGTATTTCCCAGTACGTATGATGAACCCATCGACTCTCACCCTCCGCCTCATTCCGTCCCATTGCCAAAACCCTAACCCTAAGGGGAAAAGGGGGGGATAGAACTCAAAGGGTGGCGGCGGCGACGGCAGCGGCAATGACGACCTGCATCAAGAAGAATCGAAAGTACCTCGAAGGCCGCGGTAATGCCGGAGGCATGCACCACCACCATGTTCTCTCTGACAATTACCATTCTAGGTACTTCGATAAGATCAGCATGCGCTACTTCCACCGCCCCCGCAATAAGTTCTACTATTCCACCGTCAGCGTCGACCGCCTCTAGTCCCTCGACCCCAACGACGTCAAGAAGCCTGCCATAGCTTATGACGGCAACTCTACCCCCTTGACCGGTGTTGCCCCGTTCAACTACTTCAAAATTCTCGGGCAGGACGCACTCACCGGCCAGTTCCGTTATTAAATCCCTGTTGTTAAAGGAATTCTCCCTCGAGTCCCCTTCGAAGTTATGGGAGCCTTCAGTGGCAGCTCGGCAGCCGCTGAACTTGCGGGCCATTGTTTCCCTTCTCCTCCTCCTCTCGATCCATAGCATCCCCTCAAGATGGACCTCCGGGGCAGAAGCCCCGACGGGAGAACTCCTCGAAAGGGCTCGGAGGACTGAAGGCTCGGCGTCGTAAGGGACGTCGACGGTGAGGGCCGCCCGGGCAACTCCTACGTCCGTGCCTGCAACAAGAGAAAAGAAAGAAGGAAATCCCGAAAGATCGAGAAAGATTGCGAATAAACCCTCAGAAGCTAAACAAACAAAGCAAGAAGAGGAAGGAACAATAGCAATGACAAGAGAAGTTTCGGGACCAACCTAGATTGGCCCGATGTAGGCAGGGAGCCGGTGAAGATGGCAGGGATTGACGCAAAGAATGCTTAGGGTCGAAAAGGGCACCGATGGGCGGCAGAACTCTCAGATAGAAGAAAGGCACCGACTGGACTCTCAGGTGAAGTGAAGTCCCTGGAGGGAAGGAGTAGGTTTAAATAGGCAACAGGGCCTGGCACAGTCATGATGGCGGATATCCCTAGGCTGACCAATGCTCGCCACGTGTCCCACTCACCATGGCGTATGGTTGACTGCTGGCGGGGCCATTATGGCATGGCACTTGGGACTGCACTCCAGCGGAAAGTTTGAAAAGTCTCTTCGGATCGCCCCGATTAGAAAAAGACTCCGACATGCGTGCATTAAATGCAAGGATTTCTGAGGGCGGTCGCGTGTAGAATTCAAAGGGGGCAACTTCGGCTGTAAAAATTTTTCCATACTTCCTTCATTCGAAACTTGAACTTGGAAGTAGGAGGACTGGTGTTGGGTATAAAATATCCCCCCAGTCAAAGTTCGTACTAGGAGTGACCCTCTCGGGACTCTGTCGACGTCCAACCTTGGGCGACATCTTTTCGAACCTCTCCGACGGCCGAGCTTCCGCAATATTCTCAAGTTCTACCGACGGATAAACTCCCACAGCTTCTTCCATAAGTGTCGATCGGGTTCCCCCGATGGATGAACTCCTGCCGCATCTCTCAGGCTTCTCCAGCGATAAGCTTCTTCGGTTGTCCATCAGGCTACTCCAAGTGCTCTCTGGATTCTACTATCGGTTGATCTCCTACAAGGGTCAACCGTTCTCCGGACCCCTTCCAGATCTTTTTTGACAGGATTCGATCGACTCCAATCCGAATTTCTTTCATAACTATGTCAGTTCGTCAGTGGCCATACTTTCCCAACAGCAGATCTCCACGACGGACGGACTCCATCCAAGTTTCTACGGTGGTCGACCGCCTTCTGGGTTTCATCTGGGCTCCTACGGGAGCCCGACTTCTTCCCCAAATTCCTACTGCAGGTAGACTTCGTTCGAGCTCTTACGGGAGCCGGACTTTAGCCCTGAGCTCCCATTGCAGGTAGACCTCATCTGAATTCTTACAAGGGCCAGACTCTGAGCCCCCACCACAAGCGATCTACTCTGAGCTTCTGCTACAAGCGATCTACTCCGAGCTACCACTACAAGCGGACTACTTCAAATCTCTACTAAGAGCGGTCCGCATCGGATTTCTACTGTGAGCCCCCAACCGAGCTTCCATTGTGAATGAATTCCTTCCGGACTTCTATTGCAGGCAGGCTTCGACCGAGCTTCCTCAACAAATGATCCCCATCCAGACTTCTATGGGAACCAGACTCCGACCGAACTTCTGTAGCGGACAGATTCCGGACGAACTCCTACAACGCACGGGCTCCAGCAGTCGAACCCCGCCAGCGGGTGAACCTCACCAGCGCCATCCGACATCCTCTGCCAGTCGAGCTTCTGCCGGATTCTGTGTGAAACTAAACTTCATCTGCAGAAAGCCCCTGATCGAGCTTCGACCGACAGGCCTGGACTCCCTGGCAAGCCACAGTAATGGCCACGACTCTGCTCCACTTCTTATAATGGATCCCATGCGGCTCCATCATGCTTTGGCAAGTCACGACAATGGACATCACTCCACTCTCCACAATAGGTTCCATGTGGCAGGCCACGGTGATGGCCACGACTCCACTCCACTACTCTCCGTAACAAACTCCTCATGGCCTCGAACGGCCCACTACCAGGCGGTTACAGACGTCGCTGTCAATATGTTACACCCTCCACCTATAAAAAGGAGGACCCCCAGATATGTTATTCTCTAAGCTCTAATCTCTATCTAAAAACTCTGTTAGAATTTTCATTCGAGCACTCCATTCTTGTTGAGGCAGAGAACTGACTTGAGCGTCGGAGGGTCTTACCGGAGCACCCCCAACTCCAGTTTAGACTTCCTTTGCAGGTCCCAACGGCAACCGCGACTCTCTCGACTCCAGCTTCTCCGACGTCGGCGAATTTTTGCATCAACAAGTCCAAATCTGATGGGCAATCGGGTATCAAAGTCCATCGATATGAAACCTTGATCGAAGAGTCCCAAACCAGTAGGACTCTTGACCTCGGTACCCAAAATGTGTGGGACTCGTGATCAGAGAATTCTGATTCTCGATCACGGAGTCCCAGACATGTAGGACTCATAGTCCACAAATATTAGGACTCTTCATCAGCCATCAGATCAGATAAGAACCTCTAATGTATGTGACCCCGCAGGTTCGAACCTAAGCCAGTAGCACAGGAACCAATTTCTGTACTTATCAAAGTGACCATCTAGCAATAGTACCCGACGTTCGGATAGGTCGAATAGTCACAATCGCAATACTCAGAACCTACGTGAATATGGTTATTGTATAATTCATCCCTTTTGACCCCTGTGTTTAGGATGACTCAGGGTTAAACTGTCAACATTGAGTAGATCATCCGAATCATGCTCAACTCAAACAGTCCTGTGACTCCTCACTAGGACTACCCTGGCCAAGATTTTACTAAATTGAAACATGACTGTACACAGCTCCTAAACTGGAGTGGTCAATCCCATCATGACACACGCACCAACAAGTCAAGTACTTGATTACACCCAGCAGCCTTCCATCACTGAATTAGAAATTTAGGTAGTCCAGTGCCTAAGCGCAGTGAGTTGCTTGCAAGTCACTGTGGCGGTCTTAGGTCGGAGGGATATTTATACCCATATCCCATCGGAGCAAATCTTGACAGCAGAGATAGCTCTGGAGTCGGTCACGTTCAGTGCAGATGTACCCTTACATCTCACCTGTATGCCATACCAGTGTCTCCACACTCTTTGGTTAAGAGAACAACCAACCTATATGGCACACAACGACCTATGCTCGATAAACATTGTTGTCCTTGGTAACAATATATCATTTGATTGCGAACAGGTTTAAGGACTAAACGACAAATCCTCCTTTGTCAAGTCTAAATAGTCCTAAGGACTTCACCACAACACAGGAGTTCATTAGAAGATGATAATTTATGATGAAAAATACCAAAATAACTTTTATTTATTTATGATTTATGCACTAATACAACAAAGAGCACAACCGTCAACAGGCTAACGATTGACTTTGGGACACTATTTCCAACAATCTCTCACTTGGCCTAAAGCCAATCGGTGCAGTATCTAATACCCATCTTCGACTTGAAGTCGTCGAACTCCTTCACCGCAATGGCTTTAGTGAATGGGTCGACCAGGTTCTCCTTTTCGTCGATCTTCTGAAGGTCGACGTCACGTCGATCCATGATTTCTCGGATGAGAGGGTAGCGGCACAGAATATGCTTCGTCTGCTGGTGTGCCTTTGGTTCCTTCGCCTGAGCAATGGCTTCAGAGCTATCACAGTAGAGCAGAATTGGACCAACAAGGGAGGGTGCTACTCTGAGCTCGGTGATGAATTTTATCAGCCACACCGCTTCTTTGGCAGCATCTGATACAGCGACATACTCCACCTCGCAAACTGAATCAGCCACTGTGTGATGCTTGGAACTTTTCCAGCAGACAGCCCCACCATTAAGGGTAAAAATAAATCCCGATACACTTTTGCTGTCATCGTAATTAGACTGGAAACTAGAGTCTGTAAATCCTATAAGTCTTAAGTCTGATTCACCATAAACAAGCCACTGGTCCTTAATACTTCTTAAATACTTCAGAATGATTTTAACAACCTTTTAGTGATTCTCCCCTGGATCAGATTGGTATCTACTCACTACCCCTAGTGAGTATGCCACATCTGGTCGTGTACATGTCATGGCGTATATGATAGATCTCACTACCGAAGCATATGAAATCCTACCCATACTGAACCTCCATGGCCTATCGATAGATAGCCTTTCTTGGAATTCTCCATACTGAACCTCTTCAGCATAGTATCAATATACGTGGACTGGGATAAGCCAAGCAGCCTTTTAGACCTATCCCTATAGATCCTCATCCCTAGGATGTAGGAAGCTTCTCCTAGATCCTTTATGGAGAATTATGATGACAGCCAAATCTTTATTCCCTGTAATGCAGGGACATCATTCCAAATTAAGAGAATGTCATCTACATACAATACAAGAAATACCACTACTGGACCATTAGCCCACTTATAAATGCGGGGCTCTTCTCCGTTCTTAATGAAGCCATACGTCTTGATCGTCCTATCAAAATGTATGTTCCAACTCCGGGATGCCTGCTTAAGTCCATAAATGGACCTTTGTAGCCTACACACCTTAGACTCATCTGTGGATGGGAATCTTTCAAGTTGTATCATATACACCTCTTCGTCCAGCTCTCCGTTTAGAAAAGTTGTCTTCACATCCATCTGTCAGATTTCATAGTCCAGATGGACAGCTATCGCAAGCATAATCTGAATGGATTTGAGCATTGCCACAGAAGAAAATGTCTCGTCATAGTCTATAACATAACATTGACGATATCCCTTGGCAACCAGACGGGCTTTATAGGTTTTCACCTTTCCGTCTGCGCCCCTCTTCCTCTTGAAGATCGACTTACACCCTATGGGTTTTACTCCTTCGGGTGGGTCAACCAATGTCACACATCATTGACCTTCATGGACTCCATTTCGGATTTCATGGCCTCTAGCCATTTCTCAGAGTCAGGTCTTTGCATTGCATCCATGTAGGTGATCGGATCCTCATCGTTTTCATCAAGTTCAATAGGATCTCTGTCCCGAACCAAGAAACCATAGTATCTATCCGGTTGACGTGGTACTCTACCAGATCGCCTTAAGGGTGCAGGAACAATGGGCTCCGGATCTGATCTAACCAAATCCGATTCAGGTTTAGCTACTTGTGTCGATTTTTTCACCTGTCGAACTTCCTCAAGTTCGACCTTAGAGGCAACAGTCCCTTCACCAAGAAACTCCTTTTCTAAAAAGATTGCCTTAAGGGTGACAAACACCTTTTGCTCATCAGCTAGGTAGAAATAATACCCTTTGGTCTCTTTTGGGTACCCTATAAAATTATACTTGTCAGACTTAGGTCCAAGTTTATCTGTAATTAAACGTTTAACATAAGCCAGATGAAAGGAATATGCCCTATAAGCCAATCAAAATGTATAAATAGATGGATATTATTTTATCTCCCGACAACTCATGTACTGATGTTTTAAATAAATAAAGGCATTTAGTTCATCATTTGCTGCATCTTATTTTGATGAACCCCATAAATTAGTGCTATGGTTTTAGGGTTATGATGCGATCATACCAAGTGAGACCTAAAACCTTAAAACTCTAATTTTAAATATTCCTAGTCGATGGAACATTGAGTAGGGGATCAATGTTTCTAGTAAGACTGGTACATCCTGTATATGCTCGGCAGAGAGGGTAATTAATCTCACAATTACTTGTGTATGACACTAATATAAGGATGTAAGTGTTCATTAGAGAATGAATTCACTGAATTGATCCAATTAAAGAATATCTGATGGAGTCTTATCTACATGTCAACAGATTTTTTTTTATAGTGGGAATTGTGCATGTAAATCTTTTGACCTGAGACTGCCATAGAACCTTATAAGCATGAATCCATATTTTGGATCATACTCATTCATGATTTAATCATGTACGGGATGTTCTGGATATGATGGATTGCTTATGAAGGTTGTGAGTAGGTCAATATGGAAACGATCGCTCCTAGTAAGAGGAGATCGCATCCTATCTGCTTCAATCAAATAATGATTCAGGAAGACTTTGATCAAAGCATTATGAAAAAAAATTAGAAATGGTTTCTAATATTTTTATAAATCAAATCATTATTATTTGATCAAGAGAAATATAAATATAAAATTGGGTTTGACATTTTTCCATACCCAAACTTATATTCGGGATGCAGGATGATCGTAAGATCAAGTTGCATGATAATTTTCACTGAAGGGTATTTTTGGTATTTCCATCAAAATTCTATATCTACTAGGTAGACATGATACATTGCTAGACGTCAATCATGTCTTGTGAGTTTGATCAAATTAAAGAGTTTAATTCGATCATTAATTAAAAGCTGTTCTGATTGATCAAAATGGTTCAGCTTGATTTGACCTAAATCGGCTAGATTGTGTTCTAACCAAATTAGTTTAAATTGCACCTGAACTCACTGCTGGCTAGATGTGCAACCCAATGGGTCACACACAAAGAGAATTGATCATGGGTTTAATTTGATTAAACCATGTTTGCAAGTTGAACATGCTAGCACATGTTGCAAACCCTAGCATTTAGATTCGAATCAAATTCGAATCGGGTTCCGATTTGGGCTAATTTAGAACCAATTTGAGCCAAATTGGATTTGGTCTTGAAGTGGGTTCGAAGTGTTTTAATTGGGCTTGCTGTTGGGTGCCAAAAACCAGGGAACCACATGCCTAAGAGTCTCTCTCTTGGTGTGTGGATTTAAATCCATGCGCATGAGCCACATGGCGCATGGATGGAGTTGGCGCCACCTTTAGATAAGGTCTATCCTATTTTTCTCCATAACCTTTATTCTACGAATGTATTTCAGATGTCTTAGGAGGTGCCTAAGAGTTGTTCTGAGTATTAAACTCATCGTAGAAGAATTAAGAAAAGGATAAGGATTAAATCCATGCGCCACCTCTTGGAAGCGCCCCTTTGAAATTTCAAATGGGGAGATAAGTTTTAAATTATCCACGCCCATTAATCTCTTGCACCATTCTTCAAATTGGCACCATATATCTTGGCCATTGGATGGGCTTTCTTCCAGATCCAAAGGCATGTGTTGACGGCGCCAATAAGAGAAGCTTCGTGACTTCTCATCTGAACACCGTAAGTTAAGATCGAAGAGTCTTTCTGAAATAAGGCATCTCTTCAACCCAATTTTGATGTACACATGGCATTTCTTAACTTATGGGGCATGAGAAATAGACAAGAGGTGTGAGATAATTTGTAAGATGGTGTGAGATGTTTTGGATTGCACCTTTACGTGCAATATAAATAGGGGTGCACGTCGAGGAGTCTCGGGTATTCAGAAATCTTCTTTCTTTCTTACAAGAGGCTCTGCTTGTCCAATTTTTTTTATTCCTTCTCTCTAGCCTAGATAAGGTCCTGATAAAGGATAAGAAATCTTCCAAAAGGCTTAGAGAATTGGAATAAAAATTAAGGAGACAAGGAGCAAGAAAGAAAGGGAAGAAAAGGTCCAACAGTGTGACAGCAAATCCAAGAAAGGAGGTTCTGCCCAAATTACATTTAAATTCTGATAAATCATAATTTAATTGTAGAGTATTTTCTAATTAGTGCTAGAGAGTTGATCGAGTCCTCGTGTGGATCAACGTTGGAGGGTGAACACGTGGGCACCTGGTGGAAACTCAAACAGATTGCTGCCGGCAACTAAGCACAAATCAGGATTTAGCGATAAGAGGTATGTTTCTATATCTTTTATTTGATATTAATGCATATTATATGATTTAATTTCTGATAAAGTGATCTTGGAGTTAGGTTTTAATTTTATAATTTCATAATAATTGTTTTGAAATCCATGCTTCCGCCATTGCATTAAAACCTTTCAGTGGTATCAGAGCAACCTTGTTAGAATTAAATCATATGATGATATGTTAATGATTTAAAGGCAATCTTATAAATATGATATGATCATTATTTATGTTTTAATATGATATTTATATGATGAGATCATATTCATTATTTCATAATTAAAATATGATGTATATAATTATGGAATGTTGCTTTGTCATATTGAATTGTGTTCACTATGATGCTATATGATGAGATCATATTCATTATTTCATAATTAAAATATGATGTATATAATTCTGGAATGTTGCTATGTCATATTGAATTGTGTTCACTATGATGCTATATGATGAGATCATATTTATTATTTCATAATTAAAATATGATGTACATAATTATGGAATGTTGCTATGTCATATTGAATTGTGTTCACTATGATGCTATATGATGAGATCATATTCATTATTTCATAATTAAAATATGATATATATAATTATAGAATGTTACTTTGTCATATTGAATTGTGTTCACTATGATGCTATATGATGAGATCATATTCATTATTTCATAATATGATGTATATAATTATGGAATGTTGCTTTGTCATATTGAAGTGTGTTCACTATGATGCTAATTTCTTTTATTCATGTATTTATTATGATATAGAAATTAAATATGCATTGAGACCTGAAAAACCCTCTGTAAAATGATATTAAGTTGTAGTGTAATTAACCAATAGCAGAACCAGTCGATGATGTCTAATTGATCAATCGGTGTCTAGGAAAGTGGTTCATGATTGGTAAAGAGAATGTCGTTTCTAATTGGTTCCATTGTCTGACCTAGCCAAAATTTATTGGTGTCTAAGGAAAGCAACGGGGGGACCCCCACCTCTCTTCCACTTACCTGGCTGATTAGATTAATTTAATTCTTGACTGGGATGCTCGGTGTTATATTCACTATATTATGGCCTTCCTTCATGCTAGGACATTACTATGTCACGAACCATATTAGGTTTGTTGTGTAACCACAAGACCAATTATGAAAACTGACATAATATTGTTCTGGCGCATCAAGATGCTTTCAGCAATTTTTTGAGTATAATGCTTTGTTGTGTAACCACAAAAGCATTTATATTCTATTTTGACTGTATTAAAATGAAGGGTCCTACTTAACTAAAACATTATGGTCCGTTGTGTAAACACAAGGCTATTAATGTTTTAGAGGCCAGGATTTTTATTGAGAATTGCATGAGATGCAATTGAAAAGAGTTTCCTACCTTTAAACTTATAAAAAATTTGTTGTGCAACCACAAGATCTTTTATAAGAAATTAGGGTCTCAATCCCACTAAGAAAATCAATCAGGGTTTTCTCAAACATCATACTAGAGGGTTATGATGTCTGATAAAAATAGTGGGAGACACAATAAAATTAAAGTCCTAATTTAATTGTGTATATCATCTTGAGTTGTTCGCTTATGTAATGTTCTTTATTATGTAGATTAATGGCTTCTTCATTTTCACTTCACTCCATTTTGGATACAAATAAATTGACTGGTACCAACTATGTGGACTGGTTGAGAAATCTTAAAATAGTACTTAGTCAAGAGAAGCTTTCTTACATTCTCGATACCCCTGACATTGAGCCAGTTGGGGAGGATGCCACAGAGGAAGAAAAAACCACATATAGGATGTGGCAAAATGATTCTTTAATTGTCAAGTGTATCATACTTGCCTCTATGACAAATGAGTTACAGAGGCAGCATGATAGCATGGACACTCATTCCATATTGCTCAATTTAAAAGAGCTTTATGAAGAACAGAGTAGGACTGCAAGATATAAGATATCTAAGCAGTTATTCTGTGCCAGAATGACAGAGGGGTCATCCGTACAAAACCATGTTCTGATGGTTATTGACCTGATCACTCGATTAGGTCAATTAGGTTTTGTTATGGATGGAGAGTTGAGTTAGGATCTAATCCTGCAATCACTTCTAGAATCATTTTCTCAGTTTGTCGTGAACTATCACATGAACAAACTGAATTCTTCCTTGCCTGAGCTATTAAATATGCTCAAAATAACAGAGAGCCATATCAAGAAGGATAAGGCTCCTCTTCTTCTTGTGAATGGGATCTCCAAGAAGAAGACAGGCAAAAAGGGTTCTAAAAAGAGGCTGAACCCTAAAGGTGGTATAAATAAGAGAAAGAAGGGAAAGAAGACCTCCGGACAATCGACCTGCTTCCACTGCGGCAAGGCAGGTCATTGGAAAAGGAATTGCAAGGTTTATCTTGCAACAGTGAAGACTGGTGCAAATAATGCACCAAAAGGTATGTATGAGATACATACAATATTATCATTAAATTCTTCCATTTCAAACTCATGGGTATTAGATACTGCCTGTGGTTTTCATATCTGCAAATCATTGCAGGGGCTGTAGAAAATTAGAAGTTTGAGGAAGGAAGACTTCGAGCTCTGTGGTGCTGGAGGAGATTCTATCCAAGCAGAAGCTGTAGGGACATATATCTTGAAGTTTCCTTCTGGGAAGTTCTTAGAGCTAACAAATTGTTATTACATGCCTAAGATCATTAGAAATATTGTATCTGTACCTTTATTGATAAAACAAGGATATCAAATATCTGTAACGAGCAATGGTTGCTCACTTAATTTTTCTAATGAAATAATTTGTCATGGCATTTTTGACAATGGTTTGTTGACTCTATGCTTGAATGATAATATTTTTCATGTTAATAAAAATAGTAAACATAAGAGAGATAATGTAAATAATACCTTACTTTGGCATTGTCGACTTGGTCATATTAGTGAGACTAGGATTAACAAGTTGTATAAAGAAAAGTTCTTTGATTCTTATGATTGTGAATCATTAGGAACTTGTGAATCATGTCTCATGGGTAAAATGATCAAGACTTCATTTAGTGGACATGGAGATAGGACAAACGAGTTGTTAGGACTTGTACATACAGATGTATGTGGCCCTATGACAACTCATGCCAGAGGTGGATACTCATATTTTATTACATTTACAGATGATTTATCTAGGTTTGGATATGTTTATCTTATGAAACATAAATCTGAAGCCTTTGATAAATTCAAAGAGTATCAAAGCATGGTCAAAAAACAAACTGGAAAAAGTATAAAAATTCTTTAATCTGATCGAGGAGGAGAATACTTGTCCAATAAATTTTTAGACCATCTTAAAGCAAAGGAAATTATCTCTGAATGGACACCTCCTTATACGCCACAATTAAATGGTGTAGTCGAAAGGAGGAACCGTACCTTATTAGATATGGTACGATCTATGATGTGCTTCACTGAATTATCTACTTCCTTCTGGGGTTATGCTTTAGAGACCGCAATAATTATCTTGAATAGAGTACCTTCTAAATCTGTATCTAGCACTCCATATGAAATATGGAGAGGTAAGAAGCCCAATCTTAAATATTTTAAGATATGGGGATGTTCAGCATATGTCAAAAGAAATTTTGGACATAAACTAGATACAAGAGCAAATAAATGTTTGTTTATAGGATATCCTAAGGATAGTATAGGATATCTATTCTACCACCCTACTGAACAAAAGGTATTTGTAAGTAGGCATGCCACTTTCATGGAGAAAAAATTTATCCTAGAAAGAGGCAGTGGGAGAAATATTGAAATTAATGAAGTTCAACAAAAATAAATAGATATTTCTTAACCAAATATTCACATAAATAAAGAAGAACTAGAACACATAACTCCTATCCGTAGGTCAGAGAGGGTACGACATGTACCTATAAGGTATGGGTTCATTATTGAGAATAATGAAGCCCAAGTCATTGAGAATGACGAACCTTTGACCTATACAGAAGCTGTCATGAGTAAGGACTCAGACAGATGGAAGGATGCTATGAAATCCGAGATGGACTCCATGTATACCAACAAAGTATGGACTTTGGTTGATGCACCAGAAGGGGTAAACCCTATTGGGTGCAAATGAGTCTATAAGAAAAAGATTGGAGCAGATGGTCAAATAGAAACCTATAAAGCTAGATTGGTAGCTAAAGGTTTCAGGCAAAAATAGGGTATTGATTATGATGAAACTTTTTCACTTGTTGCTATGCTCAAATCTATTTGGATAATGCTTGCAATAGCAGCATACTATGATTATGAAATATGGCAAATGGATGTGAAGACCGCCTTCTTGAATGGTTTTCTAGAAGAGGAGGTCTACATGTCACAGCCAGAGGGTTTTGTCTCAAATGACAGACCAAATCTAGTATGCAGGCTTAAGAAATCCATTTATGGATTAAAGCAAGACTCAAGGATTTGGAACATCCGCTTTGATGTAACAATCAAAGAATTTGGCTTCATCAAAAATGTGGATGAACCTTGTGTGTATAAGAAGACTAGTGGGAGTGCCCTAGTTTTCTTGGTTCTGTATATAGATGACATACTCCTTATTGGGAATGATATCCCAATGTTACAAACAGTCAAATTATGGCTATCAAATAAGTTTTCCATGAAAGACTTGGGGGAAGCATCCTATATACTTGGTATAAAGATCTATAGAGATAGATCTAAAAGGATGCTAGGCTTATCTCAGTCTAAGTACATTGACTTAATACTGAAAAGATTCAGTATGAATGAAAGTAAAAGAGATTATTTACCCATGAGTCAAGGCATACATCTCTCTAAGAAGATGTCTCCAAAGACAGCTGAAGAGAGAAATAGAATGAGTTCTATTCCTTATGCTTCGGCTGTAGGATCAATAATATATGCTATGTTATGTACCAGGCCTGATGTAGCTTATGCCTTAGGCATAGCCAGTAGATTTCAAGCTGATCCAGGAGAGGATCATTGGAAGGCTGTAAAAAATATTCTAAAGTACTTGAGAAGGACTAAGGATATTTTTCTCATATATGGTGGATCTGATCTTAAACTAGAAGGATACTCTGATTCTAGTTTTCAATCAGACCCAGATGATAGCAAATCCATTTCAGGGTATGTCTTTACTTTGAATGGTGGAGCAGTGAGTTGGAAGAGTTCTAAGCAGCAAACAGTAGCTGACTCAACCATAGAGGTAGAATACATAGCTGCAAGTGAAGCCGCCAAGGAAGCTGTCTGGATGAAGAAATTCATCACTGAATTGGGTGTTGTTCCTGAGATTGAGAACCCAGTACCACTTTATTGTGATAATACTGGAGCAGTTGCTCAAGCAAAGGAACCAAGGTCTCACCATAAATTCAAGCATATTTTGAGATGCTTCCATCTCGTTCGTGAAATAATTGAAAGACAAGATGTTATTATTGAACGAGTAGACACAAAGAACAACATAGTGGATCCATTCAATAAAGCTTTACCACAGCAGCAATTCGATCGCCATCTCGATTGTATGGGGTTGAAATATAAGGGAGATTGGCTTTAGTGCAAGTGGGAGATTGAAAGGAATATGCCCTATAAGCCAATCCAAATGTATAAATAGATGGATATTATTTTGTCTCCCGACAACTCATGTACTGATGTTTTAAATAAATAAAGGCATTTAGTTCATCATATGCTGCATCTTATTTTGATGAACCCCATAAATTAGGGCTATGGTTTTATGGTTATGATGCGATCATACCAAGTGAGACCTAAAACCTTAAAACTTTAATTTTAAATATTCCTAGTCGATGGAACATTGAGTAGGGGATCAATATTTCTGATAAGACTGGTACATCCTGTATATGCTCGGCAGAGAGGGTAATTAATCTCACAATTACTTGTGTATGACACTAATATAAGGATGTAAGTGTTCATTAGAGAATGAATTCACTGAATTGATCCAATTAAAGAATATCTGATGGAGTCTTATCTACATGTCAACATATTTTTTCTTATAGTGGGAATTGTGCATGTAAATCTTTTGACCTGAGACTGCCATAGAACCTTATAAGCATGAATCCATATTTTGGATCATACTCATTCATGATTTAATCATGTACAAAATGTTCTGGATATGATGGATTGCTTATGAAGGTTGTGAGTAGGTCAATATGGAAACGATCGCTCCTAGTAAGAAAAGATCGCATCCTATCTGCTTCAATCAAATAATGATTCAGGAAGACTTTGATCAAAGCATTATGAAAAAAAATTAGAAATAGTTTCTAATATTTTTATAAATCGAATCATTATTATTTGATCAAGAAAAATATGAATATAAAATTAGGTTTGACATTTTTCCATACCCAAACTTATATTCGGGATGCAGGATGATCGTAAGATCAAGTTGCACGGTAATTTTCACTGAAGGGTATTTTAGGTATTTCCATCAAAATTCCATATCTATCAGGTAGACATGATACATTGCTAGACGTCAATCATGTCTTGTGAGTTTGATCAAATTAAAGAGTTTAATTCGATCATTAATTAAAAGCTGTTCTGATTGATCAAAATGGTTCAGCTTGATTTGACCTAAATTGGCTAGATTATGTTCTAACCAAATTAGTTTAAATTACACCTGGACTCACTACTGGCTAGATGTGGAACCCAATGGGTCACACACAAAGGGAATTGATCATGGGTTTAATTTGATTAAACCATGTTTGCAAGTTGAACATGCTAGCACATGTTGCAAACCCTAGCATTTAGATTCAAATCGAATTCGAATCGGGTTCCGATTTGGGCTAATTTAGAACCAATTTGAGCCAAAATGGATTTGGTCTTGAAGTGGGTTCGAAGTGTTTTAATTGGGCTTACTGTTGGGTGCCAAAAACTAGGGAACTACATGCCTAAGAGTCTCTCTCTTGGTGTGTGGATTTAAATCCATGCGCATGAGCCACATGGCGCATGGATGGAGTTGGCGCCACCTTTAGATAAGGTCTATCCTATTTTTCTCCGTAACCTTTATTCTACAAATGTATTTCAGATGTCTTAGGAGGTGTCTAAGAGTCCTTCTGAGTATTAAACTCATCATAGAAGAATTAATAAAAGGATAAGGATTAAATCCATGCGCCACCTCTTGGAAGCGCCCCTTTGAAATTTCAAATGGGGAGATAAGTTTTAAATTATCCACGCCCATTAATCTCTTGCGCCATTCTTCAAATTGGTGCCATATATCTTGGCCATTGGATGGGCTTTCTTCTAGATCCAAAGGCATGGGTTGATGGTGCCAATAAGAGAAGCTTCGTGACTTCTCATCTGAACACCGTAAGTTAAGATCGAAGAGTCTTTCTGAAATAAGGCGTCTCTTCAACCCAATTTTGATGTACACATGGCATTTCTTAACTTATGGGGCATGAGAAATAGACAAGAGGCATGAGATAATTTGTAAGAGGGCATGAGATGTTTTGGATTGCACCTTTACGTGCAATATAAATAGGGGTGCACGCCGAGGAGTCTCGGGTATTCAGAAATCTTCTTTCTTTCTTACAAGAGGCTCTGCTTGTCCAATTTTCTTTATTCCTTCTCTCTAGCCTAGATAAGGTCCTGATAAAGGACAAAAAATCTTCCAAAAGACTTAGAGAATTGGAATAAAAATTAAAGAGACAAGGAGCAAGAAAGAAAGGGAAGAAAAGGTCCAACAGTGTGACAGCAAATCCAAGAAAGGAGGTTTTGCCCAAATTGCATTTAAATTCTGATAAATTAGAATTTAATTGCAGAGTATTTTCTAATTAGTGCTAGAGAGTTGATCGAGTCCTCATGTGGATCAACATTGGAGGGTGAACACGTGGGCACCTGGTGGAAACTCAAACAGATTGCTGCCGGCAACTAAGCACAAATCAGGGTTTAGCGATAAGAGGTATGTTTCTATATCTTTTATTTGATATTAATGCATATTATATAATTTAATTTCTGATAAGGTGATCTTGGAGTTAGGTTTTAATTTTATGATTTCATAATAATTATTTTGAAATCCATGCTTCCGCCATTGCATTAAAATCTTTTACCAGACACCCCCAAATCCTAAGGTGCGAGAGTACTGGCTTACGTCTTATCCATAACTCATATGGCATTTTGGTTACAGACTTACTCGAAATCCTATTTAGAAGGTAACAAGTCGATTCGAGTGCATATCCCTAGAGGAAGATTGGCAGACCAGCAAACCCCATCATGAATCAGACCATGTCTAACAAGGTCTGATTCCTCCTTTCAGACACACCATTATACTGTGGTGTTCTAGGAAGAGTCCACTGAGAGTGAATCCCATTCTCTCCTAAATATATTAAAAACTCATTGGAAAGGTATTCACCTCCTCGATCAGATCAAAGAGTTTTAATACACTTCTCAATTTATTTTTCTACTTTATTTCGAAATAGTTTGAACATTTCAAATGACTCCGACTTATGCTTCATTAAATAGACATAGCCATACCTCGATAGGTCGTCTATGAAAGTTATGAAGTAGAAATATCCACCTCTTGCACTTGAGCTCATGGGTCCACATACATCAGAATGTACCAGACCCAAGAGTTCACTGGCTCGCTCACCTTTTCCAGTAAAAGGTGACTTGGTCATCTTCCCAAGAAGACATGACTCACAGGTTGGAAGTGATTCACGATCACCAACTTCAAGAATTCCTTCTTGAGCCAACCTGTTTATCTTGTTCTTATTGATATGACCTAGCCTACAGTGCCAAAGGTAGACATCCGACACATTATCTATTCTAGGATATTTACCAGAGGTTTGAACCACATTAACAGACTGTGACAGTAAGTAAATTCCATTATCTAGTTGTCCAACAAACATTGTAATACCATTCAAAATGATATTGCAAATATTTTTTTTTATTAAAAATTGATAACCGTACATGGCCAAAAGGCCCACAGAAATAATATTTAATAAAAAGCTTGGACAATAGTGACATTCACTTAGAATTACATTACGAGAATTGATTATAAGGTTCATGATTCCTAAAGCTAGAACTGAAACTTTGCTTCCATCTCCAACGTTCAGAAACCTCTCGCCATCATCAAATCTCCTACTGACCTGCAGTCCCTGCATCGAATTGCAAATATGATAAGGGCTTCCGATATCCAATACCCAGGCAGTAGTATCACAAATGGAAAAGTTGCAAGGTGTTATCATATAATTACCTTGCTTCTTCTTCGGCCTGTTTGGGTCCAGGGAGGCAATGTATAGAGGACAGTTCCTCTTCCAGTGCCCCTGCTTCTTGCAAAAGAAGCACTCCGCCTGGCTCTGGTCGGGCTTGCACTTCTTGGTCTGACCTTGTGCAGACGTCCCAGCATGCGGCTGCACCTTCTTGTTCTTCTTCTTCTTGTTCTTCTTCCCTTTCTTAAAGGGTCGACGATCAGAAGAAGACCCTCCCACAACATTCACTGACTCCTTATGGAGCTGGTGGTCCTTCTCAAAGTTCTACAGCAATCCCAACAAGCCGTGGTAGTTCACTGCAGGCTTTGTCAATCAAAAATAAGTAAGGAAGGGGAGGAAGGACTTGGGCAATGAATTAAGGATCGCATCCTTACCGAGCTGCTCGTGCAGGGAAAAGCCCAGTTTACTTAGGCGCTCAATCATTTCGATCATGTACAGTACATGATTAGTGACTGAGGCCCCATCCCTTATCTGAGCATTGAAAATGGCACAACTAGTTTTGTGCCTTTCAACATCGTCAGGCATGCCAAAGGAGTCATTCAACATTTGAAGCATCTCCTATAGCTGGGCATTCTCAAACCTGCGGCTAAACTCATCATTCATTACCACCAGCATTATGCACCGAACGGTGGTGCGATCGTTGAGCCACTTCTGGTAAGTGTCTCGGACCGTCCCTCTAGCATTCAGAGCTGGCTCTTCAGGTGCCGGATCCATTACTACATAAAGGATCCACTCATGCTCAAGGATAATTTTTAATTTTTGATACCAGCTATCAAAATTAGGTCCCATGAGGTTGTCATTATCTAATAATGACCGGAGCGAAGGGTAGTGGCCATAGCTGCATAAAGAAAAACCAGACCTCTATTAGTACATAAATTATTAATACTAAAGACTTGGACTTTAGTCTAAAGTTTCTCCCAATATTTTTACGAACTGGTAGCCTCAACCTCCAATTCGAAGAATTACTTTAATTCCTTAGTGGGTACTAGAATCCACACAGACTACACATGAGCCCAACTTTGGTTGGTCAACCCATGTGTATCTATGGGTAGGTTCATAACCAGTTGTTTCTCTAAACAACTTCTAGTAATCAATTTTGCCCCAAAACCTAATCAGTAGGCTTTGGCCTCCACTGAAAAGATCTGGTTATGTCCAACCATTAACATGACTTGATTTGGTGAATCGAACCTGTTGGGTATAAAATACCCCCCCCCCGGTCGAAGCTTGTACAAGACCGATCCTTCCTGCGCTCTTCCGACTCCCAACCGTGTGTGTGGTGCCTCTCTGAACCTCCTCGATCGTCCGGACTTCTCTGACAATGAACTTCTGTATTCGTCCATCGGGCCACCTCGAAGGCCCTCTGGGGCTCACTGTCAGCTGACCTTTTACAGCAACCAACTACCCCCCGAACTTTTTTCGGACTTCGTCAGCATCCGAGCTTCCCCAACAATGAGAGTTCTATGGTAACCAGACTCCACCCGAGTTTCTACGACGGTCGACCACCCCTCGGATCCTAATCGGGCTCCCGCGAGAGCCGAACTTCTACTACGAATGGTCTACTCCGAACACCTACAGCGGGCTGTCTACCCCAAACGTCTACTATAAGCAAATTCCATTTGAGCCTCTACTATGAACAAAATTTTTCCAAACTTCTGCTGCAGCTAGACCTCAGCCGAGCTACTCCGTAGCGAGGGGATTCCGGACAAACTTCTACAACACTCCGACTTTCCACGACAACTGGTCCTCGCTCGAGCTCCTACAACAAACGGCCCCCTTTCAACCTCTCGCGAGAACCGGATCCCATCCGAACTTCTCCAGCAGATGGATTTTGGACGAGCTTCTATGATGGACGAGCTCCAGTAGCTGGGTCCCTGCGATGGCCGATCGCCTCCGATGTCTGCCGAGCCTCCCCAGTGCTATCCGAAGTCCATCGCCGACCGATCTCCTACCAGGCTCCCCGAAAAATCGGGCTTCCCTAGCGGACGATCTTCGGATGAGCCTCCATATCAGATAAATTTCAGATGGACTTTCCTAGCGATCGGACTTTCCCAGACTCCACCAACAGAAAATTTCCATCCGAGTTCCTGCGGCAGGTGACTCCCGCCTGAAATGTCAGCGACCTCGGAACATCCGAGCCTCTCCCAAAATGATGATGTGAAGAGCCATTCTGCTCCATCAGGCATCCCAACCGAGCTTCAACCAACAGATCCGAACTCTCTGACAAGCCACGACAAGAGCCGTCACCCTGCTCCACTCTCTATAATGGATTCCACGCAGCTCCACCACCCTCTGACAAGCCACGACAAGAGCCGTCACCCTGCTCCACTCTCTATAACGGATTCCACGTGGCTCCACCACTCTCTGGCAAGTCACAACAATGGACACCACTCCACCCTCCGCAGCAAGCTCCATGTGGCCCTGGGTGACCTCTGACGCCACTCCTCTCCGTAACAAATTCCATATGTCTCTGAATGGCCCACTTCCAGACAGTTACAGACATCGCTATCAGTCGGTTACGCTCTCCGTATATAAATAAGGACCCCCAGATACGTTCTTTTCTAAGCTCTAAACTTTATCTCGAAACTCTGTCAAAATTTTTGCTCGAGCACTCTATTTCTATTGAAGCAGAGTACTGACTTGAGCGTCGGAGGGTCTTGCCGGAGCACCCCCAACTCCAGTTTAGACTTTTTTTGCAGGTCCCGATAGCGGCAGCGGTCATCCCAGCTCTAGCTTCTCCAACTTCAATGGGATTCTGTACCAACAGAATTGGCGCTAGAGGAAGGGCCTCGCTGTGTCTTCGCGGTACCCTTGCTCTTAAAGGAGTGCTCAACGGGACTGATTCCGGTCATCTACTCCGATATCCTCTTCTCCTCCCTCTACTAGATCTTCACCTGATGCCTCCCCGCAAGGCATCCACCAGGCGATCCACGGCCTCACCCCCAATTTTTTAGGCCCCTCCCCCTCCTCCGATAATAGTGGTCGACAGATCCATCCGATGCCGGCCTAAAGGTAGGGAGAATCGATCGAGGATCCTACCACGACCGGCATCACCGAGGAGGAAAGAACAACCTAAAAATCGGCCTCCAATCGGGATCGTCTGCACCATCTCTGGAGAGCCCCAGAAGGGAGCAGCCAGCGGATCGACCAGACTGCCCAAGCGGTAAAGGACTGAAGGACCCATAACCTTTACTGAAGAAGACACCCGAGAGATCTAGTTCCCCCACAACGATGTGGTTGTAGTTTCTTTAAATATTGCTGATTATGATGTACACCGCATTCTTGTTGATAGTGGAAGCTCGGCTGATATTTTGTTTTACGACTCCTCAAAAATGTCCATCCCTGACGGTCGTTTGGGGCCGATTAGCTCTCCTTTAGTAGGGTTTACCGACGATGCTACCCTGATGGAGGGAGTAATAACTTTGACTATAGTTGCAGGTCGATATCCAAGACAATCCAGGGCTCTGGTGGATTTCCTGGTGGTGAAGGTACCATCAGCCTACAATAAAATCCTCGGTCGACCTGGCCTCAACGTCCTCCGGGCTGTGGTACCAACCTACCATCTGAAATTGAAATTCTCTACTAACCAGGGGGTCAGAGAAGTCAAGGGAGATCAAGCCCTGACAAGGCACTGCTACAATATAGCCCTGCAAAGATGTGGTCAGCCTGACCCCTGTCTGGTTGATGGATTGGACACCCGCAACGACCTGACAGAAGAACGGGGTGGGCCAATGGAAGATCTTGTCTCAATTCCTTTGAATGATGGGAACGAGGAACACATGGTAAAGATTGGCTCCAACTTGGGGAAAGAGGTGCGGACGCAGCTTATCAATTTTCTACAAAAGAATGCGTACATTTTTGCTTAGATTCTGACAGACATGCCAGGGATCGATGCTGAAGTTATACAGCACCGTCTGACCGTCGATCCCAAACACCAGCCGATGAAGGAAAAGTTCAAAGTCATGCACCGGAGAGACAGGTGGCAATAGTCGAGGAGGTTGATAAACTCCTAAAGGCTGGGTTCATCAGAGAGGTCAACTATCCGAGCTGGTTTTTCAATGTGGTCTTGGTTAAGAAGGTGAACGGCAAATGGAGGATGTGTATAGACTTCAAAAAACTGAATAAAACCTGCCCGAAGGACAGTTACCCTCTACCCAGAATCGATCAACTAGTAGATGCAACCTCGGGCCACGAGCTTCTCACCTTCATGGATGCATTCTCCGACTACAATCAGATCAGGATGGTGCCAGAAGATGAAGAAAAAACCACTTTTATAACTAACCATGGCCTTTATTGTTACAGGGTCATGCCTTTTGGCCTAAAAAATGCAGGGGTGACATATCAGCGGCTAGTGAATAAGATCTTCAAAGAGCAGATCGGCCGCAACATGGAGGTCTACGTGGATGACATGCTCGTAAAGAGCAGATCTTCGGTGAACCACGTCGCCGACCTTGAGGAGACCTTCAGCACCCTTTGAAAATACAAGATGAAGCTGAACCCAGCCAAATGTACTTTTGGAGTAACCTCAGGAAAATTCTTGGGCTTCATGGTATCGGGGTGCAGAATCGAGGCAAATTCGAAAAAGATTCATGCCATCCAGGAGATGACCACCCTGAGGTCGATAAAAGAGGTTTAGTGCCTCATCAAAAAAGTAGCGGCTCTAAATCGCTTCATCTCGAGATCGGTCGAGCGATGCTTACCTTTCTTTCAGACCCTCAAGCAGCCCAAGAACTTCTGTTGGACCGTTGGATGTCAGCAGGCGTTCAAAGAGCTGAAGAACTACCTCGGCTCATCACCATTATTGGCAAAGCCTGAGCCTGGAGAGGAATTGTTCCTATACCTGGCGGTTTCCCCTATGGCCCTCACTGCAGTTCTGATTAAAGAAGAAGCGAAAATTCAACGATCGATCTACTACATAAGCCGAGTATTGAGAGACGCCGAAATCAGGTATACTAAGTTAGAGAAACTAACTTATGCCTTATTGATTGCAGCTCGAAGGCTCCGACCTTACTTTCAAGGATACACCATAACGCTGCTTATCGACCAGCCGATCAAGGTGGTTTTGCATCGAGCGAATGCCTCTGGAAGAATCATGAAATGGGCAGTCGAGCTCACAGAGTTCGACGTCAACTATCGACCTCGACTAACGATCAAAGCCCAGATATTAGCGGACATCATGGTGGAATGCACTATCCCAGAGGAGGCCGAACTTGGACAAGATGAAGCCGATAATCCAGGGCTTCGACCGAACTCCCCCAAGGAATGAGCCGATTTCCCTGATGGTTCTTGGGCCCTCTACGTGGATGGTTCCTCCAACATGTCAGGCGTAGGCGCGGGCCTGATCTTGGTCAATCCAGATGGAATTGTCGTGGAGTATGCACTGCGCTTCGAGTTCCCCGCAACAAATAACGGAGCAGAATATGAAGCTCTGATTGCAGGACTAAAGGTCGCCAAAGAATTAGAAGTAGATCAACTTCAAGCCTACAGTGATTCTCAATTAGTAGTAGGACAGGTCAGTGGAAATTATGAGGCTCGGGAGGACAGTATGGCTAGATATCTCGAGAGGGTAAGGGAGATCATCCCTACCTTCGGCAGCTTCGACATCAGGCAGATTTCGAGATCGAAAAATGCCAGGGCTGACTTTCTGTCCAAGTTGGCTACGCTGGCTCCGGCCGAACTACCTAAGGAAGTCTTCTTCGAGGTTCTGAAGCGCCCAAGCATGGAAGAATCGTGGTCTATGATGGAGATCAGCTATGAACCCAGTTGGATCGACCCACTAGTTGCGTACCTCAAGGATGGGGTTCTTCCTCCTGATGCAAAAGAGGCTCAGAAGCTTAAGAACCAGGCCTCTCGATATATCCTCTAAGAAGGCAAGCTATACAAGAGGTCGTACTCCTTGCCCCTCTTGAAATATCTCCAGCCTTCCGAAGCCGACTTCACCTTGAGGGAGGTACATGAGGGAGTCTATGGAAATCACCTGGGGGCCAGGTCTTTATCCCATAAGCTGCTCCGGTAAGGTTATTACTGGCCTACCATGTACCATGACTCCATCGAATATGTCCGAAGATGTGACCAGTGTCACAGATATGCCAATGTACAAAGGCAACCTGCCTCCGAACTTACACCATTGAGTGCCCCATGGCCGTTCACGCAATGGGGGATGGATATCCTCAGACCTTTTCTCATGGCATCGGGGCAGCGAAAGTTTCTCCTGGTGGCAATAGACTATTTCACCAAGTGGGTCGAAGCTGAACCTTTGGCAAAAATCATGGAAGCTAAAGTGCAGGACTTCATCTGGAAGTCGATTGTCTGTAGGTTTGGCTTACCCAGAACCCTCATTACTGATAATGGGCGACAATTTGCTGGAGCAAAGTTTGTCGAATTTTATGAGGACCTAAACATCTCCCACAACTTCACTTCGGTGGCCTATCCTCAAGCAAACAGCGAGGCCGAGGTGTCTAACCAGACTCTATTGCAAGGCATCAAAGCGAGACTTGATAAGGCAAAAGGAACTTGGGCTAACGAGCTCTATCATGTGTTATGGGCATACCGGACTACTCAGAGATTGCCCACGGGGGAGACCCCTTTGCCTTAGCTTTCGGGATAGAAGCCGTGATCCCAATGGAACTCAAGCTTCCATCAACACGAGTCATGGCGTTCGATGAACAGCGCAACCCACAGGATCTCAAGGCCAACCTCGACTTGTTAGAAGAAAAATGGGAGGTGGCTCAAGTTCGGATGGCGGCTTACAAATAAAAAGTAGCCCGCTACTACAACTCTCGGGTCAAAAGCAAGGTCTTCCGGGTGGGGGACCTGGTGCTACGGCGAGCCGCTGCCTCACAACCTTAGAATCAAGGAAAACTTGCCCTGAACTGGGAAGGCCCGTATGAAGCCAAGAAGGTAGTCTGACCCGAAACATACTATTTAAAAGAGCTCGGAGGAGCAGAGCTTCCACGACCATGGAACTCAAAAAATCTCTGAATGTATTACCAATAGCTACGCCTTAAATAAAGGTTTCATACTTGCATATTTTTCATACATGCATATTTTTCTTTTAGCATGAGTTTATAACGACAGAAAATAACTCTCTCATGCAATTGAAATTAAGCGTGTTAGGAACAGGAGGAGAACCTCGTCCTAACACGAGCAAAGTTGAAGGCTCGATCTCCTAAAGACTGGATGGGGAGAGAGGCCCTTACAATGGCCCATATGTGCCCCACAGCCTTGTTAGGAACGGGAGGAGAACCTCATCCTAACACGAGCAAAGTCGAAGGCCCGATTTTTTAAAGATCGGATGAGGGGAGAGGCCCTTACAACAGCCCATATATGCCCCCATAGCCTTGTTAGGAATAGGAGGAGAACCTCATCCTCACATGAGCAAAGTCGAAGATCCGATTTCCTAAAGACCGGATGGGGGGAGAGGCCCTTACAACGGCCCATATGTGCCCCCACAGTCTTATTACGAATAGGAGGAGAACCTCATCCTAACACGAGCAAAATCGAAAGCTCGATTTTCTAAAGACCGGATGGGGGAGAGGCCCTTACAATGGCCAATATGTGGCCCCACAACCTTGTTAGGAACAGGAGGAGAACCTCATCCTAACATGAGCAAAGTCGAAGGCCCGATTTCCTAAAGACCGGATGAGGGGAGAGGCCCTCACAATGGCCCTTATGTGCCCCCACAGCCTTATTAGGAACAGGAGGAGAACCACATCCTAACACGAGCTGAATCCGACTGTCGGGAGCAAGGGGAAGGCCTCGTCCCGATGCAAGTAAAGACTCGGTTGATCGACGAGGAGGAAAGCTTCCTCAATGACTCCTCTACACTCTCACAGCCCCATCAAGAGCAGAGGAAAGACCCTCACTCGAACATGAAAGAAAAAGGGGAGGATGAAAATGAAAAGTCGATGAACTACTTCTGTGATAAGTAAAAACAAACTACATCAAAGACATAAGGAACTTCGTCTCAGTCGTAAAGAGGGAACCTGACATAGGCCGAGAATAAATCGACCTCCTCAAAGCAACGAGAAGTTCGGACCCCCAAGCTGGAGCACCGAAAGAAAGCGCCAAACTCAAACAGCCTCGAAAGAACCTACGATCATAAACCGAAGGGCAAATCGACACTGCAACGATTAGGAACCTCCAAACAGTGATGACATCGAACATGATGAAAGACAAAAGGAGTCTGGTAAATAACTGATTAACATCAGAATGGACGAGGTAATAAACAATTTCATTTTTATTTCATTGATGAAGTATACATTACAAAGCCTTGAAGGCCAAAAAAAAAGAAAGAAGAAGAGAAGGGGACAAGGTAACAAAAAATTTTCTTTTCATTTCATTGGCGAAGTGCACGTTACAAAGCCTTTAAAAAAAAAAAAACAAACAAAACGAACAGCTCTAAAGGAGCTCGGCTTCATCAGACTTCGAACTCTCAGTTCCGGCTATCGTCGAGAATTACTTCAGGTACCTAGCTTCTTCTTCCAGTCCCCCTTTTCGGATCAGCAATTACTCCAGCATTATCTTTGAAGTACATGTAGATGCCATCTCTTTCACGCCATGGCTTTCACTGCTTTCGGATCAGCAATTACTCCAGCATTATCTTCAAAGTACATGTAGATGCCATCTCTTCCGCACCATGGCTTTCGCTGCCTCACGATGACGGCGAGCATGACCTTCTTTCTGAGGTCAGGTTCCCCCTCACAGTGACGGCGGGCATGACCTTCTTCCTGAGGTCAGGTTTCTCCTCACGATGATGTGCACCAGGAAGCCCTCACGGTCGAGGATGTGCTATAAGCGCGGGCTCTGGGCCATCAAGGCGAAACGCAGTTGGATCTATCTCTTCTACCCTCGCCTTCTTCGCCAATCCAGAAGTTGTAGTGTTTTCCCATTCGTGGGCTTTCAGACTCTGGGCTAACATCTGTGCCGTGACCGCACCCATTTACACAATGAAGGAAGACCAGCACGATCTATGAACGGGGGCACGGAAGCAAGGAAAGTTTTGGGACTAACCCAAGCTGGTCTAAGGGAGGCGGGGCTACAGAGATGTGGATGACTCAACGAACATCTGAGGCCAGGAAGGAAAGATCGAAGAAACTCATGTACAAAGTGAGATCCCCGAAGGGGGGAGGCAAGTTTAAATAGGCGACAGGGGTCGATGCAATAATGGCTGCAGGACTCCTCAGGCCAGTCCGTAATCACTGCATGGCCCACTCACTGTGGCAAACGGCTGAAGGTGGCCGATAATTAGTAACACCATTATGGCACCGTACCTGGGGCCACGCCCCAGCGGAAATTCCAAAAAGAAGAAACCTTTTTCGAAAAGGCTCCAGTACCAGCATGCCTATCGTCAAAATACCTGGCAACCGCCAAGCACGAAAATCGAGGGGGATAGCTTCGGTCGTGAGAATTTCTCTGTACTTCCTTCATTCGTAGCCCAAACTCAAAAGTAGGGGGATTGGTGTTGGGTATAAAATACCCCCCCCGGCCGAAGGTTGTAAAGGACCAATCCTTCCTGCGCTCTTCCGGCTCCCGACCTTGTGCGTGGCACCTCTCCAAACCTCCTCGATCGTCCAGACTTCTCCGACAATGAACTTCTGCATTCGTCCATTGGGCCACCCCGAAGGCCCTCTGTGTTGTGATCTAGGTGGTGTGCCCAAGGCCCAGGGGACCAAGGCTAAGGCCAAGGTCCATCATTCATAAGGGCTTCATGGAGGCTCTAGGGATAGTTAGGCCCTAGGTTGAAATGCTGTGGGCCTTTCGGGTTCTTGAGGTCTAGGTAATGTGGGCCTCAAGGGACCAACTCTTTATGTGCTAGGTCTGGGCCCAGGATAGGTGAGATTAGGTCGAGTCATGGGTGTACATGGGCTTGGGTTAACCTAATCTCCCATAGAGTTGGTCAAGGGAGTTTTGGGTTTGGGTCACTTGACCCTGTGTTTATATATACATGCACTGTATAGGTTTGATTAAGTCAAGGAATACGAAAACTCTTTCTCCCAAGTTTCTTTCTCTCTTCTCCCTCTCTCTCCGGCTATTCTCCATGCCCCAAGAGCAAGAAACCCTAGGGTTTCTTGCCGCCAGGTCCATAGAAGGTAGGTAAAGCAGGGGAGGCGCTAGGGGTTTTGAGCCCCTCCCCCTTTGTGCCGCCAACCATATTGCCTCTCTCTCTCTTACAGCCATCCAAACATTAGGTCCAGAATTTAAAATCTCTTGATATGAGATTGGTACAAGTTTCTCTCAGATTTGGAGTTGATCTGAGGTCGTTTGAGGCACGGGTGAGATCTCCATCAACAGATCTACAGGAAAGGCTGCAGTAGGATAGATCTGCAAGGTCTGATTCTATCTACCTTTTTCCCTATCTAGAATACCCTGATTTAAAATATATAAATTAGAAGACCTTAGTCCAGGCCTGATCTGGTTGGGTACCAGATCTTGGATTTTTTAGAGGTGATCTTAGAGGTGTTCTTCATCTGGAATGAAAGGCTGATGAAGAAGACAGCAACTAGGCTGATTTCGTCAAGGGCCTTCGATTGAGTCCAGAAGTCTCCAGATTTGTTCGTTGCTGGTTCTGCTACACCCAAGGTCTGTGGGAGGAGCTAGGACCATGCTCTAATAGTTGGTATTAGAGCCACAGTGGTGAGGAAGTGGTTCCAAGCACGAGAAGTTGAAGATCCTAAGTGCTGAAAATTTTCAGCAAGGTACCATCAAGGTATATTCTACACTTCTTGATTTTATATTGCTTGTTTGGCTTGGATCCAGTCATGGGCAGCAATATGAAGGTCAATTTTGAGAAGTTTGATGGCAAGAAAAATTTTTTCATATGGAAAATCCGGGTGGAGGATCTTCTGGTGCAAGCATATCTGGATCAGGCTTTGGATGAGAAGCCTGAGGGAATGACAGATAGACAGTGGACATCGTTAGAGAAGAAAGCATGCTCGATGATCAGAAGATGTTTGGTGTATTTGGTGCTGGAAGAAAAGACCCCAAAGGGCCTTTGGTCGAAGTTGCACACCATGTATATGGGGAAGAATATGTGCAACAAGCTAATGCTGAAGAAGAGGTTGTACAGTCTTCGAATGCAGGAGGGATCTGATGTGATTGGCCACATTCAGAGGTTCGACCAGTTGTGCACAGAGTTGATGAATATCGGGGTGAAGCTGGATGAGGAGGATGAGTCCCTGTTGCTTTTGTGTTCACTGTCAGGATTATATGACTCTTTGGTGACTACACTGCTCTACGGCAAGGAGACTTTGGAATATGAGGACATGGTCTCGATGCTGAGGTCTAATGAGCAAAGAGAAAAGTTGACCAAAGATCGGGCTCCCCAAGAGGGTTTGGCAGTAGGAGAGAGGACAAGTAGAGGCAGAGGCAGAAGCAAGTCCAGGGGGCGGTCCAAGTCCAGGAAGGGAAAGAAAGAGATGAAATGCTTCAAGTGCAACGAGTTCGGGCACTTCAAGCGAGAATGTCCACTATGGAAGAGCAAGAAGGGAGAAAGAAGTGGCTCAGAATCAGTGAGTGCAGTTGTTGGGCAGCAGGTGGAGGATGATCTACTTGTGGTATCAGATGGTCACAGGCATTACACAGAGGAGTGGACACTAGACTCTGCGTGCTCACATCACTACACACCACACAGGTCTTGGTTTGCGACATACACCAAGACAGATGAGGGATCAGTGACTCTAGGTGACAATCATCCTTGCAAGGTGGCTGGGATAGGGACAGTCAGGGTGAGGATGTTTGATGGGATTGTGAGGACATTGATAAATGTAAAGCACGTCCTGGAGCTGGAAAAGAATCTGGTGTCACTAGGCTACTTGGAGCATAGTGGATACAGCTTCAACAGTAGGGCTAGAAGCGGAGTATTAAACATCTCCAATGGAGCTATGGTAGTGATGAGAGGTAGGGAGTTGGACAATAATCTCTATCGCATAGAGGGATCTATGGTGACAGGAGAGTCTGATGCAGCAGCTACAGCACAGGACCAGCAGGGGGCTTACAGGATGTGGCACTACCGCCTAGGCCACATGGGTGACAAGGGGCTGAAGGAGTTAAGCAGGAGAGGACTCATCTCTGATCTGGAAGATGGTGTTACAGGGGAGATCTGTGAGCCTTGCCAGATGGAAAAATAGAGGAGAGTTTAGTTCAACATCAGTACTGTTGGAAAATGTGTCCCAAAAAGCCAATCGTCAAGCTGTTGACGGTTGAGCAACCAAGTATTATAATTGATTTGTTAATAAATAAAATATATTTGGCATCTTCATCATAAGCTTTCATCTTCTAATGAACTCCGTTGTTATGATGAAGTCCTTAGGACTATTTAAGTTCGATAAAGAGAGGATTTATCGATTAGTCCTTAAAACTGTTCACGACCAAATGATAGGCTTTTAATAAGGACGACAGCTTCTATTGAGCATAGATCGCTGTAGGCCATATGGGTTGGTTGTCCTCTTAACCAAGGAGTGTGGAGATACTGGTATGGCATACAGGTGAGATGTAAGGGTACATCATCATTGAACATGACCAACTCCAGAGCATTCTGCTGTCGAGAATGTCTCTGATGGGATATAAGTATAAGTGTCCCTTAGACTTGAGATCGCCTCAGTGACTTGCAAGCAACTCACTGTGCTTTGGTACTGGACTAACTGAATTTCTAATTCAGGAACGGAAGGCTTCTGGGCACAGTCAAGTACTTGCAAAGTCAGAGTGTGATCGAGATGGGATTGACCACTCCAAGAGTTGGAGAAGAATGAGTCGTTGTATTTCAATTTAGCAAAATCTTGACCAGGGTAATCCATTAGATGGATTTGATATTTTGAAATACAATGTGGACAACCTGATCAGAGTTGACAGTTGAACTCTGGGGTGTCCTATGATCATTTTGGTCAAGGGGATGAATTATATGAAAACTATATCCGCATGGGTTCTAAGGATGTTGTTCTATACATTCGACCTATCCGATCGTCGGGTACCATTGCTAGATGGTCACTTCGATTGATACAAAAATTTATTTCTGTGCTACCGACTTAGGTTCGAACCTATGAGGTCACACACATTAGAGTTCATGATCCGATCGGATGGTTGATCAACGATTAAGAATCGTTCTAGGGTTAAATGATCAATACGATTGACATTTAACCCAGTGCAAGTGTTGCAGAAGGATCGATTAGCAATTCGATTGCTAATTGGCTTAATTTGATTAAGCCAATGGGCTGAGATTAAGTCTAATTAAATATGATTTAATTAGATTTAGTTTGGACTTGATTGGATCAAGTCCAATTGGTTTATTGGATAAGCCAAGTGCAAGAAAAAACTAGTCCTAGTTCAACTAGGACTTGGGTCAATCTAATTTCTAATTTGATTAGAAAATTAAATCAGATTTAAATCTAATTTAATCTGATTAAATTAAGTTCTTAATTGGATTAAGACCTATTTTAATTAGGTTGATCTAATTTTGGTTTGATTTGGTTTGAGAAACCAAATTAAAATAAGTCATGAGATAGAATCCTAGTAAGACTAGGATTCCACCTTACGCCACATAAGCCTTCCCCACACCCTCTCTCTTATTCAATGCCAATCTCTACTTATTTTGTGCGATAAAAGCCCTCTCCCAGGTCTCTCCCACATTCACAAAAGGTTTCCTCTCTTCTTTCTTACATGAAAGGTGGTTTGGATCAAATAAAAAAGGAATAAGTTTGGATTTCAAATTCTATGAGATAGAGTTTTAGAAATCCAAAACTCTTTCAATTTTGCATCGAATTTATCTAATTTTTTTTTGAAATTTTTATGGCTTTTAGGGTACACATTTTTTACCTTTTTCTGATAATCCATGTATGAAAATATGGAGGAGGTGCTCAAGAGTTGGGCGCCCCTTAACTTGCCATGTTTGGATAAGCCTTGACTAGGTATTTGACCTAGATAAGGACTCTATCATATCTCTCTGTATAAAATGAGTTTCTTTATAAAATTTTAGGATAAGATAAATATTTGAGATACATTTGTGTCATCCAAAAATCAAAGAGAAAGACCTTTGGGTCGTGGAGATATAAAAGATGCAAGTTAGGGTGTCTAGAGAGAAAAATGTGAAGAAGAAGAGGGTCTTCTTCTAGGATTTTTGTTTTCATATCTTTCCTCCCTCTATCTTGAGTTTCCTGAGAGCGTCTCAGATCTAAAACTCCTCCTTTTACTTTCCATCTTTGGAAGAGTCCAAATCAAGAAGAAGGAGGCACCTGATCAACCATCAAAGAAGGATCAGCGCAGTACTAGCATACTATGCTGATTTCCTGAAGCAGGACTTCTGATCGAGATTCGTGGGCTCGTGTGGATGACTCCTAGAGGCCGGACGTGTGTGCAGCTTGCAACATCATCCTTAAGCCCAGATCAGTGAGGTTAGAGCGTCTAACTTGCAAGGTAATAGATCTGATCTATTGTTTAATACATACATTAGATGTGATATAGAAACATGTTGATATGATCAACATGTAGTTCATGCTATATTTATATATTTTAATTTTTGATTTAATGCTATGTAATAATCATGTAATAGGATCTTAGATCTAGGGATTCTCTAGTTGTAGAAAATAAATTTTGATTTATTTTAGTCTTCCGCTGTATGGTCTTGAAAAAGTTTCAAGATCTAACCCTGAAACCCTAGATCTGGTTCCTTCAATTGGTATTAGAGCCTAGGTTCTTTATTACATGATTATTTATACATGCTTAGATTATTTTTTAGATTAGATCTAATTTATAATCTGATTATTAAATCTAAAATTAAAATTTTAGATCAATCACAAACTGCAAGGTTGTCCTACTGTAAGGTTTACCCCTTATAGTGCAAAGGTTGTCCTAGTTTGTGTAGATCTATCTTTAATCATAAATTTGTTAGATATGATCTAGATTAAATTTATGATTTACTAGATTTAAAAGATATTTAAATTTAAAATAAAATCTCTTTGTTAATAATTTTTGTGCAAAGAAATTGTTTAAAGTTGAAATTATTTCAATTACATGAACCTGTTTAGATTAGATCTAATGTAGTTTCATGTTTATTTCACATGTATCTTGATTATGAATCAAACATGCAATATGGTTGGTAGAATCATATTGTAAAATTATTTTACAAATATGAAAATTATTTTTTGAAAAGTCAAACCCAACCCTCAGCCCAAAACTTAATTAAGAATTAAGAAGTTGTTTGATTAGGTTCTAGGATTGTGAATTGAAGAACCTAAGACACAAATCATAACACATTGGGTTAATGGGTTAGTGGGAATTAGGTCCATTAATTGGGTTAGACCTATGGTTTGATTAAAGATGGACTTAATTAGAGAATTGACTAAATCTAATCAATTATTGTCTTAGATTAGGTCATGGATTCTCTAGATCAATTACAATAGTTGTAGTTGGTCAAGTCCATGTCTTTAACGAGAACCAAATGGACTTGATTCTTGGCTAAGCGGTCTAGCAGGAACTGTTAGGTTGATCTAATCGAAACTAATTAAACCAGTTGGTGTATAAGGTAAACCAGACCGGTGGTTTTTAATTGGGAGCCCGCTTACCTGGCCATTTCTGATGGTGTCTAAGGCAAGCTTTGGCAGACCCTCCCACTGATCGAACTTACCTGACCTCTTGGTGAAATTATGTTTTGATCGGATCATTTGACTATTCGAGCTAACCCATGTCAGCTAGGTAAATCAGTGTGACTAATTTAGGTGCTCCTAGACCAGCCCTTTTAACGGTCTCCCTTAAGCTGACTAGGTGAAGCCAGTGGGAGGATCATGATAAGCTGGTTCATCTGACCTCATCCTCTAAATTATTTAAATCCTCTAAAATTATTAGGTCCTTAAAATGATAAAGTTATGGAGATAACTGAGTCATAGCCTCCCATTAAGGTGTTTGATAATGAGTCCATTAACTCAATAATCATTGCAGACCCAAAGGCCTGGTGCTTGTTGACTAATAGAATTATCACTTATCATATGATGACTTGGAAGTGTCTCTCTAATGGTGGTTAGGTGAGCCAACCAAAGTTGGGCTTAATCATTCGTTGGTTAGATACACCAAGTATGATCATGTTAATGGTTGGACCTAACCAGATCCTTACAGTGGAGGCCAAAGCCTACTGATTAGGTTTCTGGGGCAAAAATTAAAATTACTAGAAATTGTTTAGAGAAACAATTGGTTATGAACCTACCCTTAGAAGTACATGGGTTGACCAACCAAAGTTGGGCTTGTGTGCAGTCTAAGTGGATTCTAGTACCCGCTAAGGAATTAGGATAATTCCTCGAGTTGGAGGTAGAGGCTACCAATTTGAATAAAATAGTGGGAGAAACCTTTTGATTAAAGTTCAAATCTTTAGGTTTAATGAATCAATTACTAATTAGGTTATGGTTCTCCTTTGTGCAAATATGGCCACTTCCCTATCGCTCCGTTCATTATTGGACAATGATAAGTTGGTGGGACCCAACTTCGGTAGTTGGTACCGAAAGTTAAAGATAGTCTTGGAGCATGAACGGATCCTATATGTTATAATGGATCCTGCACCTGAGGAGCCAGCTATCAATGCACGTGGAACAGTCAAAGACACTTACCAGAAGTGGCTCAGTGACCAGACCACGATGCGCTGTATCATGCTGGCTGCTATGAGCGACGAGTTCAGTCGCAGATTCAAGACGGCTCAGCCAAAGGACATACTTCAAGTGTTGGAGGATGCCTTTGGCACACCCGATGACGTAGAGAGGCACAAGACTAGTTGTGCCATCTTCAATGCCAAAATGCGAGATGGTGCCTCTGTCACTGATCATGTATTGTACATGATCGAGCTGATGGAACGATTGAGCAAGCTCGGCTTTCCCTTGCATGAGCAGCTTGGGAAAGATGCAATACTGAACTCGCTGCCCAAGTCTTATCTCCCATTCCTCACTCATTATAGAATGACAAAGCCTGAAGAGAACTACCACGGGTTACTGGGGTTGCTTCAGAACTTTGAGAAGGATCACCAACTTCACAAGGAGTCGGTGAACTTAGTGGGAGGTTCGTCTTCTGGTTCTCGACCTTTTAAGAAAGGGAAGAAGAACAAGAAGAAAAAAGTGAAGAAGGTGCAAGTTCAAGCTGGGACATCAGTGCAGAGCCAGACCAAAAAGATCAAGCCTGATAAGAGTCTATTCTACTGGCAAGCACCCTAGATTAGATAGTGTGTCAGATATCTACTTATGGCACTGTAGGCTAGGTCATATAAATAAGAACAGAATAAACAGGTTGACTCAAGAGAGAATCTTCGAAGTTAGTGATTGTGAATCACTTCCAACCTGTGAGTCCTGTCTTCTTGGTAAAATAACCAAGTCACCTTTTACTGGAAAAGGTGAGAGAGCTACTGAGCTCTTGGGCCTAATACATACTGATGTATGCGGGTCCATGAGCACAAGTGCTAGAGGTGGATATTTCTACTTCATAACTTTCACGGATGACCTATCCAGATATGGATATGTCTATCTGATGAAACATAAGTCGGATTCATTTGAAATGTTCAAACGATTCCGAAGTGAAGTAGAAAAATAAACTGGGAAGAGTATTAAAACTCTTCGATCTGATCGAGGAGGAGAATACCTTTCTAGTAAATTTCTCACATATCTAGGAGAGAATGGGATTCTCTCCCACTGGACTCCTCCAGGAACACCACAGCATAGTGGTGTGTCTGAAAGGAGGAATCAGACTTTGTTAGACATGGTCCGATCCATGATGGGTTTTGCTAGCTTGCCGATATCCTTCTGGGGATATGCACTCGAATCAGCCAATTATCTGTTAAATAGGGTTCCAAGTAAGTCTGTAATTAAGACTCCATATGAGATATGGACGGGACGTAAGCCAACACTTTCACACCTTAGGGTCTGGGGGAGCCCGGCCTATGTCAAACGATTAGTCACAGACAAACTTGGACCTAGGTCTGACAAATGCTCATTCATAGGGTACCCCAAAGAGACAAAAGGATATTTTTTTCTACCATGCTGATGAACAAAAGGTGTTCGTCAGCCTTAAGGCAATCTTTTTAGAAAAAGAGTTCCTTGGTGAAGGAACCGTTGCCTCTAAGGTTGAACTTGATGAAGTTCAACAGGTAGAAGGACCGATACCAATAGCTGAACCTGAGTCGGATATGATTAGATTAGATCTGGAGCCCAATATACCTGCATCATTAAGGCGATCTGATAGAGTACCGTGTCAGCTGGACAGATACTACGGTTTCTTGGTCCGGGACGGTGATCCCATCGAACTTGATGAGAATAATGAGGATCCGATCACCTATATGGATACAATGCAGAGACCTGATTCTGAGAAATGGCTTGAAGCCATGAAATCCGAAATGAAGTCCATGAAGATCAATGATGTATGGACATTGGTTGACCCACCTGAAGGGTTAAACCCATTGGGTGTAAATGGGTCTTCAAAAGGAAGAGGGGCGCAGACGGAAAGGTGGAGACCTATAAAGCCCGTCTGGTCGCCAAGGGGTATCGTCAACGTTATGGTATTGACTATGACGAGATATTTTCCCCTGTGGCAATGCTCAAATTCATTCAGATAATGCTTGCAATAGCTGCCCATCTGGATTATGAGATCTGGCAGATGGATGTAAAGACAGCTTTCCTGAATGGAGAGCTGACCGAAGAGGTGTATATGATACAACCTGAGGGATTTACATCCATAGATGAGTCCAAGGTGTGCAAGCTTCAGAGATCCATTTATGGACTGAAGCAAGCTTCTCGGAGTTGGAACATGCATTTTGATAAGGTGATCAAAACGTATGGCTTCATTAAGAATGGAGAAGAGCCCTGCATCTATAAATGGGCAAATGGTCCAGTTATGGTATTTCTTGTCTTGTACGTGGATGACATTCTCTTAATCGGGAATGACATCCCCGCACTACAGGGAATAAAAGTTTGGTTGTCATCATAGTTCTCTATGAAGGACTTGGGTGAAGCATCCTACATCCTAGGGATGAAGATCTATAGGGATAGATCTAAAAGGATGCTTGGGTTATCCCAGTCCATGTACATAGACACTGTGCTAAAGAGGTTCAGCATGGAGAATTCCAAGAAGGGCTATCTACTGATAGGCCAAGGAATTTCTCTCTCTAAGAAGGATAGTCCGACAACTCCTGAAGAGAGAGAGCATATGAGTAGAGTCCCATATGCTTCAGTCGTGGGATCTATCATGTACGCCATGACATGTACAAGACTAGATGTGGCATACTCACTAGGAGTAGTGAGTAGATACCAATCTGATCCTGGAGAAAATCACTGAAAAATGGTTAAAGCCATCCTTAAGTATTTGAGAAATACTAAGGACCAATGGTTGGTTTATGGTGAGTCAGATCTGAAACTTGTGGGGTTCACAGACTCCAACTTTCAATCTGACCATGATGACAGCAGGAGCATGTCGGGTTATATCTTTACTCTGAATGGTGGAACCATCTGCTGGAAGAGTTCCAAGCAGCATACTGTGGCAGACTCTGTTTGTGAAGTGGAGTACATCGCAGCATCGGATGCCGCGAAGGAAGCTGTGTGGTTGAGGAAATTCATCAACGAGCTCGGAGTAGCACCCTCCCTCGATGGTCCGGTCCTGCTCTACTGCGACAGCACTGGTGCCATAGCTCAGGTGAAGGAACCCAAAGCACATCAGTGGATGAAGCACATCTTGCGCCGCTTCCACCTGGTCTGAGAGATAATGGATCGAGGCGACGTCGACCTTCAGAAGATCGACGGAAAGGAGAACCTAGCCGACCCCTTCACTAAAGCCCTGGCGATAAAGGAGTTCGACAACCACAAGTCGAAGATGGGTATTAGATACTGTGCCGAGTGGCTTTAGGACAAGTGGGAGTTGTTGGGAAATGTGTCCCAAAAAGTCAATCGTCAAGCTATTGACGGTTGAGCAACCAAGTATTGTAATTGATTTGTTAATAAATAAAATATATTTGGCATCTTCATCATAAGCTTTCATCTTCTAATGAACTCCATTGTTATGATGAAGTCTTTAGGACTATTTAAGTTCGATAAAGAGAGGATTTATCGATTAGTCCTTAAAACTGTTTACGACCAAATGATAGGCTGTTAATAAGGACGACAGCTTCTATCGAGCATAGATCGCTGTAGGCCATATGGGTTGGTTGTCCTCTTAACCAAGGAGTATGGAGATACTGGTATGGCATACAGGTGAGATATAAGGGTACATCATCATTGAACGTGACCAACTCCAGAGCATTCTGCTGTCGCGAATGTCTCTGATGGGATATAGGTATAAGTGTCCCTTAGACTTGAGATCGCCTCAGTGACTTGCAAGCAACTCACTGTGCTTTGATAATGGACTAACTGAATTTCTAATTTAGGAATGGAAGGCTTCTGGGCACAGTCAAGTACTTGCGAAGTCAGAGTGTGATCGAGATGGGATTGACCACTCCAAGAGTTGGAGAAGAATGAGTCGCTGTATTTCAATTTAGCAAAATCATGGTCAGGGTAATCCATTAGATGGATTTGATATTTTGAAATACAATGTGGACAACCTGATCAGAGTTGACAGTTGAACTCTGGGGTGTCCTATGATTATTTTGGTCAAGGGGATGAATTATATGAAAACTATATCCGCATGGGTTCTAAGGATGTTGTTCTATACATTCGACCTATCCGATCGTCAGGTACCATTGCTAGATGGTCACTTCGATTGGTACAAAAATTTATTCCTATGCTACTGACTTAGGTTCGAACCTATGAGGTCACACGCATTAGAGTTCATGATCCGATCGGATGGTTGATCAACGATTAAGAATCATTCTAGGGTTAAATGATCAATACGATTGACATTTAACCCAGTGCAAGTGTTGCAGGAGGATCGATTAGCAATTCGATTGTTAATTGGCTTAATTTGATTAAGCCAATGGCTGAGATTAAGTCTAATTAAATATGATTTAATTAGATTTTGTTTGGGCTTGATTGGATCAAGTCCAATTGGTTTATTGGATAAGCCAAGTGCAAGGAAAAACTAGTCCTAGTTCAACTAGGACTTGGGTCAATCTAATTTCTAATTTGATTAAAAAATTAAATCAGATTTAAATCTAATTTAATCTGATTAAATTAAGTTCTTAATTGGGTTAAGACCTATTTAATTAGGTTGATCTAATTTTGGTTTGATTTGATTTGAGAAACCAAATTAAAACAAGTCATGAGATAGAATCCTAGTAAGACTAGGATTCCACCTTGCGCCACATAAGCCTTCCCCACGCCCTCTCTCTTATTCAATGCCAATCTCCACTTATTTTGTGTGACAAAAGCCCTCTCCCAGGTCTCTCCCATGTTCACAAAAGGTTTCCTCTCTTCTTTCTTACATGGAAGGTGGTTTGGATCAAATAGAAAAGGAATATGTTTGGATTTCAAATTCTATGAGATAGAGTTTTAGAAATCCAAAACTCTTTCAATTTTGCACCGAATTTATCTAAATTTTTTTTGAAATTTTTGTGGTTTTTAGGGTACACATTTTGCACCCTTTTCTGGTAATCCATGCATGAAAATATGGAGGAGGTGCTCAAGAGTTGGGCGCCCTTAACTTGCCATGTTTGGATAAGCCTTGACTAGGTATTTGACCTAGATAAGGACTCTATCATATCTCTCTGTATAAAATGAGTTTCTTTATGAAATTTTAGGAAAAGATAGAGATTTGAGAGACCTTTGTACCATCCAGAAATTGGAGAGAAAAACCTTTGGGTCATGGAGATATAAAGATGCAAGTTAGGGTGTCTAGAGAGAAAAACGTGAAGAAGAAGAGGGTCTTCTTCTAGGGTTTTTGTTTTCATATCTTTCTTCCCTCCATCTTGAGTTTTCTGAGAGCGTCTCAGATCTGAAACTCCTCCTTTTACTTTCCATCTTTGGAAGAGTCCAAATCAAGAAGAAGGAGGCACCTGATCAACCATCAAAGAAGGATCAGCGCAGTACTAGCATACTGTGCTGATTTCCTGAAGCAGGACTTCTGATCGAGATTCGTGGGCTCGTGTGGATGACTCCTAGAGGTCGGATGCGTGTGCGGCTTGCAACATCATCCTTAAGCCCAGATCAGCGAGGTTAGAGCATCTAACTTGCAACGTAATAGATCTGATCTATTGTTTAATACATACATTAGATGTGATATAGAAACATGTTGATATGATCAACATGTAGTTCATGCTATATTTATATATTTTAATTTTTGATTTAATGCTATGTAATAATCATGTAATAAGATCTTAGATCTAGGGATTCTCTAATTTTAGAAAATAAATTTTGATTTATTTTAGTCTTCCGCTGTATGATCTTGAAAAAGTTTCAAGATCTA